>NW_004567110.1:19308853-19394265 GCF_000260355.1 Condylura cristata
AACTCATAAAATCATTTTAAAAATTGTAGTAATAAATAATAAAATTGTATAAACTATTTGGAACACCTAAGAAAAATGTTAATAAATCATAACCAACAAGAAATTATTTTAAATAAAACAGGCTTTTATTTCACTTTCAAATGGCAGCAATGAACTAGAAAATTATTATACTATCGAAAAGATTGTGTACTATAAAATTAATAAATTTTAATTTTAATAAAATTAGTCATTTACTGAATACTTTTAGAGTTTACATTAAATTCATTTATAATTAAGTTAAAAGGAAATGTGAACATACTGGTTGATCTTGAAACTGCTTGACAGAAATTACAATATTATAATATCAAACTAAATAGCTCTGGGCAGCAAAAGAAAACACAGCTAAATCAAAAAATGACCCCTTTTGAATGGCAGAAAATATCTGCACACCATACTTCTGACAAGGACTGATATCAAAGATATATTAAGAACTCAAAAACTTTCTACATAAATAATACAAATAATCCACTCAAAAAATGGGCAGAAGAACTAAACAGACACATCTTCAAAGAAGACCTTCACACTGCAAAAATGGACATGAAAAAAATGTTAACAATCACGTATTATTAGTGAAATATAATTCAAGGCAACAATGAGATCTCATCTCACACCTGTGAGTATGGTCAATATATAAAAAAATCATATTTATCAATTTATGATACTTTAAACAGAAATGAATGGATTAAAATAATAATATTCATTATTTCATTTATCTAATTATTCTTTATCAAAATAAATACCTCACAGTAGATACCATGAAGTCAAGATAAGTGAACGGTGTTACAGTCTTATAACATCGGGCCATCAAAGGAAACACATACTAACAATTATCTAAGATATATTTGAACATGTTATCAGAGATGCCAAACACTTATAAATACTAAATGCTATGGTAAATTAGCTTAGTTTGTGGTTTCAACCCTTTCTGCCTTGTGACAGGATAGGTACAAATTCTACTCACTACTGATGTTAGTCTTGCATGATTCGTCTTGATCAAGGAATACTGAAATAGGTACAAATTCTTCTCACTACTAATGTTAGTCTTGCATGATTCGAGGAATACTGATCAAGGAATACTGAAACAACTAGATTATTTCTGAGCCAATGCCATAAAAGGTATTATGTCCTTTTGTTACAGGACAGGATCAGGAGTACCCCAGAGCCTCCATACATGTTTGCTCTAAATAGGTTCTGCCATCCACTGCATCAAGGCAAAACATTTCTAGCACATAAGACCTTTAATGGAAAAGGCCTTTAATAAAATGAGTGTGCAATACAGAAAAAAGGAAGAATAAAGTTTCCAAATCAAGCATTTTAAGTTACCCATTCCCTCATGAGTAAATGTCCAACCAAACACCACTGAGTCCTGAGAGCCCACCACAAGTCTAAAGCACCTCCTGGTGGGGACCCATTTGGAAGGGGCAGAATGGACCCAAAATGTCCAAGACAGAAACAGCAAAGTTAAGATAAAAACTACCATTGTTATTCACCCATATCTGTTTTAACCATTCCAAGACCAAGAAGCAAGCCAGATTTTTCATATGTCTCTCTGCATCATGTGCCTCCATCAGGTGTCCTTCTGACTTGCCATCTTTTTCTCTTTACTTCTTATTTTTTTTAAAGATGTATTTATTTATGCATACAGAACTGGGGTACAGGCCAGAAGTGCAGGGGCAGTGAGTGGATTCACAAGAGACAAAGTGTGGAGCAGAACAGGCTGACTGACAAAATACACTGCCGAGGGGAGCAGCGGGCAGGTCAGGAGAGGTCTGCCATGCCATGTGGGTCACCTCCGGGGTGGGAATCGAAATCATGCTGAAGTGGTTTTAGCTTCTTAGTGCTGTGCTTTAACCTGCTGTGCCACCAGGGAGGGCCCTCTCTTTACTTTTTTTAAAGATTTATTTACTTATGCTTACAAGAACTGGGGTACAGGTCAGAGGTGGTGGAGTGAAAGGACCCAGCAGAGACAGAGTGGGGAGCAGAACAGACGGAATGACTGAAATACACTGTTGAGGGAAGCAGCAAGTAGGTCAGGAGAGGCCTGCTGCACCATGTGGGTTATCTCACTGACTGGCTGGCTGCATGGGAATCAAACTCATGGGCCAAGGCTATGGATAGCTTCATAGTGCTGTACTCGGTCCAACTGCACCACCAGGGAGGGCCCCCTTTTTCCTTTCTTCCTCAGTCTCTTCTCCAGTTTCTTGTCACCCCTGCTCAGTTCCACCCTCCCTTTGGTGAGGCAGGGAAACCCCTGACCTGGAACTTCCCCTTTCCCTGAAGGTTACCCTGTTACACTTTTATAACCTCCTGATCCATTGTGAAAGGACCTTTTCAAAAAGTTTCTGCTAGTCCATGGAGAATGTGGACGAGTAAAGCAGAACTAAACCAGATCTACCATCTGGAGCCCAAGCAAGTCCAATAGTCTTTTAAGTGAGAAATAAATAGCTATTGTTAGAAGCCACAGGGTGTGAGGTAATTTGATTTACAACATCACTAGGACAATCAATTGGAAAAATTAATTCTGTCATATTGGAAAGCATTAAACAAGGCATGACAAAGGGAATGGTATTTCACCTGTACTTGAAAGATTAGTAGACTTTTGGATTGAACTGTCTACCTCCCTACATTTACCAATTCAATCAGAGTAATGGAAAATGAACATGTATTGATTGGTACTTGAAGTTATTTTGGTAGCAAATTTGTAGAAAATTTTAGGAGGATGCACTTCTAAAACAATTATCAGTAAAGTGATGGATGATACAATAAAGTTTATTTTTTTTTTTTAATGAAAACTTTATTTTGTCACATAGTTATTAAGTAACACTCCAAACCAGTTTGCAGTTTGTTCTGTTGCTCACTAGGACACTAGCACCTCATATTTTTATGTCATTAATATTTTTATGTCAGGATAATTTCCCCCATTCCCATATACACACACTGTCATTTACTAGGTTTATTCTTCTGTGATACATTCTCAAAGTACAGTTCATGTCTTTATATCAATATTCACAAATTTGTCTAAGTGATTTGTATAAATATTTGTTTAGTGCTTTTCTCTTCTTTGCTAATGGGTTCCAAATGGGTGGAGAGATTGTTTCTGTTATGATCCCTATGATAGAATGCCTGGAGCATGGATGACATTCACTGAATATTTATTTAAGAAGTCTATTAATAAATGAAAAACACGGGTTTTATGTGAGATGAATCAGGTATGTAAACCTACTATATACTTCCCTAGATTTGGATATTAACCAATCATTCAATTTTCAAAATTGTCATATAAAAATAGTGTGTAGTGAGAATTGGAGAAACAGATGTAAATATATCATATAAGTGGTAGTTCTCAGTATTATTTGAATGTTTTGTTGTACATATTTGAATATAGCAAATAGGAGAGGCTTCTACAATTCTATTGTCAATTCAGTTTGCTGCAGAGGCTCACAGGAAAAACTCCTCATGTAAGCATCAAGGTATTTGAATGAACAATGTCTTTCCCAATCTGCTGTGTGACTATTGGTTTCAATAATGGTCATTTCAAGTGTAGCTCTCTAATGGCAGATCTCTAAATTGGCCTATTGTATTCACTATTGTGTTAGCTAAATATCAACTTAATGTGGTTGATTATTTTGTTTTATTCATGTATTAACAAAGAAAATAAATGGACATTGAACATTTCAGTAAGAGGCCCTCCCTGGTGGTGCAGCGGGTTAAAGCACAGCACTGAGAAGCTAAAGCCACTTCCGCATAAGTTTGATTCCCTGCCTGCCCCGGAGGTGACCACAGGGCGTGGCAGACCTCTCCTGGCCCGCCCGCTGCTCCCCTCAGCAGTGTACTTCATCAATCTGCCTGTTCTGCTCCCCATTCTGTCTCTGGTGAAGCCTCTCACCGCCCCTGAGCCTCTGGCCTGTACCCCACTTCTGTATAGGCACAAATAAAAAAATAAAATATTTTAAAAAATTTCAGTAAGAAATTTCTTTCAATTATTTTCAACTAAAGAAATGTATTTGTGCATTTCATTCTACAATTACAGGACAGACTGTGGGTCCTGAGAACCAGACATGTGGCTACATCTGCCCATCTATTTCTCTGGAAAATGAGTTTTCTTAGATTGTCACCTTGCCCTCTCTTGATCACCCTTCATTACAAAATAGTTTTCTCATCATCTTCAAACCGCCCAGTAATTTAGAAAGCAGTAGTAAGAAGGCTGGAATTTATTTGTTAAATTGTTTGCTTGAAATATGCAGAAGTGCCTTGCTGTGCTTTAATTTAAACTAATAGCATTTCTTCCAATGTCATTACAAAAAACAGTAACAATTTAGCTCCCCCAACTTGTTTCTGAAATATGAGATTATATATTTGAGGTTAAAAAAAGACAGACATTTATATTTTTATTTAAGTAATATTATACATATGGGAAATAATTTCTAGCCTTCCCCAATATTTTTAGACTATTTTATATGCAAGAATTCCCTACACATTATAACACTACTCTTGTTCATGGAGAACACAGCTAAGGAGTTAGATGAGTGTTAGTCATTCCTGTAAGTGAATGCAATTCAAGAGAGTTTATCCCCTAAAATCGAATTTCACACATTTATACAAGTATCAATTTATAATATACACACCATAAAATTTATTCTTGTTAGCTTACAGTTCTACAAGTTCTGACAAATGTTAGTATTTTCACAAACAAGCTATAGAACTATTCTATTATTCAAATAATTTCCTCATGCTGCCTTTTCAATGAAATCAATTGCTTACCCCATAATCTCTAAAAAAAACCAATATATTCTCCACAATTCCAAGTTAAGAATAAGTAATTTCTTATATTTATATATAAAATATAATATATATATATATTTCCTAGATATATAATAAATTATATATATATATATATGCATATTTTTGTTTTAAGGTATTTCTATTACATAAGGCCTTATGTGGCCTGTAGGGACATGGAAAAATATTCATCATCACTTATCATCAGGGAGATGCAAATCAAAACTACCACATAAGTTTTCATACCCATTACAATGGCTTGTATGAAGAAGGAGGCAGGTGGGGTTCAAGTTAGTATTAGTAAATGTAATAATGGAAATATGAAGTTAGAGTTACTGAGGGAATGGCCATGAGCAAAAGAATGCTGGTGTCTAGAAGATGATAAAGGCAAAGAAATGAATTTTGAAACATTCTGCTCTATTAACATACCGGTTTTAGATTTCAAACCTTAAGAATAAATTAGTTCTAGTCACTAGATTCTTCACAACTTATGTCAGTAATAGGAGTGAATTCACTTGACAAGACAAATGATTTGATATACAGTCTGTTGTAATCTTATTCTTCCTAGGACCTGTTGAATTAACTATACTTAGAAATCCCCTGGGACCTGATCTGAAGTGAGGTAACTACAGTAAAAACAGTAATTACAGAAAAATAATGATCTGAGATTATGGGTGCTTTTGCTACCTGATAGAATGATTGCTAATAATGGAAATTAAGTTTAATTATAGACAAAGAAAGGATGTTCCATTACTTAAACATTAGAGCTTCATTCCTATTAATCTGACACATCTTTGGCTTGGTTAATTTGTTTGAATTTAGAGAAAACAGGTCCTTAAGCTTTGTCTTAAACAGCTCGATATCAGTTTTATTTTAGACATTAAAAAATAATAATAATAAAAAAGCTAAACCATTAAGCCAAACTGGCTTTCATAACAGTGAAATAAAGATTCATTTCTCATCAGTAGACTAGGTTAATTTTATGCTTTTTGTTAAAAAAGATACTTAGACTTTGTCATTCAATTTCCAATTAAAATAAGAATCCCCATGACTTTCCTGGCCGTATTGTTAAGATTAAATCTTCAATGCCTGTTAATATTTGCTCTCAGTGCATTATAGAAGCAGAACATTGTTTTCTATATTAAAGTGGCAATTTCTGGATCAACTTAAAAAAAGACCTTCAAGTAAAAAACAATCCTCCTTAACTCAGGATTTACAGCAATTCAATATATATATATATATGTAGACGCGCACACACACACACACACACTATTAAGAAAATAATATCTATACTTTTTTAATTTAGCTTATATAAAATATATATGAATATTAGATGTATGCATCTGTGAATGTCCCATGCCCTTTTAATTCCCATCAGTACAAGATATGTTCCAATACTCATAAGCATCATAAGCATCCCTGTGTTGTTAGCAGACCTATCAGTATTGTTTACATTTTAGTATATATTTTTTGTGCATGCAGAACTGGGGTACAGGCCAGAGGTACAGGGGCAGTGAGAGGATTCACCAGAGACAGAGCGGGGAGCAGAACAGGCAGATCGACAAAGTACACTGCTGAGGGAAGCAGGGGGCGGGTCAGGAGAGGTCTGCCACGCCTTGTGGTCACCTCGGGGCAGGCGGGGATCGAGCTCATTCGGAAGTGGCTTTCAATTCTGTGCTGCGCTTTAACCCGCTGCGCCACCAGGGAGGGCCATTTTAGTATATTTTTGCAATAAAATATTTTAGTTACTTGAGGGAGATTTATAAAAGTGAATTATACAGAAAAGCAGAAAGTGGTAGGGGAAGTTCTTAGCACCACTACAACTATTATTTCCACTCACTGTAAGCCTATAGCTTGTTTCTATAGGAAAATGATAGTGACATTTTAAAATCAAAGTCACAAATCTTTTAAGAGTTTTCCAGTTAATAATACTCTATTTACTTATGTTGCATTTTTAAGCATAGTTTATTTTTTCACAGTATAGGATTTCTCCCCTCAGGTGTGGTTACCATAGCTTTCTCACCATGAAAGTGACTCCTGTCCTCCACCATCCTCCACCAGGTCCCCATGCCTAGCTTCCTGCTTCCCCCTACCGTTCGCCACGTGAGTATCTCACATCTATGGTTTCTTTAAAGAGTCAGACTTATAGTTTATCTTCGTCCCTTGTTTAGTTTCTCTTGATCATACAAATAAGTAAAATTATTAATTAATTACTCTGTGCCTGGAAACTACCTTATTGAATATGAATCATATTTAAACTAGTTTTCTAAGTTTAACAATGCTGACTTTCAATCTATTCATGGTCACCCTTGTCCACATTCCCATGTTGAGAGTATTAAAATTTTTTGGTATAAGCCAATCTCTAAATATGCTATTTCAGTATTAATTAATTAGGATGAACAATTCCTTGTATATTAAGACAAAATTTAAGTATTTAAAATATGTATTTGTAATATATATTTTTTAATTTTGCTTAAACTATTATAAATTCAAACTCTGCATTGCCCTTGAATTTTGTAGTTTTTTTTTTTTTTTTTTCTGAGTGGCAGTATCTTAATAATATAATCAGGTGCCTTTCATAGGCAATATTTGTAAAGATGAAAAATATATTCTTCTGTAGGAATGCAGAGATATCTTTTTTTTTAACAATATAGGATGTTAATGACTACAATATAAGGCATTTACTATAGAATCAAAACTTTCTATAGGTTTTAGATCTAATTCTCCCCACACACCTGACTGATAGTCTATCAGAAAAAATCTGAATGGGTTTGTCTTAATATTTTAGTAGGTCTCATCAAACTTCCAGAAATTCTCTACTTTATACCTTGTAAGTAATAAAATATTAAATCTTTCACATATATTTAATTCATTTTATGGACTTTATATTGTAGAGATATTCGTATGAGCATATATAGGCAAAATGTTCTTGTATTTATTCTTTGTAAGTTAATTAAACATATTTATAGCGAAATAAATTGCTTCAGTCTCTCACCTGAAATGTTCTGAAGATGCATAGTTAGTAGCCAATATTTTTAAAGCTTAGTACATAAGATCTAAACTTGTGGATCATTTAGAAGATTTAGAAACAACTAAGGTAGATATTAATCTATTACAAGAAATTGGGATTCTACTTGAGCAAAGTTCTTTGAACAAAGTAAGCAACAGTGAAGCCAGGAACAATTCCCATTTGAGTGCAATATACATTTTTTGACATATTAAAGTAATAACATGATAATAGACATCTTTTATCATGAAATATATGGTGTTAAAAAATAAATGGGCAATAGAATAAAAGAAGGTCTAAACTACTTAAAATAACATTAAAGTATTGGAAGTAATAATTTATCATATCCAAAAGCAAAATTCAGCATCTATGTGGGCAACATAATAACTTGTCAGAAAGCTACTCAAAAGTAAAAAGTAAAAAAAAAAAAAAAAGAAAGAAAAAAATCCACAATCTAATTTGAAATAATCATTATGGTAACATATATAGCTTAGATAAATAGTTTATTAAAGGTAATTTAAACGACATCACTTAATTGTGAAGTATATATAGGTAAAAATGAAGTCACAGTAAATTCCAGATGGTTTTATTAAAATGTTAACTGAATTAAACATAAAAACTATAATGAAAAGCTGGATGCTAACTTCAGATTTAAATTTCTCTTCTATGTGTTATCTTCCCTGTGGTTTCTACTTGGAAATCACAATTAGTTTATTATTGCTTAACAGCAGGAAGCCTTCCTAAGTTCAATTTCTGAAGGTCTGAAACTTTCTTTGATTATCCTCCAGGATACTGAAACTATATTATAAAAATTTGAATTTTAATATTTTTATTTTGATTCAATATTAAAAGTAAAGTACATGTTAAGTGCACTGAGAAAGTTCCTATTTAAGAAACTCTTCAAAGAACTCTTCTAGAAGTTAGATAGCTTTCCATTGTAACTTGCATGGTTCCATGTTAAATTGCAGGTGACAAGCATGCTTTGTTTTTGTTTGCCATTTTAATCTCTATATCAGATAGTTTTTAAGATGACACATAATCCACATTCAGAGTTTGAATTTTGAGTACAACAAATGGTCCTTGATGCAATCAATCCTAATTTAAAATCTAAATAACTGTCTTTAGCAGGAGTCCAAGTATTACATATGAATCATAACCCTCTTTTCTGGTAGAGCTCAAACACTACATCACCATGTAATGGTGTATCAGCTTGAGATGTCTATAGTACTTTAACATAGCATAGTATAGTATACTTTAGTATAGTACTTTAATATTTTGTAGATGTGGTTAGCATCAACACAATCTTCAAATAATGAACAAAACTTGCTTTAAAAATAATTATTTATGGCCCTCCCTGGTGGTGCAGCGGGTTAAAGCACTGCACTGAGAAGCTAAAGCCACTTCCGCATGAGTTCGATTCCCGCCTGCCCCGGAGGAGACCACATGGCGTGGCAGACCTCTCCTGACCCGCCCACTGCTCCCCTCAGCAGTGTACTTCGTTGATCTGCCTGTTCTGCTCCCCACTCTGTCTCTGGTGAAGTCTCTCACTGCCCCTAAGTCTCTGGCCTGTACCCCAGTTCTGTATGTACAAATAAATAAATCTTTAAAAAATAATAATAATAATAATTATTTATTTATGCATACAGAGCCAGGGTACAGGTCAGAGGCGCAGGGACGGTGAGTGAGAGGATTCACCAGAGACAGAGTGGGGAGCAGAACAGGCCAACTGACAAAGTACACTGCTGAGGGGAGCAGCAGGCGGGCCAGGAGAGATCTGCCATGCTATATGGATCACCTCTGGGGCGGGAATGGAACTCATACTGAAGTGGCTTTAGCTT
Source organism: Condylura cristata (assembly GCF_000260355.1). Taxonomy (NCBI): domain Eukaryota; kingdom Metazoa; phylum Chordata; class Mammalia; order Eulipotyphla; family Talpidae; genus Condylura; species Condylura cristata. Next base: position 19,318,517 of record NW_004567110.1, read on the forward strand.
CTCAGTGCTGTGCTTTAACCTCCTGCGCCATCAGGGAGGGTCACAAAACTTACTTTTTATAATTTCAGTAGGCTTCATCAAATAAATTGAAAACCTTAGGTGTAAAATTTCAGGTTTCCCAGAGAAGAGATCCTATTTGAGCTTCCAACCTACCAGCTGGCACTATAATTTTTTTTCTCTCAAATTTTATTAGTTTGCCAGTTTACTTACATAGCTATAAAATTTAGAGAGTATCACTTCACACTCCATATGCTATTTCCATGCAGCAACTTTGGACTACAAATTCCAGTATGCAATGCAGGGGAGCTACTGGGCACTCAGGGAAGAAATGAGCGACACCTATATAACATGGAACATGTCAGGTCTGATTCTCTTGTTTTTGCAGACCAGCTTGCATGCTGGTATGTTAGGAAAGAAAACAGAGGTGAACATAGAGAAGAGACATGTGGGTGAAGGACATGTGGAGAGACTGTCCATAGAAGAGACAATGAAAACTACTTATTGATTTGTATTTTTGCATCTCTCATTCTGTCCCAGAAGTGCCTGGCCTCTTTTGAACACTTCTAGTGGTTTCCTTCTAGAAGGTGTCTTAGATTTGTGGCAACCTTTGAGTCTCAGTTGCCACATTTGGGCCACCCCTATTTAGCTGGGCATTTACCCACCAGAAGATGAATAATTTGGGGTGCCTTATTAGGAAACCATTATTAGTGATATCCTTTTGTCTCTCTCTAATATACACATATTATTCTCCTAAAGACATCAAACTAAGATTTTCCTTTGTCTTTATGCAGCAGGTGCAGAACAGCATTTTAGTGCATACACCTTTTATGCATGAGGTTCCTGGTACCCTAACACTTTCCTATGCATATAGTTAATACTTTCTATGGATTTAGAATGAACGATCATATATGTCATTTTTTATTAAATAACCTCTGATAGCTACATAATACCTTCCATATAAAACTCAAGGATATTCAAGAAGTTATTTGCTATATTTATATGAATAGATATGCATGTTTTTAAAGTTCCTTTTGCATGACTGTTTTGAGTTTTCTGTGCCACATTTTAATTCAGTCAGAGTGAGACTGTCATGATGGTAGAATCTTTGGGCAGCTTATCAATTGCTACCATTACATGTTAGGGTAAACATGTACATTGATAACTTTATTTTCCTTTGTATCTAAAATTGATAAAATGATTCAATGATGTCCTCCTTAAATTAAAACTAATTTAATTTAAATCAATTAGGGTGATTTAAAAGTATATCAAGTAAAAGGAACATGTTCTATTTATAAAGACTTGCCATCTGCCCTTAGGTTACTGAGTCAATATACTTTCCTTCTTAGAGCAGGGAATTGTACTGGGGAAGAAAAGTGACCCAAGAGCTATTCTAGGATTATAGGAAGCTGCCCAATAAAGAAAACAATTTAATGTGGCTATCAACAATGATTTTTATAAAGAGCTTTTATTGAATGGAGAAAATACATAACTGAATGATGTACTGTATACTGTACTTTTTGTAACCTATGTTATGTTCTTTAAATGTTTTAAAGTACCCTCTAATAAACATGTATTTCTTTTGAAAAAGAAGTATTTTCTACACTAATTATCTGAAATATGTCTTTGCTTAATCTTAGACAAGCTATTTTCAAAACAGATACTTTTGCTCAACCCAAATCTCATTTTTTCTAATTGAAATATGAAATTATCGTTTCCAAAATTACTGTGCATTTGTGTACAATCAAAATTGCTTTTAAGTCATGTAATAAAGTGTAGCTGTTGGGACAGAATATAGTTATTTCTCTGAAAATTTGATAGTATTTTTCTTGATGATGGCAATTGAGATAGCTTAAAAGCCCCTATTGATCATTATCACAAACAGAATTCCAGAGAGATGTATTTTCAAAAAGCAGGCAATGAAAAATCACATAAACTTCATTATAAATTGGAAATTTAACTTCAGACACTAATGTAAAATGCTCGTAAGTTTTATAGGACCTTACACTAAAACTTATCTTCCTACATAAAGCGGGTCTAACTATCAATAAAATGTGTGCCATTGGATTATTGCCTAAAAATGTATGGTGTCTGAAACCAAGGCCAAATTTATGAACTTCAGAAAAAAAACATAAAGACATAATGACTTCAAGTACATGAAAGAAGAAGAAAAAAGTCAGGTAATTAAAAGACTTAATCTTGTTAAAAAAAAAAAAAAGTACAGCAGGCCCAAGGCCCAAGATAGAATTCTTGGGGCACAAGGACACCAAACACTTAATACTTAACCTAAATGCAGTTTCCATTCCTTCCCAAAGTGGAATTTTATTTTTTTAGGATTTATTTTATGCATACAAGAAATGGGGTACAGGTCAGAAGTGTGGGGGCTGAGTATTCACCAGTGGGGCTCAGTGCAGGTAGACTGACTGAAATACACTGATGAGGAGAGCAGCGAACAGGTCAGGACAGGTCTGGCTCGCCATGTGGGTCACCTCTGGGGTGGAGATTGAACTCATGCTAAGGCAATTTTAGCTTCTTAGTGCTGTACTTTTACCCGTTGTACCACCAAGGAGGGCCCTGGTCTCCTGAGTGTTTTGACCACTCTAAATATATTATAGGGCCCTCTAGCAATGGGTTAAACCACAGCACTATGAAGCTATTCCATATACTGCAGCATGAGTTTGATCCCCTGCTAAGGAGGTGATCCATGGTGAGGCAGACCTCTCCTGACCTGCTAGCTGCTTCCCCTCAGCAGTGTATTTCAGTACATCCACCTGTTCTGCTCCCAGTCTGTCTCTGGTGACTCCTATTACCACCCCCCACCCCACATCTCTGGCCTATACCCCAGTTCTTGTATGCATAAATATATATTTTAAAAAATAAGGATATTATAATATCAAAACAGTAGTATTAGCAAAAAGTAGATATATGAAGGGTATAGCTATGTATTCAGTTCAGATATTAATATTCACACCTATGATTAATGGATATATAATAAAATTATAAAGTCAATTCAGGTAATGAATGATTTTCCAATTATTCTGGAACAATTAAATGAAATCTGACCTACACCTAACACCCTATAACCACACACTAAAGTGAACTTGGAGTGAGTCATAGCATAAATGTAGAATAAAAGACAATAAAGTTATAAGAACTCCTGGGGGTAAAAATCCTTGAGAATGCAAACTAGGCAAACATATTTTACATACAAATGAACCACACTTTATAAAAACTTATAATTATTATGATTATTATGAAAAATTGATAAATTGGAATTTAACATTAACAGTTAAATAATGAAAAATCATGAAGAAAATTACATACATGGAACTGAAGGGTACTAACTTAGAAGGTGAAGGACAAATACTAGATAATTTTGATCATATGTATAAAATAGAGGAACAAAATACAGGAATAGACAAAACAAGTCCTAGAAATCTGACTACAGAAGGGGGGGGGGATTTGTAAGCTCGGGGCGGGGGGTGAGTCCAATGATGCGGTAATATACATTTTAAGAGGTACAAACCTAAAGCCCCATAATCTTATATAATGTTGTAAACCATATTTTTCCATCATAGTGCTTGCATCATTCACAGGCATTCAGAGACTACCTGTGAAATTTGATAGGTAAACTTTGGGACTGACAGCAAAATTCATTCTCTGTTATAGATTTTGCAGGCTTGTGATCATCAGAGACCACCATATGGAAAGAGCTTCACTAACAATTAAGTTAATTATAGAGATTCAGATTGGAGGAGAGTGCAGGGGAGAGAGAGCTCTGATTTTATTACGCTTCATTTGGCTTACTAGCTTTATTTCTGTGCCCCCAAGTTCAAAGACATCTTTTTATAGCCAAAATATTTCCTACTACTTAGTTTAATAAACTTTTTTATCATTTACAAACAATTGCATCTTAAAACACTAAACTACATTAAATTATCTAATATCAGGCATTTTTAAAAAGTACATACTTAATGTAAAACAGCAGTATGTTAATTTGCTAGTTTTTCATAATTAGCTCCAAAAGGCAAAAAAGGGAAACTTATTCTTTATATTTTCATTTTTTGCCTTCTGCAATCTCATAAGAAAACAAGGATAATTTTATTTCTTAAGCATTTTGTACACAAGTACAATGAATATATTTAAAAGCCATAACTCACTCTGAGATGTGGACACATAAAATGTTCTCGCATACTGATTATCATAGATTACTAGAGAAAACAAAAATTCCAAGTATATATTTTACAATATATAATAAAATGTCCACATATTATAGCAATGTCAATTATAACAACAACATCAAGAAATAATTTGATTTAAAGTTGACTGTATATGTTTCTGCAAAACCAGAATAGATTTTTTTTTCTTTAGAACCTAGTATAATACTTGATACACAAAGGTTGCTCCAGAGGAATATATTAAATAAAGGAAGCAATACATGTTTGTTCAAAATACATTACTTACAATTAGAAAAAAAAGTAATGCAGTTATAGTATCACAACCTAAACTCACTGGGAAATTCTTTCTCTTTTTTTCTAAACTAATTTTTTATAACTAGATGTGTAGAGACTTAGGCACCAGATTCTGTTTCAATGTAGAAACACAATCTCTTATTCCACTGATGATAAATTCAACACAAACAACAGTACAACACTTCTATGGGCTACCATTCTTGTAAGAAGCAAAGATTCTCATAATTTGTTTCTCAAGGGAGCACATCCCAGGAAGTCCCTGTTTGTGTCTAGAATACTTGAATTATATTTCTGAAATTGATCCCATGCTTACTGCAACATTTAATAAAGAAATAAACAAAACAAATACATACATATGTGTATATACAGATAGAAAATATGTTACATATATAGTTATATTTGACCTACATAGTTGCATGTATAGTTACATAGAGTTGTAGCTGAGCTATAACTTGGCTGCCTGCATAATTCCAAACATATTTTGCCTTCCCTATATTGATTATAAATGTTTATTAGCATAGCCACCGAAATGAAATATAAGTTGTTGCACAGAAAATACCCCCCAAAATCCCATCAGTGCAATTCATTATAAGTTCTATAATGAATGCTGCAATAGTATAATTCATTGACATTTTCACTGAGAGAACAAGCATTTTTTTTTTATTAAAAAGTTTATTTTTACATCATTTTTCACATTTTTTTTTTCATCTCAATTGTAATCCCCATGGGTTTCCCATCACCAAATCACCCCTGTGCCACCACCATAGTCCCGTGCATTTATTTTATTGGACATCAGATTTTGAAGTGAGCTAGATATGTAAGTAGTGATCAACATGATTAGAGCTGTAACATTCATTAAGTATAGCTCCCAGAAGCTATATGAGCTCATATGATTTAAATTTCATTAATTTAAACCATTCACTGATTTTTTTAAAAATGCTAATTACATAATTATCTACTAGAACTTTCAAACAAATATTAATTAATCAATAAATTCATAGATTAGGTTGTTCTGCTTCCAGAATTACAATGGAAGTTCACTATTGTCCAATCCACCCAGTAATAACAAATATAGGCTCAGGATAAAAATACAGAAAACCACCAGATGTAATTTAGGATAGTATGCAAACACAGACTGATTGTTGAAAAGGGTCACAACTTGTATTTTTCATCCTCTTGTGATTTTTTCCCTTAATCAGAGCCTCAAATCAGCAAGGTACAAGTGACTAAAACTGAGTGAAAACTTGCCAACTCTTACTAGAGGAATTAGGGAAGGTCTATTGTGAGTAAGTTCTATCTTCATATCGTTTTCATATCCCATATTACCAACTTTATGAACATTCACCTCAAATTCTTTCTTTTTACCTTGTGTTATTTTCTCCTTTTATAAGCCTTTTACTTCTCCCTTTTCTGGAACATCCCCAGACTTCCATCTGCAGATAATTGTGTTCACAAGAGCTTCTACCCTGAATTCTTCTCTTGTCTTTATAATATCATGATTATTATTGCTGTACAAATATTCTGTGTAATTTAGTCCTTGTTTTCTCTTGTATTTCCACTGCATTTCCAACTGGCTAGTTAAGAGGTCTGGGTGAATTACCAACAAAATTCTATATCTGATTTTTAGTAAGTACAAAAAAAAAGAAAGTTGTTTTTTCTATCTTTGAATACCTTTCATCATAGCAATAACAGACTGTCTTTTTGCCTGGTTCAACTTTTAAGTTTCTTTCTTGACTAGTGTCTTTCTACCTCTTTTTAAGTTAGTTTAGAATAAAAATTAGTTTAAAATCAAAGAAATCAAACAGAATTTTCCCCTAAAATTATCAGATTAGGATATCTGTTTTCAGTTGCCACTACCACTGCGGATTTCTATCATTTTCTACTTTAAATAAAATTTTGTCTATTATTTTTCAAATTAACTTGAGTCATAATTAATATTTCTGTGCATAGTGCTAGGTGCATACACACTATTTTTTAAGTATTAATAACCTTATAAAATAAATCTTATGTTTCTTTACAACAGTAAGCACAGAAAAGTTACGTAGTTGCATGAGGTCACACAGAAAGGAAGTACATCAGAATGAAGTTGAACCCAGGTAGTCTATCTTTTTTGTAATTACTGATGTGAAATCCACTTAATGTATAATTAAGTGCCCCTTAAAGTATGTTTTAGTGCATTCATAAGATTATGCCACCGTCTCTTTTCTCTTTTGAAAACTTTTTCATCTTACCCAGAGCTTTAACTAATTACTCTCCATTTTCTCCTTTGTCTCATTTTCTGAAAAAACGAAGTTGTCTTTTTGTCTATAAATATTTGCCTAATTTATGCATTTTATATTAAAGGAATTAAGTATATGTGATATTTGTGTCTGATTTATTTCACGTAGTGTAGTATGTTTGAGGTTAATCCAAGTAGTAACATAATAGCAGTATATAATTACTTTCTATGCTTAAGTAGTATTTTGCTGTATGCATATACCACAGTTTGTGTCTTCATTCACATATTGATAGGAATTTGGGTTGTTTGCAAATTTTTAGTACCATGAATAATGCTGCTATAAATATCACATACAAGATTTTGTGGGGGCCTACATTCTCATTTCTGAATATTTGCAACAAAGTGGTTGACAGTGTATCAGTTATTGAAACTCACTATGCTTAGATCTTGAGAAAAATTAGTTACCATGGTTTTAACTAAGAATTATCTGACATCTGTAGTCAGTGAAACTGAATGTGAAATATGAAGACTGTTAATGTAGAAATATGGAGTTCTTAACTCTTTTCCACTGATACACATTACTAAGGGAAATTGTAATTTGATTTGAGTATCTACAGGATATTCATTTTTAATGTATATGCTGAATAGCTCTGATAATCAGACATTTTCTAAGAAGTTAGAGAGACAAAGATAAAAAATCATTATTCCTATTCCTGGGAGTTTGCATTCCTAAGGAAAAAAAAATCCAAATACAATGAAGTAATTGTTTAATGGATGTTTCTAAAACTGCAGTGGAAGCATAAGAGAAAGAATAACTCAATTTGCCTAAGGGAGTTAACATTTTGCTGAGACTTAACAGCAGATATGAATTTGCTAAGTAGGCAACCAACCAACCAACTGGAGGGTTTTTTCCTCCCCAGTAGATTTAAGACGAAGGTAACAAGACAAAAAAGAACACTGTTCCAAAGGCCATCAGCAATTTCTTATTGTTGAAGTATAACTAAGCATATAAATCATGAAGGTTCTAGGTAACTACACAGGCATAGAGTATTTTTATAATTATAGGTGATGAGGACGATGCTGACAGATACATACAGATCTTTAGTTTGTGTGTGTGTGTGTGTGTGTGTAAGATTTATTTACCTATGTATACAGAACTGAGGACAAGCCAGATGTGCAGGGATGGTGAGAGGATTCACGAGAGACTGAGTGGGGAACAGAACAGGCAGAACAACGAAGTACACTGTTGAGGGGAGCAGCTGGCGAAACAGATGTCTGCTGAGCCATGTGGAGCACCTCCAGGGCAGGGATGAAGCGCACTGAAGAGACTGAGGGTCGCTTGCAGTGCTGGGCTTTAACCCACAACACCACCAGGGAGGGCCCACAGATCTTTAGATTTTACTCTGTTTTTAATAGGGATTGACTTGAATATCTAAAAAATATGACTCTGGCAACAGGTAAAAAGAAAGGAGATGGGATTATATGCTATGTTATTATCATCTACTTGTGGAAGATCAAAATCCTAAAATAAGGAAGCCCAACGCTGGTAGAATGGAAGGAAATATTTAATATAAATGTTTATAATATAAATTAAAATGATTTAAGAATCGTATACCTTGGAGATAAGAAATGCAGTATCATATACAATAATTTTTTGGCAGTGCTTTTTTTTTGTTAAAGATTTATTTATTCATACAGAACTGGGGTACAGGCCAGAGATGTGGAGGGTGAGAGGATTCACCAGAGACAGAGTGGGGAGCAGAACAAGCAGATCGACGAAGTACACTGCTGAGGGGAGCAGCGGGCGGGTCAGGAGAGGTCTGCCTCGCCATGTGGTCTCCTCCCAGGCAGGCGGGGATCGAACTCATGAGGACATGAGGAGTTGGCTTAAGCTTCTTAGTGCTGTGCTTTAACCCACTGCGCCACCAGGGAGGGCCGGCAGTGCTTTTTGCCATTACTGAAAACACAGGAGTGTTAAGTAAATTTGGACAAAGAAGATGGGTTTAGTTTCAACAGATTTGATAACTCCTCAAGTTTCATCAGGAAACTTATATGCATGTTAGGTAATGAAACTGGTATATCTGGGTCTCCGGAGTATCTGTCAGTAGCTTAGAAATCCATAAATGAGAGTTAGAAATATTTAGGTGACTGGAAAAATACTATGTTTCAAGTTATTCTTTCAAGACATATTTATGTGACACAAGGACTGTGTCAGTTCTTGAGAGCAATATGGCAGAATGTCTAAAAATAGATTCAATTACCAAAAAAAAAGTATATACATATATATATATATGTATATATATATATACATATATATATATATACATATATATATAAGCTTTAAAAATGCAGTTTATAGCTCAAATATTAGAAAAATAATTTTAATTTTAAATGAGTATTTTTACATACAGAACTGGGGTACAGTCCAGAGATGCAGGTGGGGTGAGAGGATTTGCCAGAGACAGAGTGGGGAGCAGAACAAGAAGAACGATGAAGTACACTGCTGAGGGGAGCAGCGGGCAGGTCAGATCTCTGCTTTGCCATGTGGGTCATCAACAGGGCTGGGGATGGAACTCGCACTGAAGTGGCTGCTACCTTTGCAGTGCTGTGTCCTAACCCATTGTGCCACCAGGGAGGATCCTATTTTTAATTTTTTAAATGATTTTTATTGAGGAAAATTTGGTTTACATTTTTGTAATAGTTATGTAGATAGAGGTTCAAACCTCTACAAATCTATCTATCTATCTATCTATCTATCTATCTGTATGTATGTATCTATCTATCTATCTATCTATCTATACACACACACACATACACACATATGTATAATTAAAAAAGAAAATGATATATATATATGGACATTATTCATTTTTGTAAAATGTATGCATTCTCCTCTCAGGTTAGTCCCTGTGAAATTCCCACCACCAGTTCACCTGTGTCTCATCACCACAGTGCCCGTGCTCTTCCCACCCTGTTCTGACCCTTCTCCCTCCTCCTTCACCCTACAGAATGTTTCTGATTCACAGTTGCCTGTTGGGTTTGATTTTTAATTTGTAAGTATTTCCCCCCGGCTCCTTATTCTAAATGAGCATTTTGATAACTTATCTACCACCAGTTCCCCAATAATCCTCTCATCATGTTACATCGAACTTGCCCCCTCCTCTCCACCTTTCCTCCCTCCCTTGCACCTGCCACCTTTCTTTGGGGTTGCACCAGTTTTGCAGTCAAATGTCGAGTTTATTGTTCATTTGATTTTGACTTTGTTATGTTTCTCTATACTCCACCCATAAGTGAACCATCTGATTTTTTTTATAGCTGAGTAGTATTTCATTGTGGTGTGTGTATGTAATTTTCTGATTCACTGCTCTGTCATTCAGTACTTAGGCTGTTTCCAAACTTAGCTATTGTAAACAGGGCTGCAATGAACATAGGAGTATATTTCTTCAAATTAATGATTTTGTATTCTTTGAGTAGATATGTAGATGTGGATTTTTAAAAATTATTTTCTCTCTTTCAAATCCACTCTAGTTTAAGGAGTATAAGCAATATTTTGGAGAAAAAATAATAGATACAGTTGTAACACAAATTATGTACTACATTGTATTTTTGTCTCTGACTGAGAACATCAACTAAAATTGTGATAAAATAAAATTGCCTATTTTGCTATGAAGTTGGGCATATGTAATTTCCATGTCAATATCTTTCTGGCCTGGTGTTCACAGCAATAGCTTTCATTAAAATAAAACAGTAAAAGCTGGGAGGAGATGTGAGCTGTCATTCAATGTAAAATTACCTTATGAGCAGACTCCCATAATTATTACTCACACATTACATGAGACAAGATGCAGGTTCATGAAGTGATTGGGGAAATGAGATGAAGAGAACAGAAAAGAATAAATCTGTCAAATAGTGTTTTTTTTTTCCATTTCATTGCTTAATTTACTTTACTAGTAAAAGACAATGCAGGGACATCTTTTATAATCTTACATAGACAGTTTTAAAGACTAAACAACAACAACAAAAACTGCGCTGGAGAAACCCAATACAATTATTAAAATTGTTAATCAATGATATTTTCAATAAATTAGATTATAAAGTGATATGTGTATAAATGTTAGATGAGATGTTATGTTTTTTGTTATTAGTTTCTCATAGCCCAATTATCTTAAGCTTAAAGATAGAAGCTTTATTGGCTCATTATTAAAATACTATGAAATAGATGTTCCTTATAGTCATTTTTATCTTTATAACTCAAAAGTTCTCTTTTATTCATTATATATATATAATGTAGCTGAGTTATTACCATGGTTATAGTTAAAGAGGTAATAAGTAAACTATGAAAGTGCATTTAGATTTCATGACAGTAACAGGACAAGCTCAGAAGTTCTGATAATTAAAATAGATTTATTAAATTCCTTAAAAAAACCTACTTCTCTTATTGTAAGTACTTGAATTTTATTTTTAATATAAAACATTTTAAAATTACAGCTGCAATTAATTTGACCAGGAACCAACTAATCATTTTATACTTTTTCACTAAATTTATATAAGTGCCATTCAACAAATCTTCCTATTTCTACAAATTTATGGCTAGGATTAGTATAGACCATGTTAATATCTTGATTGTGTAAACCAAACCCAAAATTAGTGGGTGTGTGGGTTTACTGGGGTCAGTTGTGTGATTCTTAGTTTTTGTTTTTGTTTTTTTTCCATGAAATCGCAACTTAATGCCAGATAGAGATACACTCATTCAGATGTTCTATAGGATTAAATGGTTTGATAAATCCACACATCTTCATTCAATATTATCTTAGGACTATGAGCCACACAATCAATTTAAACTATATTCCAATAGGAATCTGAGAGAGAATTTATCACACATTTATGAAAAGAGAAAAAAACCTACGATGAAATTCCGAGGCTATCAATATTTTTAAAGAGGTACACAACTGATGTCTGATAAATAAAGGTAAATCAGAGATACCTGGCTTGTAATTCTTATATCTCATTTGCCACAAGTGACATAACTGATTCTAGTAGTTAAGAAATGGCAGATTATTGCAGACTTGTGAAAGCAGTAATCATATTCTTAAGTGTGAAGAATAAATTGGAAATTATAGAAAAGCATAGAAGACTTTAAAGTACAGGGAAGGGATTATAAAGCAGCAGGGAAAGATTAAGAATCCCTTCGATATTTTGTTTTGCTTTATTTGTTTTGAGATTCTGTTATGTTAATTTCAAGAAAGATGTGGTTTACTTCTAATACTGATAAGAGGAAACCACAAAGAGAAATGTCAAGGACACACAGAGAAAAAGGAAAATTTTATGATTTAAAATATCTCAACATCTTAAAACTTTTAACAATATGCTGTAAAAATATAATACAACAATGGCTCGAATAGATTTTTGTTCATGAAACATGACTGAACTTGTACTCTATACTCATAGGTCTCAAAAGAAAAGTTTCTCCTTTATATAAATTTCCCTTTTTAAAGTTTTAAATATAATTTCCTTTGCTCTTCACTTTGTAATTTTATCTTATTGAGGTAATATTAGTTTATAACACTGTAGGTGATACAGAAATACAGAATCACACTCTATAGGTATGTTACCATACCAAACCCTATACCAAAACATTCATAGTCTTCCTTCATAGCTTATTGGGCCCATCCAACACTTTATTCTTCATCCTCTCCCTCCCTGACTAGTAATCTTAATTCTATAGTTAGACTTCTAGGGTTTCTCTTTGGTTTGGTTATAACTAATCATTTGTTTTGTGTCTTTATATTCAACATATAAGTGAAATCATAACACCATGCCCCCTCTTTAGTTTCGTTTTTATGTTTTAGCAACTATCAACATATATATGTATACATGTGTATGTATATATTCATATGTATATATATGTATTCATATGTATGTATATTTCCATATGTATGTATGTGTATGTATAAATTCATGTGTATGTGTTTGTATGTACAGACACACATATGTATATGTATATGTATACCTGAGTATATATCCCTTCAAATAAGTATTTCTTCATTCTCTGGGTAGATATCTAGGAATGGAATTGCTAGGTCAAACGGCAGATAATTTTTTTTTTTTTAAGATTTATTTAATTATACTTACTGGACTGGGGAACAGGCCAGAGGTGCAGAGGCAGTGAGAGGACTCACCAGAGACAGAGTGGGGAGCAGAACAGGCTGACTGATGAAGTGCACTACTGAGGGGAGCTGGGGGTAGGTCAGAAGTCTCATATGGTAGATCAATTTTTAGGATGTTGAAAAATCTCCATGCTGTTTTCCCTAAGAGCTGTACAAGGCAGCATTCCCAATAATGTAGGGGGGTTACTTTTTCTCTATATTTTGCTAACACTTGTTCTTTCTAGTCTTTTGATACGGGTATTCTCATAGGTGTGAAAGGGTAGCACACTATGTTTTTGATTTGCATCTCCTTAATGTGATGATGAGAATTTTTTCATGTGCCTATGAAACTCTCATTGTCTTTGGAGAAGTATTTATTTAGTTGTTCTACACATTTTTGATGAGGTTGTTTCTTTTTCTTTGTTTTTTTTTTATTTTTGAGTTATTTAGAGAGCTTGATTGTCAACCTTTGTCAGATGTAGGATCTAAAAATATTTTCTTCCATTCTGTGGTATGTCTTTTTGTTTTAGTAATATTATTTTTTTAACTATGCTGAGGCTTTTTAGTTTCATGTTTCCCATTTGTTTTATACTGTGCCCATTTGTTTTCTTATTTTTGGAGACAAGATCATTTATTTCACTTAGAAATTACTTTCTGATGTTTATTTTTCCTGTTTTAAACTCATATACGCATATGCCTATACAATTAACGTTTATTTTTTGAGTTTATTTTTTAAGTAAGGCAGAAATTTCTTAAATTATAGCAAACATCATACACAATTAAATTTCTTGAATGTTACTGATGGTGAACACCATGAAATAGCATTTAGTATGTTAATATAAGCAGAATGAATATTATAATTCTGTAATTCTATAGCAAAGACACTGATATAAATTTATAGTATGAGAACAATACATTTTTTTAAAGATTTATTCATTTATTCATACAGAACTGGGGTACAGGCCAGAGATGCGGAGGGTGAAAGAATTCACCATAGAGAGAGTGGGGAGCAGAACAGGCAGATGAACAAAGTACACTGCTGAGGGGAACAGCGGGCGGGTCAGGAGAGGTCTGCCTCTCCATGTGGATCTCCTCCAGGGCAGGTGGGGATTGAACTCATGCGGAAGTGACTTAACCTTCACAGTGCTGTGCTTTAACCCGCTGCACCACCAGAGAGGGCCGAGAACAATAAATTTTTATATGATATCACACTTTAAGAATATATAGGAATACTGATCAAAGAAATACTTTGTATTTATTTATACTGTTGAAAAAGATGATATTGGACTGCTCACTAATAAGTCTATGCTGTCATTAATATTTACATTAATTTCACTGACTCACCATAAGCAATAAGCCTTCATTAATCCAATAAAAATAGATTATTCATGAAATGGGATATCTACTACAGAAGTAAGGATATTGGAGTCAATGAATTCTTAGTCAAATGTTTTATATTTCCCCTTGTTTTACATGTAAAATTACTGTCAGTAAATTATAAATATTTTGCCTGTGTTATTTGTGTAGGTTGAAGGACTATGATCTCAATGACTTTCCTCTAAATATAAGTTAACAAGACTAATTTAGAGATTTGACACCCAGGAGTTACAAAGCTTTTGCTAAAAGGTATTCATGATTGTGAATATTTTATTAAAATAAATTTTACATCAAAGCAGAGTTCATATATTTTCATATAATACTTTAAATAAAATGAGCAATTTGTAAGTACTGAATTGCCTGTTGTGTAACATAAGTATTTTACTTTAATTGAACTCAGAAAAATTAGCACATTTATAAAAAATGCCATAAAGTAAAAAATGTATAAATATTAATTATATTAATGGAATGTAAGGGACAATGAATACATTTTAATATCCAAATTGCAATATTACTACTAAATGATAGGACAAAAGGATATATAAAAAGATTTATCATCATTTTATATTGTTTATATTTTTGTTATCATCAATATTATATTGATATTTATCATTTTATATTTATTAGAAATGTAATTTACCAATTTAAATAAATTATCAAGATATAGATCATTATAATAGACACATGTATAAAATCATATCTCAAAATACACTCATATATATTTTTCTCATGTTGCTAACAGATTTCTGCCAAAACCTATCAAGAAAACTATTTAGCAAAATTATGTCTTTATCAATTATTTATATTCCCCTACATATTCTTATTCTCTATGTTTTATGTCATATCTCTTGGATCTCTGCCTCATTTATGTCCCTTACCTGACTTTCTATTACTTTCTATAATAGTCACAAAGTTTTATTTTTACCCAAACATTTTATAAATACCACCATTCTCCTTAATTCTGGGATACAATTACTTTGATGATATAACAAAATAGCATATGGTTCTACTAATACTACTGTATTAGTGTAATACATCAAATACCAGTCTCTGATGGTATAGTACTGTAGTTAATCATAAGAGTAATACCAGGAGATCTATAATGATAGTTTCATATTTTTAAATATTCTATTTAAACAAGAGAAAGTAAAGGTCCTCAGGTTTATGCCTTAAATGACTGTTGGAATCTATGTTCTACATCAATTTTTTAAAAATTATCAAAGTGGTGTTGGTGGAAGAGATATTACAAAGAGGCTAAAACAATTAGATGTGTCCTTAGTCTCAAGACTAAATATTAGAGATTAAAATTTAGATTGTGAATTTAGGCATGTTATTTTTACTATAGCTAAGAATAATGGTACAATCACATTATATAAGGTATAGTTGGGAACTTATAAAATAATCTCTATAACATAAGCCACAGTGTATATTTACAACTCTCTCTTTCTGATTACAGAAATGACAGATCTACATACAATGAAACAAAAAATATTCTTGGAATCTGAATCTGAAGATTAAGTGTGCTCACATAAATAGCACAGGTTACAGCAAAGGTTGGTCTCCTTTTTGTGAGAAAAAGGCAAACACATGAAAGTAATGATACATATTTGTGAAGTGTATGTAATCACTGTTACTCATTGATATGCTGGACTCAAGAAGTATACAACACACAATATAATCAGGTGGCAAAGAGGACTAATCTTTGTGGATAGGACTCTGAAAGGTAGGCAGAAGAAAGAAACCAGAAGAAAGGATGGATCATTATCTGAATGGAACATATTAAATCTGAAACTGCATTTGAGAACTAAATATAATCCCCATTATTACATAAGGATCAAACCACTTGATAATGATGCTGACAAAGCATATTCTCAAAGTTTATAATTATAAACTTTATGCCAAATAATCATAAACTTTACTGACATAAATTTTACTGACATAATTGGCGTCCATCTGTGATTTCTTATTGTTAAACCCTAATTCTAATTTTCTCCAATATGTCTAAGTTCTTTATTATGTTAAAAGTCACTCTTAAATGCCCTTTAATTTTCCAGATTTTTAAATTATATTGAAACCTCTCATAACAAGCTAATTTATGTACATAATAAACAGTATCAAATCTTTTGAATAAATAATGCCACAGTAGTTAAGCCATTTATCAACTAAGATGGCAAGTGTGATAAATGGGGAGAAAATCAGTAGTTCATCATTTTTAAGCATATTCTATGAGCCTGAAATGAATAGAATTCTGTTGACAAATTAAAAAAAATAAAGGATGGCTAATTCTATGAAAGATTATCTGCTTAAAGAGACTAAACATTCAATCACAAAGTGCTACAGTTAGTTATAACTGATTCTTGGTGACATCCATTATAATTTGAGTCAAATGGATAAAAGCAACAAGAGAAAAAAGAAATCCAATCACACCACATTATTAACTTTTCTAGGTAATTCTATTGATGTCAGCAACTAATATTATTAGTCTGTTATTATTTGCCTGTTATTCTGATGGATACATCATATTGAAGATTTTACATTGCATTAAGAGAAATATTAATGCTTAATCAACTAGATTTTAAATATTAAAACCCCTCCATAATAATTAATAAAATTATTTTAAAACTCATTTTTCTAAGTTAAAGTCAGCTATTTTAAATGTTGTTGTTTTCTCTAATCATACACAATCAACTACTTTTAAGGTAATTTTAAAATTATACTTATAGGATTTTAATAAATGTTACATTTATTTATGATTGTGAAGTTTATCATAGCATACACAATCAGATATTTTCACCTCTCTATTGGCTTCAGTAAATAATATTGGATCAATAATTTTAATTAAATATGTGAAGCAAGAGCACGTCAAATACAAAAATGAACATATTTGTCAAATACATGTTGAGATATAATGTTTATATGTTTAGTCAGTGTTGAAAGGTCTCACATAACATAAATAGTTTAGTAGACTTCCACAGTGAAGTAATCTGTATGATTTGCCATACTTTTGTATATTTTAAATTCTCTTATTGATACTGGATATGTTCAACGTGAGCGACTTTGAAGTCAGATCCATATCCCTCTCCAATGTTTGTTGTTGTTTCTTATTAGTGAAAATGAAATTATTCACAAATACTTATAGAAAAAAATTGTGAACAAGTACTTCAATATGATTATTTATGAAATTATTTTTCATTTTGTCAATAGTAGAAGCAATATTTAATGAGTGGCTACCCTGTACCTGGCACCATGCTTTTGATATCCTGCCTTAAGAATCACATTATCATAAGAAAAATGATACCATGAAATTTTTAAAAGAATTGAAGGTAAGAATCTAAACAGCTTTTCTAAGTTACATCATTAACAAATGGTAAAATTATAATAGAATCGGAGGTCTAACCCCGCAATGTGTACTCTTAATCACTTTGGCATGGTGTGATACTTGTAAAAAATGTGCTTTATATTTTGCAGAAAATATTTCTGTGTGTCGGTGATAAACACTTTTCTATTATATATGTTGAGATTACTTTTTTACACTGTTATGTGCTTGTGTGTGTATGTGTGTAGTAGTGTATGTATAGAATCCATACATATAAATACACACACACACAATTTATATTCTATAAGCAAATTATGAGAGAAACTACATCCCGGGCGCTGTTTTTTTTTCCTTTTTATGGATCTGCAAAACATTATTATATATCACACCCATTACTAACATATACACATGTATATGTATTCAAGTGGGGTTGAGCACTAAGGGAAATATGGTAGCTTAATAAATTAAATTGTCTCTGAAGTCCAATGGTTACCAAAGTTAGGAAGATAAAAGAATAGATGGTGGTCAGAGCAGTATATTTGGAACTAAGATTGTGGAAACACAGAACTTTTTGTTAGTCACACAATTTTTTATCCAGCCACAAACAACGATCTCATTTAAGGTGGAAGATAAAATAAGGGAGAAGTAGTGATGGTAATGAAAGGCCAGGTTCTAGAAAGATTATGTTCATGGATTTGAATCACAAGACATAATGAGAGACATCATGTGGACCAGAGTCAGTCCAAGAGCTAAAATCTATGATTAAGGAACGTGTCCTTAAGAGACTTTTTTTTTAAGATTTATTTATTTATGCCTACAAAACTGGGGTAGAGGCCCGAGGCGCAGGGGTGGTGAGAGGATTCACCAGAGACAGAGTGGAGAATAGAAGAGGTGGATCAACGAAGTACACTTCTGAGGGAAGTAGCCGGAGGGTTAGGAGAGGTCTGGCGCGCCATGTGGATCACTTCTAGGGCAGGCGGGGATCGAACTCATGCTGAAGTGGCTTTAGCTTCTTAGTGTTGTGCTTTAACCTGCTGCGCCACCAGGGAGGCCCCCAAGAGACATTTTATAATAAAAAAATTGTATAGGATGAGGTGATCTGGTTATATGTGATTAAAAAGCTGGAAGGAGAAATAGGAAATTGAATGGAAGCATCAATGAAGACAGTATAGTTTGAGCTACTCCTGTGGTAGGAATACTGTGGCAGGAATAAGTAAATGGCCTTACTTAAAAGCTTAAAAGGACACTTAATGTCATGAGTGTGAAACCTAGTTCTAATTTATAGCAAAAAAGAACTTAGTATTTACTAAAGAATTTGAGACTATAAGTACTTGTTGAAAACTGAAATATTTCTGAATGTTAAAGTGACAGTTTGAAAACTGCTGTGAGAAAAGTAAACAAGAAGAAAATGTGTATGAGAATTAGAATTGAGTGAAAAGAGATGACTTGGGAATCCTGTGAGTTTTCTTACAATTTATGTGAAAGGAAAGAGGGACATGTGTTAAAAGACAGAGCCCAGGGCAGCTACAGGAGCCGAAGGCTTGTGATCGTTGGTTGAGAGAGGATAGGAAATCTTGCCAGGAACATAAAGTTATAGTTGTGATAGTTCAACTTGATTCTCACAAATAGTGTGGCTTTCTTCATGGGAATAGTTAGTCCTACTAGTTCTTTCATTATAGAAATATTTTGAAAACTTAATATGGCATCTCATATAATAGGTGAATTGGTACAGAGTAGTAAACAAGCCATTTGGTATCTTCCTTTATAAATGACAAAAGAGGGGGAAAATGTATAGGATTGGGGAAAATATAATCTTTAAGAACATTATCACTAAGTTTTTCTTAAAATTATTTTTTATAAATAAACTCAAAGTAAAGAGGATATCATCAGGATAAAGAATATTTTGATCCTAAATTTTAAGTTCAAATGGCCAGTTTTGAAGAATTATGCAGTATGTAAATTTTAAGTTGGAAATTATATAACAAAATTATCTAACTCAGGGATTTTAAGCTGGCAGTGATATAAAGAATAAGTCTGGGGTAATATAACTGCAGTAACAGAATGGAATCTATGGGCGTTCTGGATGGTTTATGTATGAAGTATGTTAAATGGCTAAAGTGAAAATACTAGAAAAACACGGAAGGACTGATAGAACAGAGTGAAAAATATTTCATATGTTTATAAAATTATGAGATTTGCGAAGGTGCAATGTTCTACAATTCCCAAAGCTCTTTGAATATAGTTGTTTAACAATAAAAGGAAATTTGTATGTGTATTCAGAAGACACTAAATTACTTTTTAATTGACTAAAGCTTTGCTGTAGATTTTGAAAACTTGGGGAGCTTTAATTGAAAATAAAAGCTTCAATAAAGTTTGGTAAATCATGAGATGGTTGTAGTGCAGTGCATTATCACTGTTGTCATTTAGCAGCTAGGTAATAATTATGAAAAAAAAATCAGGTTTGTAGTATATTACTGTCTTTAAGGATATTATATTGGGGAAAACGTAGTATTATGTTATTTAAATAGAACGTTTTAATGAACTAATTATTTTACTTTGGTTTATAGTTATTGAAAGCATCGGTTTTATAGGGGGTTCAAAGTTTATTATTCCTGCTGCTACATTATAAATGGAAACTGCATTAGTCTGATTCACAGAACTAACTTTGCTAAATTGGTTAATTGTGATCTAGTATGCACAGCTTGAATGTAAAAATAATTATAATTTGCATATATATGCTATGCAAAACATAAACCCAATAATATGTAATAACCAAAGGAAAATATATTCATTGTAATGCATCTATATAAGATTTATTTTAACAGAAATTAGTAATCCTACATACACAATATTTAACATGATTTTCCCTGTGAATTTGGAACATAGTAAGTGTACTTTTAAATTAATACTTGTTAAGAAAAACCTGAATGGTTTAAAATGATTGTTCATATCAATAATTACCACATATTATAATAACTTCTTCCAAAATCTGATACCAAATGATATTCAAATTATTTTTGTGGCAATTAATAGAAATTCAACATGTATCCTAGATTTTATAATTTATAACTTGTAAAGGCAGTACTCAGTAGATAGGCTAAAGCATAGTTCAGAACCACCAAGAGTCTATTACCTGTGTAGAAAGATTGTATTCTTTGCCATTGTCATTCTATTGTCAAACACCTTCATGGGCATGAAAACTGTGCTTTTACATAAGGACTATAGCCACAAAGTCTGTTTTGCTATCTTGAAACTAGAACTAAGAATTCCCACTTTCATTTTTCCTTAGGCATTCAACATTGTGTAAATGGCATTGAGTAGAATCTACAGTCCAATAAATTCTGGATTTTTTGTCTACCCAGTTAATGCCCCACCCCCCCAAAAGAGTATTTTCCTCCTCTTTTCTACCAACCATTTGCCAATCTGAGATACTTGGGAACTCTATTAGCCCATGTGTACTTTCTCATTGTTATACAAAGCACTGTGCTTGGAAAGAGAGAAATATTTTAAGTAGATCAGAGTGTCTCCTGGAACAAAGAAAAATCTCAGATATAATATATTCACAAGACAAATACTGAGGAAGCGCTGCTAATCAAATATAAATAATAGTTATACATTGCTTTGTATACTGTTGAAATTTGTGGGCATATCTCAATTCTGTTAACAATTATCCTTTTTTATTAGCTTATAAAATTCAATTTTCAATGTTATAATTACTCATTACATATGTCTTTCCTCATATTAAATTTTTCTTAGATATGAGTTCTGAAACTGAATTCCTAGCTTATATGATAAGAATAAATTTGAACTTTTGATTCGTGTTTCCAAGTTGATGCCAAGAAAGTTCATGAAAATGTGTATTCTCATCATTTGTGAAGGTACCACACTCTCAATCTACCTACCAGAGTTCAATGTTAAATGCAATACGGTACAATAAATATGACAGGAAAAAAAATGATTTATTGATTTATCTCTTTTTTAGTAATGTAGAACATATTTGTTATATACTTTTAATTAGTGTTTCTTATTTCAAACATTGTGTACTTACATTCTTTGCTAATTTTTATTAGCTTTCTAATAATTTCATAGGGAGAGTTTCAATCTTGTCTCTTTCCTAATGTGGCAAGCAGTTTTCCACGATGATTTGTAGTTGTTCAGTTTTATATTTAACATACAATGAAATTGATATGTGACCTTTATGATTGGGTATATTTATCTGTGTAGTAATTCAAATATATAATTCAAAACTGATTACATAACTAATAAATAAGTTTAATTAAAAACATTAAAATTCACCATCACTTATTACTAGAGGCATGAAAATTAAGACCACAATGAGATATGACCTCACAGTGAGAGTGGCCCATATCTAAAAGACTAGAAAGGACAAGTGCTGGCAAGGATGTGGAACCCTCTACACTGCTAGTAGGACTGTAGATTGATCCAGCCCTTTAAAAAATCTTAAAACATTAAAATATGCCATTTGACCTTGTAATGCCACTCCTAGGAACCTATCCAAAATATTCATTAACGTAAGTCAAAAGGAAACTTGCTTTCCAGTGATTACTGCAGCACTACTTTCTATAGTTAAATTATGAGAAAAAAAACTGAGTACCCCAAACAGATGTGGGGATGAAGAAGCTGTGATATACATATATGCAATGGAATATAACTCAGTGATCAACAAAGACAAACTCATGCTATTTACTGCAACAGGGATAGATCTGGGGGTGATTATGCTTAGTTAATTAATCAGAAGGAAAAAGATAAAAACTGGATAATGTCGCTAAAGTGTGGGGTATAGAGTGGCTAAACTAAGAGAGTAAGATAAGTTTAAAACTAATCTCTGATAGCTGACTAGAGAACTGAAGTGCCAAGGAGGGAGAGGCTGGGAGAAAAACAACGAGGAAGGAAGCACAATGGACTATGGTGGTGGACTATGGATATCTGGTAGTGGGTACATTAGGATGGTAATACCTGAGGGTTAAACAAATATGACTTTTGAAAATGATTAATTAGGGCCCGGCGGTGGGTCAGCAGGTTAAAAACAGTACAATCAAGCTTTTGCTAGCCACTGCAGCACAGCATGAGTTGGAATTCCATCTGGCCAGGGAGCTGACCCACATGACACAGCAGACCTCTCCTGTCTTGCCCACTGCTCCCCTCAGTAGTGTATTTCAGTAGATTTGCCTATTTTGCTCTTCACACTGTCTCTGATGAACCTGCTCAGCTTCTGATCTAATGGCCTATACCACAGTTCTTGCATGCACACATAAACAGATCTTTAAAAGTATGATTAATTCAAAAGGCATTAACTATCCACTCAAGTCCTCACTGTCAACTGTCATAAACCTCAGTGAAAAAGGAAAAAAAATGCACATGACACACTATAATCTCTCTTTTTCTCCCTTTTCTTTGAATGTGTTCTAAGTAATGTTACTTAGAGATCATAAGCACATTTGCTCACCATTTCATAATAATCCATGAAATGGTTATCAAAATCTTATAGATATCTATATTTTCTATGTTAAAATGTCCACCTAAGAATTTCAAAAATCTCTTGAAGTGTGGCATCTTCCTCTATCAAAACTAAGCAGTAACAGGTAGGTAGTTGATCTGTAATTAAAGTGAAGATACATTTATATTGAAAAGTATTCCCCTTACAAATATGTGGAAAATCTTTTACATTCATACTACCTTTGAACTGTAATATAAATAGAAAAAAAAAAAAGCACCCTATAAATTATCTAAGTGAAAGGCATAAAAATACATTTCTACCATTTCTACAATACTATCATAATCCTAATCAAATTTTAGTGGTTTATTTATTGTAGTAGTTTGTATTTGCTATATGCTTAGTAATATTCCAATATTTACACATTTAGTCCAAATGGCAAAACTGTGAAGTAGGTAATTTTATTAATACTATTTTTCAGATGAAAAATTCAGATCCAAAACATTATGTAGTGGAAACAGAAGTTGAAGTTTAGACAAAGTGATTAACTATATAGGTAAATACTTGAGATATATGTGCAAATCTGAAAAAAAAATGGAAAAGAATTAACTCATATTTGGCTGGATAAATCTCACAGACATAACTCTTAGAGAAAGAATACATGGAAAAAATGTGCAACTTGTGATTTCAAATACATTAACCGACTAAAGTAACCTACGGTAGAAATCAAAATAAGAATTACTTAGTGGGGTTGACTTGTTGGGAAACATTCTGGTGCTGGGGACACAACATATTTTAATCCTATGGTAACTATGTATGTCTATACATAAGGAAATATTTCTCACTGTATTTATGGCATGCAGCATTTATAGTTTTAGGTTTCAGAAAACTAAAATAATTTTTATCCACAAAATTTATGAAACTGTTTTTGTTTCTTATTCAGCATTATACATTTACCTACACTCTCAATCTGAAAAACAGACAGGGGTGCAGAATGGCACTGTAATGTCTCTATGTCAAAAATATGAAGGACAAATGGTAGCTGATGCAACAAACAAATGAATAAATGCACATTTACTAAAACATTTCCATTGGAATTCTTCAATATCATCTCACTCATAGACAACTGAAAATTTTCATGGTCCCTGGACTCAGTTTAACTCTACAAAAAGATATCTTTTTGATCTTCTCTTCTTGCCAAGTAATGAAACATCTAAGGATTTTCCCAAAATACTCTTATAAGAGGATAAGCAAATTATTTTGTAAATTTCAAATTATGAATACAAACAGCTCATTGTGTTTGTGTCCCACCCCCCCCCAAAGTAGTAAAAAAATACATCTACATAAATTTGCCTTTAACTCTGAAAAGGTCATTGTACTTTTATAGTCCCCAGAAGATTTTAACTACGATATTTACATCTCTTCAAGTATATAATGCATACTAAAAAGAAGAGAAAAGATATGATTCCTCTTACAAACAGCTTCATTTTAGAGTTGATGAAGGGAACTAGAGAAGATAAGAAAAACTGATCAAAATCACAGGAAATTATAGACAGTTTTACTCATGCATTGAGAAGTTATACCCTGTATCTTTGAATTACTTTCCCCATTTGTAAGTTTTCCTAATAAGTTCTCCTCTTCCCCATGTTTTCTTTATAAATGAAAACATTTATTCCTGTCATTGATTTAGTTGATGATGATTGTATTGTCTGTGGCTATGGTAAAACAATTAATTAGGGCTCAAATACTAACTTATTAGCACCAAGCCTACCATTTACAGAACAGTCAACAATATGACATTAAATTCAGCTAAGATATATTTACAAAATATGTTGCAATTAACAGAGAGTGTGCTTAGGTTCTATAGATGGAAAATGCTATATGGAGAGAGATCACTCATCTGCAAAAGTAAGTAAGGCTCTATAGATTATGCATGAAAAAGAAGAAACAAAGTGAAAAACACAGGTGTTATTGAAAACTAAAGCTCCACCTAATATCCCCCCTCAAAAAAGGGGGTAGGGTATGAAACAAAGTTATTTTTAGGTATAAAAAAATGAGCACTAATGACAAATTTCCAGTGAGAATACACATAAAAACGTTTTCTGAGAGAAAACTGACTCAAGAAAATAATAGAGAACAATAGAAACTATAAATATATGGGTAAATTAATATACTGTTTTCCCTTTAATTTGTTCAAGCATTGATATTGTTTATAGAAAAATTTTATCATTATGTTTGATGTAAAAGCATATGAAATAAAATATATAATAATAATTTGAAGTGCCAGCAAAGAAACAGCAATTATTTTCTTGTAATTTTGTTTTATGTGTGAAAAGTAAACTGTGACCTAGTCATAATTATTCTAGTTCCTAAGAATAAATGTTTTAATATTTAACCCAACCATAAAAAAATGAAATTCAAAGGAAATTTAACTAAAAAGCCAATTGTGAACATACAAGGCAACTGTCAATTTGTAAAGTAAAATGAAGTAGAATAATTAATAAAAATTATGTGTAACAAAATAATAAAACCAGTTGAGCACATGGGAAAAAATTAGCAAGATAGTATATTAAGACTAACACATATCAAAGACCAAATTAAAAAAAATGAATTTTATAATTATGAAAAAAATGAGATAAAATGAACCAGAATGAAATATCAAAAAAAAAAAAAAAGGCTCTGAAGTGTAACAAAAAAATGATAGAAGAGGATTAACATATATTTGCCTTATTAACAACAGCAGCATTTGGGTACTGAAGGAAATGTGTGTATAGTAAAGAATTTTATGTCTGGATATTTGAAACAAGATTCTGCCAAAGATGTTTTTCTTGTAAATAACACAGATAAATAAGTACTAAAGTTAAGTACTACATCAAAGTATTTTTCAAACTAAAATTAGAATAAGCATCTATTAATCAGATTGCTTTTTGACTAAGTTTGTTTCTAATACTTTTACATTATTTTTGTTTTCAGGATTGAGAAATGGGAATTATGTTTAAATCATTCTGTTAAAAAGACTTCCTAAGATAATTGATATGAAAGTAGTTGTTAAAATTGTTAAGTCCTCTACCAGAATTATATAGTAGTTTTTAATAATATAGATATCCAATGTGCTTTATTTTCTTTTTACATAGATATGAATAATCTAAGAGACAGCTAAGGCAGTTCTACAAGTATAGGCTGGTATTATAATGGATAATTGACAAAAGATGAAGCATATATAGAATTGGCAATTATTTTTTTTTTAAGTTATGGTAGAAGTTCAACTTAACTGGTTTGTATAGGTACACTTGAATTTTTTTTTTAAGAATACTTTAAAACAGTATTCACCAAGTATTTTGACTGATCTAGTAAAAGCAGGAATGATCCAGTCATACTTCTCACATAGTTTCCCTTAACCCCCTACTGGGAGTTTTCCATGCAATATTATTGACTGCAACTTGGTCTAGATTATAGAATATGAGAGTTATTATAGTAGTGATAACAAATTGTTTTCTTCAATAACTGTTAAACATAATAGGTCAAAAGATAAAAATAACTGAACAGGCCCTCCCTGGTGGCGCAGTGGGTTAAAGCACTGCACTAAGAAGCTAAAGCCACTTCAGCATGAGTTCGATCCCTGCCCACCCAGGAGGAGATCCACATGGTGCGGCAGACCTTTCCTGACCTGGCCGCTGCTCCTGTCAGCAGTGTACTTCCTTGATCTGCCTGTTCTGTTCCCCACTCTGTCTCTGGTGAAGCCTCTCACTGCCCCTGCACCTCTGGCCTATACCCCAGTTCTGTATGCAGAAATAAATAAATCTTAAAAAAAAAAAATAACTGAACAAAAGAAATGGGTAAGAATGAATAAAGGCAAAATTGCATATTAAAAACTAAAGCAATAGAAGAAAAATTTAAAGCTGTATAAAAAGGATAATGATAAACTGTGAACATAAGCTCTAAATGGTATTCGAGGACATTACATTCCAGTTACTGTTATGATCATATGTGTTGTACCCCTGTCTTTAAGGACCTTCAACATATTTAGCAAAAGCAATAAATACAAAATTAAATGAAATTGTTACCTTTGAATTAATGGTTTATAGGTGATAATGAACCACTAATGTTTTTTTAGGAAAAGCTGACAGCAGTCTGTATAGGTTAAAAGTTCAGTTTGACCCTGTATTTAATTACTTAAAGTTGAACTTAAGTATTATATAAGCACTTTCCTATCTTCGTATGAAAAATTTTGCCAATATCAAATAATGGAAAGGGGTTTTAATACTTTCTGACATTTCTGTATTATTCACACACTAATGATTTTGTTAAATCCAACTTAGAATAAAATCATCCTAGGCATACTTAATATGAAATGGATTTCAAGTGAAATCCATTTGAAAAAGTAAATGCAAAGTAATATCATAGTGCAAAGTAATATCATAATGTTAGGTAGAATTGTTTAAATGTTTTAAGGTTATCTTCTATGAATATCAGTTCTGTGCTTTCATCTAAGACTATGACATATATATTTATATGTGACATATATAATACATAATATAGACTATGTAATACATTAATAAAGAGTTATACATTTTCTCTTCTATAAAAGTATGAAACTTTAGAAAATAATCTACTCCTAACAACCCCTTGCCTAAAATTATTATTCTTAAACTTAATGCAACAAATCAAGATTGCTAGCAGTCTGTACCTTGGTAAATTCAACAGCTAGCCTGTAACTATGATGTCCCTTATTACTAAAGGAACAATACTTGTCATGGAAATTGGACTAACTACTCAGTAAATGTTATGCTATGACTGATATGGGAGGATTACTATGGAGAGAAATGCCTATGAAATAGATGAATACGAGTAATTAAGTTTTCTAAAGAATCAGAAAGATCAAATATGTTCCTACATACCTAAAACAAATGCAAGTTCTGCTTATATGCTTTATAAGCAAAAGAAATAAAATAACTGTAAGTTGCAAAGATAAAATTTATATAATAAAAGGTTTTGTAGAATATTTAGATTTTGTGCAGGCCTTAGAAGGATGGATGTTTTTAACATGTATAAAAACAACTATGAATAATAAATGAAATGATAGACTACAAAATTTATATAGAAACCCACTGCATTTCCATATACAAATTACATAGTAGCAAAAAAGATATTAAGAAAGCAATCTATTTATAATTTAATGCTTTAGTAATAAATTTAACCAAGGAGATGAAATAACTAAAATAAAAAAAAAAAACAAAACTATATGCCAGAAAGTTTAAAACATTGTTGAAAGAAATACAAGACACACAAAAGAGTTGGGAAAAAAATCCAATGCTCATGCGCATGTATCAATAAAATTGTCATATTTCTACTTTTTCCACGTTTACTCTGTTCAGATGAAAAAATGTGCTCTAACTTCATTTCCATAGCTTTTGATCCCTTTTAGTAATAACAACTATACATATTTGTCAGTTGGTGCCTTCAAAATGTTAGAATAAAAAACAAAGACCAACCTTTAAAACACCATGAGCAGGAAAAAAAAAAATGTTTAATGATACAAAATAAGCTTAACTTAGCTTATTTTGCAAGACTAGTTTGCCTATGCTTCTGGAAATGATAAGCAAAACTTGAACTCAGTTTCCCAGAATTGATATTAGGTCTCACTAACCTAATTTTTATTATAGAGGAGAAAACATTTATCTATTCTCCTTTCTAGGTCCTTTTCTCAGTATAATAATATTGACATAAGACAGGTTAACAAAGTAAAAATTAATTTCATTAATATAGTGGCTATGGGACTTACAGAAATGAGCAGAACCTTCTGCTTTTATATCCCATCTGAAAAAGAATTGACAATTTGTACATCCCTTTTTTGGACCTAAATCCCCTCTCTTTGCCAGTAAGGAGTCATACCTTTGAGCCTTCCATACCAAAGGGGGTGCTTTTTAGAATGGGGATTTATATTTGTTTCAAGGAACAATAAGTTATGTAAATTTGACTTTTATAGAAATAAGAGCAATAGTATGAATAAACAACTTTTCTTTAGTAAAAAGCCTCCACATATATTTCCCAGCAAATTATTTTTTATGTGGATGACCATTGCTTTATCATAATTTATAAAGGATATTTAATCCTACTCCAATTTGCTTAAAATTGATTTTATTATGGGAATGCTAAATACTGATATATAAAATATAAATATATTTTTCAAATAGTAACCATACCATATGTCAACATAATAAGCTTTGTAGAATAGTTGATGGTTCTATATTTAATACTCATTTGTTAATTATAAAACTCACAATTTTTCTTTTTTTCTTTTTTTTAAGATTTATTTATTTACTCATACAGAACTGGGATACAGGCCAGAGATAAGGTGGGTGAGAGGATTCACCAGAGACAGAGTGGGGAGCAGAACAGGCAGATCAAGGAAGTACACTGCTGAGGGGAGCAACGGGCGGGTCAGGAGAGGCCTGCTGGGCCATGGGATTTCCTCCGGGGGAGGGGCGGGAATCAAACTCATGCTGGGGGTCGAACTCATGCGGAAGTGGCTTAAGCTTCCTAGTGTTGTGCTTTAACCTGCTGCATCACCAGGGAGGGCCCACAATTTTCCTTTTTATGTCTTATTTGGGAAATATGTCTATTTAACTCATCTGTCCATATTTTGATTGGATTATTTGTCTTATTTCTGTCAGAAATACAGTCATGACACTTTTATTGGGAGTCCATAAGACAATTCCATAAGACTAAACACATATAGAGGAAATCATGACATGCTTAATTCTTCCAGCAATAACCTGTGACAAGCTTCAGGTGTATTATCAGGATAGTCCATCAGATACTTCTTGTAGGTATCAAAATTCCATTCTCCCAATAGGATAGCACAAATCAGTTTCTCGCACAAAAATTTAGGTGCAGGACATATGCTCGTTATTTACGGAAATGTTTTGTTTAGTATAGAAAGCAGATAACCAGACAAATTCCCAGACATCAGTTGAGGAAAAAACCTTGTGAGATCTTTCAAGGATAGCTTCCCAGGCCTGCTATTTTACATAACTTAGTTCAATGTTAAGGTCATGTGTTTTTTCAAGGAAAGATATCATAAATGTAGGAAAATGTTAGAAAAGTGAATTGGGGATAATGGATAATATGGTATTAAATGTTAACACCCTTAATAAATCACAATATAAGCACTATAAAAAGTGACATTTGTTTTCATAACAGTGAAATTCACACACACACACACACACACACACACACACAACATATTTTAAACCTGCATTATTAGTTTACTCTGGAAAGGTAAACTAGCTAAAATTAGATTTTTATGCCAGTGATACTTCTAGTACTCTTTTCAAAAATTATTGAAAAAATGTTTAAGAATTCCTCATGTATAGGGTCCTCTCTAGTAATGGGGTCCAAATATCAGTATTTATTTTTAACTTTGAAGTTAGTTAGAATGTTGAGAATTATGGCTAAAAAAAGATATTAAGCAGATACTAATCACTGGGCTTCAGGAAGCAAAACTGAAGTTTGAGTGCTGGAGTGATAATAGCTTTATTTGAACAACCACCCTCACCCCTGCTGTAGGGGTTGAAAGCTTTCTTAAGAAGACACAGTCACTCATAACATCTTATTAGAAATTTCTGTCTGTTCTTTAGAAGTGTTTCCAGAGGAATCAGTAGAGATCTTTCCTTAAAAAGGAATCACCACAGGAACAAAGTTTATAAAGGAGGTTGAAAATTTACAATCAACAAACAAACTGCAATGGTAGAAAATGTAAATGCCTAATTTAAATATTTAAATTGTCACCATTATTATTTTATGATACCCAAATACATTAATAATATTTATGTAGTAGTGCTTATTACAGCATTAGATGAGTTGACAATTCTTATCCTTAATGTGCTTATATTATAGGGTGACTGGTTTTCTAGTTTGGTCACAGTCCTGCTGAGTTCATGCCCATCAAGTCATTTACCTTCTTTCTTCACAATAGCTTACTAGAATTTTTGTTTGACTTTGCATCCCTACAGAGGTTATTTTCTACTAATATCTCATCCAATTTTTTTCTTGTAATTGGATCAAAGCAATAGTAATTCTCATTTTAGTCTCTCGGGCTTCCATGGGCAGATCTGAAAAATGCATGTCTAAATGATAGGTGATAGATTTGATATGGTGCTTACTAAGTCATTTCTACAAATAATTATCCTAATTTCTGATGAATTTCCTAATTAAGTAAATGGAAAATTATGAGGCCTGGGCTAATATTTATGCTAAGTATTTTCCTACTAGGACGATCTTTATTTTGTTAAATTTGAAAACATATGTTTGCTTTTTTGTTATTTTTTCCCATTTAACCTACAACCAACCCTTAATTCCTTAAACCATCTAAAATGAAACCAAAGAAAGAGAAATATTGTATTAATGATCTTTCCACTGCTCATCAGATTTTACATAATCAGTTGATTGACTGAAGAAATAAAACTTTCCAAAGCTGAATCTTGAAATTTTCACTTTATATAGGTGCATATAAAAAAATAAAGAACATTCATAATAGCATGCTAAAAACCAAACTTATTAAGTATCTCTCCATATACGCTGTATTCCCACATTTTTGGCTCAGGTCATTTTACTGTTTTCTGCAAAATAAATTTTTACATATTTTTGACTACTATCACTCACTACATTGGCTATAGGATATCTTTTTCTATAAGCTATCTATCCTTTTTGTCTTTTATTTTCAGTTACATATTCATATTTATCAGTCTTCATCTTTTACAGCAATACTGTATTTTACATACAAATAATGACGGTTTCATCATGTCTCCTAATGCCAACACACATTTTCTCATCACAACAATATTTAGTGTTTGCAATTGTAGCTTATGAATAATAGTCTTCAAGAGTTCGAATCAATTTCTGAATTAGTTAATGTATAATCTAAATTATTCAGAATTTCATGACATAAATGTTTCATTAAAGACCTATGTATAAACAGTTCCAATATTTTGTATTACTTAAATAATTAGGATGATCTGGTGCCACACGCCATCATTTAATATCTGTGAGCTACAGTATGGGTACAATATAATCTACTGCTTAAAACTTTTATAATGTGTATATTAATGGAAATACTTTATTGTTCTGTAGACTTGTTGAAAGGGAAGCACAGTAAATAAGTGGAAAAAGTATTGGAGATGAAAAAATCTTGCAAATTTTGTTGCTGTTCTTTTTTGTTTTGGTTTATTTTCTAAAACAGTACCATGAATAAGTATGGATAGTTTATTTCGAATTTAAAGTAACAAAAATATGTCCATATTCTATCAGTAGATAACTTATTTCTTAAACAACTAACTTTTTGTTATAATTGTTGATAACATAAAATCAGATCACATAATAAAACAACCCTATAAAGTAATGTGTATTACCATAATGCTTATTGTACATATCTTGCCCACAGACTTTTAACACTTATTGCAGTTTTTTTTTTTTTTTTTTTTTTTTTTGTCAAAATGCAAGCTGTTTCATTCTACTGTGTAAGTCAGGAGAAATCATAAAGAAGTTTTAATCACACCATTTTTATTTTTTGCAATTTTCATTCTACTAAAGCTTCAATAATATTCAGATAGAGAACACAACTCTTGGGAAAACCTGTTTCTTGTGTGGACACTTCCAATAACCTGGTACTTTGTGTGGTTAAGGAAACTTTTCTATTAAGTTGTTAAGAGTATCTTCTGCTATATCCTCACCTGGAAAACAGGCAACCTCTGCATTACATTTCAGTATTTTTTTTTTTTTTGTAGCATGCTATAAATTGTTATATTTGCAATTTCAAGGCATATTTCTGGCAAAAAACAGAAACTGTTTCTTGTTTAAATGCACTTGGGTAGCCAGAATGTGAGAAATATACATTTGTTCCCATTTGCTTCCAAAATTCAATGATCTTGTGCTCATTACATCATAATGAACACTGTTGACAAGCAATCCTTGAAGCTTAATTTATGTCTTCAAAGGGAGCTTGCTGGAGGGCCACATTTTCTCATTTAAGAGATACCAAACTGTAGTAAAAATAGTTTATTGTGTGGCTTTAAGAAAAACTCAACTTGTTTCCCCTACTAACAGGACTGTTTTTCTTTGACTTTTGCATTGTAAATGCTAACAAATATTTTGACTTCATATGTTATTTCATCCCAGCCCATCTTCTCTGCTCCAGCCAACCAAAACTCTGTCATCCACCACACATCATTTGTCGAGCTAATGTGTGCAAAATATATTATAAAATTATAAAGTGTTCCTCAAAATATTTTTGCTGTCACAATGGCTATTTCCGCCTATGTCAGATGTGAAATACTGCAAGTCTTTTTACTGTTCCTTGAAAACATGCTTCTTAGCTCTTAATAAGCCAATCCAAAAATCAACCACATAAGTATAATTATATGGGGAGAATTAATATTCATATAGACATATAAAAATGAATACAATGTTATCTTTTCTATAATTTTAAGTTAGAAAAAAAAACTTGACATCTAAATGGAATAAACTACCAGAATTTGAAATGAAATTAATGAAAGTTTGATTCATGTGCAAGAGTTACATAGCAAGTCATTGAACCTGGCTTTAGTATTTGCATTTATTACATGGAATCACATTATTATAAAAAAGACCCCTGAAGTGCATGAGAAAACTCATAATCATTTTTATTCAGTGCCAGTGAGAAACGAGAATTTGAGACAGCCTAAAGATATGTGTCCTGCAAATACCAAAGATCTACTATTCTATTTAAAACTACTCTAATAATCAAATGGATGAATTTCTATCCTTAATTTATATATTATGCATGCTACTTTTTTATGAATTGAGAATATGCCATTTGACTTCAAATCTCATAGCATTTTGTTTCTAATATATAAAACCATTTTCTGAATGGCTCTAATAAACTGATTATTTTACTGATTGTATAAGCCAATGCCTCTAGTATACAGATTGTACATGTGGTAAAAAGACTAATTATTTGTGATTCAAGTGAAAGATACCAACTAGTACTATGTAAAGATGATTAGGGAATAAAACTTACCAATTAAAACCTAAGTAACATAATTATTAAAAGTCAAATTATATTCAGGATATCTTGAAACAAATGTTTTATGATAAACACATATACCAATACCTTGTATTTGTATTATATAATTACTTAAATGATCATTATAAATTAAATATGACTACATTAAATTTCTAGAAATAGAATTGTTAATTTGCCACACATAAAATAGATGATTATATATTGATAAGATAGACACACAACTCAATGACAAAGAACTGAGAAGCCTAGTAATAAACCCAGACATATATACACAACTAATTTAAGGCAAAGGAGTCATGAATATATAATGAAGGAAAACTTTTCAATAAATGGTGTTGAGAAAATTGGACAACCACATGTGATGTAAACTAGATCACAAAAGTTAATTCAAAATGGATAAAAATTTTGGATGTGATATATGTAAGGGAAAACATAGGTAACATACTCAACATCTTTCTTGACTAATTGACCTGCCCATTAATTCTAGTAATTTATTAATTTCACTAGTAATTCTAGTAAAATGCTGCTAGAATTAGTGAGAGAATATCATAGAAAACTATGACAGAATACACTTTGTATAATTACTATTCGTTTGACTGTATTGAGATTTATTTGGTGGCCTCACATATAGTTTATTGTAGATAATGCCCCATATATTTGAAGAAAATGTGCCTTGTGATTTTGTTAGTGTTCTGACAGATGTCAGTTGTTAGAGTGTTCTGACAGATGTCAGTTGTCAGTTTTTTTTTTTTATATTATTCATGTCTATTTACTTTATTATTTTGCTTGGTTATTGGAGTTGCAGCATTGAGACCTTATACTGCTATTGTTTATTTTCCATTCAATTCTATCAATTTTTGCTTCACATATATTGAGGTTCTCTTTTTATATACATACATACATACATACATTATATATATTTTAAGATTTATTTGTGCATACAAAACTGGGGTACAGGCCAGAGATGCGGAGGGTGAGAGGATTCACCAGGGACAGAGTGGGGAACAGAACAGAGAGATCGACGAAGTTCACTACTGAGGGGAGCAGCGGGCGGGTCAGGAGAGGTCTGCCGCGCCATGTGGTCACATAAATCACCTCCGGGCAGGCGGGGATTGAACTCATGCGGAAGCGGCTTTAGCTTCTCAGTGCTGTGCTTTAACCCGCTGCGCCACCAGGGAGGGCCCTATATTGGCCCTATATTGGCCCTCCCTGGTGGGTTGATTCTCTTATAATGTGGTTGTTTATTTCTAACTAAATCTGTGTGTGTGTGTGTGTTAAGATGTATTTTGTCTGGCATTGTATGTAATCATTCTAACACAAAAGCAAAAAATCTAGTTAAACATCAAAAAACCACAAAAGTCATACTTTTCATATGCTACCAAAAGTATTTTGCCTCCTTCAAATTAGCCATGCAAGATTACCTGGTTTATTTATAGATGGCAATGCATATGCAATTGCATTATATCAATTCAACCTAAACAACTTTTTTTTTAAAGATTATTTATGCATACAGAACTGGGGTACAGGCAGGGGCAGTGAGAAGATTCACCAGAGACAGAGTGGGGAGCAGAACAGGCAAATCAATGAAGCCTACTGCTGAGGGGAGCAGGGGGCAGGTCAGGAGAGGACTGTCATGCCATGTGATCACCTCTTAGACCGGGATCGAACTCATGCTGAAGTGGCTTTAGCTTCTTAGTGCTGCATTAACCTGCTGCACCACCAGGGAGGGCCCTAAACAACTTTAAAAGTAAAATAAGAAGTCTGGCTTCAATATTGTTAGCTCACCATATGCTGAAATTCAGGGATCTCTAAATACTAATTTTAAAACAATTTTGTTTATTTGCATTGAAACAACTTTAGATTTTAGAAATCGACTTTTTTAAGCCTGCTGAAAACCTGAATCTTAATGATGTATTGCATATTTTTCTACAAAGAAATTATATTCCATAACAAATGCATCATCTATGGATATATATTACAATGAACACAGGTTAGTATTTTAATGCTGTCCCAGAAATATGTAGAACATTAAGAGTAGCATTATCCTATTGAGCTTCTGTATGTTTAAGGATTTTCCTCACATGAATCTCATTTCAAATGGTTTTGGTATATTGTTGCAAACTAAAGATTACTTTACACTGTCATCACATTCAGCCTACTGACTTTAGAGAAAGCATCATATTCCTCATTTTTTTGTTTCTGAGCGCTAATGAGTACATACTTCTATGCTAAGTACTCTGTTGTTTTCCACATTTTAGTACGAAATTAGGATTCTGACTGCCAAAGAAGATCTAATGAACCATTTATAATTTATCTTTTTATGGTTTACAAAGAACCTTATTAGAATTTTGAATATGTTGGAGAATATGAATAGAGGTTTCAGGGAAAATGACCAAATTTAGTAAAATATATCATTTATTTTAGAATGTTAAGAAATATATAGTTACTTAGAAATATAAATTTTAAGTAATGCACGTAAAATGCCTTCACAATACAAATAACAGATAGTAATATTGACAGAATAATAAGCAACTAAAGTCAATAATCACCCCTAAATATATAAATATTCCAAAATGTTAAAAAAAATCAATCAAAGGGCCATCCTTGGTTGAGCAGTGGGTTAAAGCACAGCACCAAGAAGCTCTACAGTCACATCAGCATGAGTTTGATCTTCGCCCCAGAGGTGACCCACATGGAGTGGCAGACCTCTCCTGACCTGCCCACTGCTCCCCTCAGTGTACTTCATAAGTCCGCCTATTCTGCTCCCCACTCTATCTCTGGTGAATTCTCTCACCGCCCCTGCACCTCTGGCCTGTACCCAAGTTCTGTCTGCATAAATGAACAGATCTTTAAGAAAAATCATCAAGGCTTTCTAGAAGAACAATTAGAATTGTATGCAGTTCTACATAGATGGATAAATACTGAACAGATGTACATTGTTTTGGAGAAATTCTGCCATATTTAACAAAATATATTATCTAACATATTTAGGATTAAAATGACACATTTATAATAGATAATTTATAATTTAGATATGTAGTGAACATCTTAGAGGGTCTAAGAAATATGCTAACTCCCAAAATGTTATTATATTTAGACAGGTAGAAAAGGTGTAAATAATTTCCAGAGAGACTATCATAATTTACTACAGCCTAAACATTACAGTAAGCAGATGAAAATATTACTTCTCAATTGTTCCATTAGAATAAATTCCCTTGTTTACTACTTCACAACCAATAAGATGGCGAGTACTGAATAATAATAATTATTATTATTATTAAACTGGATGGGGAGGAATTTGAATCACTGTTCTTTGCTGTTGGAAAAATAAAATGGTGCAGTGGCTATGGAAAACAACATGGTAGTTTGCCAAATAATTGAAAATATAATTGCCATATTTTCTAGCTATTCAACGTCCATGTTTATCTCACATGGAAATAAAAAAATGAAAGAGCCATCAGTACAGCATGGCATTGTTGCTCACAAAGACAACGGATAAATAAAAGGGTGCACATTATCATGCAATGGAATATTGTTCAGCCTATAAAAGGATTACACAATGCTCCATAAGTTCTGCTTATATCATAATTAATCAATGAAATTAAAGTCATAAATAATGTTCACTAAGTATATAAATTTACAAGTATAAAATAAAGTAGGTTCACTTCACCCTGAGTGTATTCATGTGTTTGGTTTCCAAAGGGAGGTGACACCTCAGGGAATGTGCAAGTGTTCTGTCAGCATGTAAAAACAATATATTAGGACACCTTTTATATGGATATTATTATTATATAATTCACACATCCTGTTATTTTCATAATTAAACAATATAATAAGTATCCTACTGTTTTGTGGGTAAGTATATACATGAAGTTACATGATGATTTATGTGAATAATACATGATGATTTATGTGAGACCCACCAGTCTCATTGCTCACTGACTGATTTCTCCTATTGATAACAACCAAAGGACAAAAACACATCGTTCTCTCATTGATGATTAGGAAAGAAACAGAAAGGCTGATTGTTACAAGAGAGCCCACATCACAGTTTTCTGTCTCAAGACTATTGTCAACCAATCCAATAGCTTCAAAGAAATGATCTAAATCTTAGAACATAACCCTGCTTAGTCCTTTAAATTTCTCATATACCATATACCCTCACAATGTTGGGTCTTCCTCTTTGTCATAGACCTGGGTCATAATTTCTACTTGCTGATAAATGCTTTCTTAATTATATTACCAAAAGAAAAAATTCACAGACAACCAAAATCCCATTTCTCTCAAGTGCTAGAATTTACTGAATTTAGGCCACAAACAATAATAAATCCAAGGACAATTAAATAGGGAATTGCATTCTATTGTTCCTCCCCTTGTACCTAATCTTCTCTATGACTCAAGATATGCACACCTTTAATGAAGGAAACATATTTTCTAGTCCAGGAGTATCATATATAATATCTTAAGCTATTTTATATTTTATATCACATTACCTATTATTACTTTCTGTATTGTAGAAGTAAAATGAAATTATAAAGTTGACTACCCTCACAAAATGTTCTTTTTAAATTACTGACAACTAGTATTTAGTGAATTGTTTTTATTTTTTTTAAATTATCACAAGATGGTGAGATAGTAAGGGTATTAATATTTGTACTAAAATGAAACATGATTTTTCCCTAGAAAGATTTGAAAGAATTTTTACATATTTTATCTTAATATCTATACATTTCATTTTTATATCAAATACAAGTTTCCTTTTACTGTAAAACTAGTGTTTAAAATTTTAAATCTTTCAAACAATTAATATAAATTTAAATATACAAATTTAAATACATAACCACAAATTACTCAAATACAACATATATTAAATTTGAGTACTCAAATGGCTATATTTTAAGAAAGTAACTTGAGAAAATATTTTGAATAGCTTCAACTCTCCTTAATATCTCCAACCTAATGCCAACATGCTATACAGTAAATTTTGATCTATTCAGAATAAGTCTGACCATGCTCACTGGTTATTATCACTTTAGATGTTACTTCTCATTCAGATTACTAAGCACAACTTCTTAAACACCATTAAAAATCTTTGCTATTCCCTAGTTATTATCTATTGGAAAAGTTATAGATTATTAGTAATTAATGATTAATCCATCCAAAAGTATATCAATGTGTTTATCCTTCCCAAAACAAACATTTTCATTAAAATAGGCACCTACTAGGATCAATTACACAACTAAAATTGACTTTTGCTCAGCGTTTTATAAAATTTGATTTAATACTAAACCCATAATCCTCATTAAACTGTGTTTGGCATTATTGCATTGTTACATTTTAGAGAATCAGGCCCTAATACTTAGATGACCTTTTTTTTTTTTTTCTGCACATTCAACACTATAAACAGTATGTTGCTTTATCACTTCATTAGTTATGTTACTGAATGTTTTTCTAGTTTAATGACCTTTCTGATTCCAATCTTGCATACAGTTCCTTCTCAATAAATTATGCTGTATGAAAGACAATTTTAAAATCTTAGACTATATTATTGAAAATCCTTGATAGATTTTACATAAACCAATTATTTTAATTTTTAACTGAAGAATGAATTTGCCAGGTTTTGGTTCATTCTCAGTAGTTCTGGAATATCTTCTTAAATAAGCACCACATGGGCTTCCTGAAAATAAATAAGGATAGGGAACTAATACAAACAGATGCTTCTCCTATAAGGTTTAAAGAAAATAAAAGAGTAATTGGACAATTAATAGTTTAATTAGGTGTATTCTCTCCAAAACAAAATCACAATTTAGTCAGTATAGACATGTATTCTGAAAACAATACATTATTCCATAGAATATGGATTAGGTGGTTAGTACTCTATATGGTTCCTTATTTATGAATCTCGGAGGCAAAATATATATTCAAATAGTTTATGGGTAGCTGTAGTTTTGTGTTATAATGCTAAAAATGTTCAATATCTGGCATAAAATGTTAATACTTTTATCATATTGAGGTTTTTAATTATTACTTTATGTTATTTAGTACAGAAATGTGTAGATGTAAGGAGCCTTAAAACAACAAGTATGCCTTTTTTACATTACACACAATTAAAATGATATAGGAATAATTTGTCAAAACATATATAACTACGAAGTATGAAAATGAATATTTGAGATTTTGATATATATCCTATTTTTTAACTATTCTTTTGCCATCATTCAACAACTATATCATAAGTAGAACTAGTTTACTTTTCAAAAGATTATCCTTTTATATCTAATACTTAAACCTCAATTCTTCTGAGTATTCTACCCAATCTATGGTTTTAAACTGAATTCTTATTACACAAATAATTACATTATAAATGGGAATATTTATAGGCACTAGTATATGAAATCACTAAAACTTCTAAATAATGAGTTAATTTTATTTTCTAAGCTATAAAGTTACATAACAAACCAATAAAAATTAAATCTCTTTACTATGATTCATTTTTGAAAGCAAATTAAGGAATTTATATTCTTATAATAAAAATTAAAGAATATAGATTATTATAATAAAAATATATCAATATTTTAGTATATTTTAACGACAACATTAAAAAAACCCAAGTGAAAACTACAATGAATGAGATAAGGGATAATTTTCCCCCTCAATATTATTTTATGCTTCAAGCTAAGATTTTATCTAGGTAACATACAATACATAATTTACATAGTACACAATTAAATTAGTATTCATTTTAATTTCTAATATTTACCTTCATCTAATATTACCATGTGTTCTAGTAGAAGTCAGAGTAAATTAGTGCAACTCACTGGCTAATAACTAGCCTAGCAGGTACAGGGGAACCTCAATGAAGAAAGTAACATAGATGACTGTTTACTGTGTATTACATATTCCTTTAGCCTTAAAGAACTGTACCGATAATGCAATTCAAACATTCCAAAGTATAAAGAAGCAAACTAAACATTACAGTGGCTAATTCATTAGTGTGTTAGTGTAAGAACAAATATTCTATCCCAAGGCATCTGGCTCTTTTTTCAGGGCTTTAGCATAACATATATGGTAGAATGTATTCTCAATGAGCGAGTAAATAACTGGAAGAAAGGGAGAATAAATGAAAGCAGTGAAGAGTATTTATTTTTATTAAAACTGACAGAAGCTTAACTGAATAAAACAACAAACAGCATTCATTCATTTAATAGTACAAAAATATCCATGAGTGTTTATCAAGTATCATTCTGAAAGAAATGACACCTACCTGATGGATATTATATACTAGTTATAGAAGTCATTTATGTTTATTTATGTTTCTATGACTTTTGAAAAGATAAAATTGTACTGGAGAACATATGATCAGGGTGCAGGCTTGGGGAAGTGTGTCACTAGTTATATGTGCCTATGAATATGCTAAACTTTATAATAATACATACTCAAAATTAAAGTAAATTTTACCTTACAGTAATATAAAATATAAGCCAAAGAGACACCCTTATACTTGAATCAGAATGCTTAAAATGAAATATACTGAGGATAAGTTTTGTTAATGTGAGAAAACAGTTTTTTCACTGCTGATAAAAAATTAGATTTATACAACTTCAGAAACTTTTTGTACATCTAGTGAATATGCAAACTTTGTAACTCAAAAAAAAAAAAACTACTCTAAAGGTACTAATATCCTTCTGGATATAAATGTGTCCATTATACAAGTCACTGAAAGTTGTGTAATACAGGCTTGAGTACTATTCTTCATAAAGGGGTTTTTGGTGTGTAATATATTCAAGGGCACAAAACCTCTCAAGGTATTTTTTTAAACATTTACTAACAATTTGATCTTAATGCTAACTTCTGAAACATTTTAAATACCTTTCAATCTTGAAAAGCATATAAGTTAAGAGCTCTCCCTAGTCGCACAATGGATTAAAGCACAGCATTAGTAAGCTCCACAGTCACTGCAGCACCAGTTTGATTCCCTCTAGGGAGGTGACTCACATGGAGTAGCAGACCTCTTCTGTCTGGTCTGCTGATCCCCTCAGCAGTGTTTTTCAGTAGATTCACCTGTTCTGCTCCCCACTCTGTCTCTGGTGAATTTTCTCACCCTCTCAGTTCTGTATGCATAAATAAATCTTTAAAAAGAAAAGTATGTAAATTAAAATATTTATGAAAGAATCCAATATTTTCAGCATAAAATAAATATAAATTAAAACTGGGTTTAAGAACATTAACTTGAGATGCATTTTCCTTTAAATAAATATAACTGGCCTCCAGAAATAGAGACTGATAGAAAGTCTTAGTTCTCAGTGTTCTCTAAATACTATTTTTCTTTAAGGGTATTAGGGTTTATATGCTATCTAAGGTAATAGTAATAGTTAGATGAAATGACAGTAAGATGAAACAACATTACACATAACAAAAGAATTACTGCTCAATCATGTGACAATTTAAACATCATAAAAATATCTGAGTAGGTAAAAC
The DNA here is from genome assembly GCF_000260355.1 of Condylura cristata. Lineage (NCBI taxonomy): Eukaryota > Metazoa > Chordata > Mammalia > Eulipotyphla > Talpidae > Condylura > Condylura cristata. The sequence goes on from NW_004567110.1 coordinate 19,361,038, forward strand.
ATCACACTGATAAAAAATTTGAATTAAATTATGCTAACCTATATAAAAAGAGGTTGATAGTGAATCAAGTTATTACTATTGTATAAAACATTTCCTAATTTTTTAAAGAATTTTAATGTAACTATCAACTATTTTTTGAAAGATTTATTTAGTAATACATACAGAACTGGGGTACAGGCCAGAGGTGCAGGGGCGGTGCGAGGATTCACCAGAGACAGAGTGGGGAGCAGAACACGCACATCGAGGAAGCACACCGCTGAGGGGAGCAAGGGAAGGGTGAGGAGAGGTCTGCCGCGCCATGTAGGTCATCTCCGGGGCAGGCAGGGATGAACTCATGCTTAAGTGGCTTTTTAGTGCTGTGCTTTAACCCTCTGTGCCACGGGGGTGGGGTGGGGTGGGGGAGGGGCCCTCAACTACTTTTGACAAGCTTTTTCCCACAAAACTTGTTATTGATTTAGAAATTCTAGCTTATAATCTCAATTTAAAATAATACAGAAATACAGAGAGGAAAATAATGAAATGTCTATCTTTTTATTTAAATACAGGCTAGCACTATCAGCAGAAGTTAAAACCTAAACTAGTTTCTTCAAATACTGTAGACAGCTAGTTAAAATTTTATAGTACTCAAAGTTCCCATCTCTAGAATCAGGGCCATCCATCATTTGTTATAGAAACTGTTGCACTGTCATTTCAATTCTTCAGTTTGTTTGTAGCTTTTCTCCTTTCTATAGTATATCCTTTACCAATAATCTAAAATATCAATGCTGAAAATAGGCTTACTCCTTATCTCATAAAAATATACTTTTTTTCATTAAACTTAGGTGATAGTGGTGATAATGCTGAGACTTAGCCTCTAGGCCACCAGAGAGCCCCTGTGGTTTCCTTTTCAAAGGGTCTTATGTCTCCTGACTACTTAGTTTATAGAGTACTTGGAACATGGTAAAATTTTACATTTGATGATTAAGTTAATAAAAAAATTAGATACTCAATTTATGAATATTTTATATGATGGGAACAGGACAAATAATGAAAAGTAGACTTTGAGTCAATCTGATGTTTCAAATTTTATATATTTTTCATAAATTATTTTTCTCTATCTTTACAGTTTACAAGAAAAAAAAGTCTTTCAAATAGAGAACCCCAAGATGGTCCTATTGTTCTCATGACATTTTTATACCACGTTGATGGTTAAAGTTTTGAGCTAGGCTCTTAGCCACCTTACAATTGCAAAATGCCTTTTTTAAAGTGCATGTTTCTGTTTAAGAATAGTATAATTTGGCCTTTTAATATAAGAAACATTTCCTTAATATAATTTTGCCTTTTAGTATAAGAAACATTTCCCTAATAAAAATGAAGGAAATAATTTAATTTAGATGTCATATTATACTTAATACCGCAGAAGTGCTTTGAACTTCAAACTTTTTTATATTCAGCCTAATGTCATTTTATCTTGAAATCTTGTATGTTTCAGAGGGAATTTAATTTTGTAAAACCTTTTTTGTTATATAATTGAAAGTGTGCACCCTGGACACCCACACTATCCCTCTGCTGATATTATCTTTTTTGTTTCTTAGATTGCTACCTTTCTGAACAAAAATAATGCTTCCTCCTGAATGCATAAAAAGTGGAACTCTATTCTGACGCTCATTAATTTTATATAGTAGTGTTATTTTTTTCCACCTGTCATCCAATTTACCTACATGAACAAACTCATTTGTTTAGATGCAAGGATAAAGACCAATCTATAAAAACATTAGGTGAGTAATTCTGTTGATGATTTGAGTTTAAATCAGCTCAAATACAAATCTCTACAAGCTCTATGTCATTGTTTTTAGTAAGATATATATTCTTAACTATGAATAATATATATCCACGGACCACTATTCTACCCCACATTTTATCTACATGCAAAAGAAATTTATTAGATTCTTAGATTTTTCAATTTATAATATGGAAAATGTTCATATACAAAGCTCTATTTAAAGTAATTTTACTGTGCAAAGTAATCTGAATGTATTAAATACATAAGATTTCTTTACTAATTTAAAATGAACTATTAGAGGTTTTAATCCTAAAATCTAGACAAAACTTCTACCAATAACATACGAAAGAATACAACTTATTGTTTTAAATAAAACCCTGTAATATTTCCACCTGTAATGTTTTTATATAGTTGCTATCTATAAATCATACATCACCCATCCATCCATTATTAAGGAGGATATTACATAGAAGATATATATCTCTTGTCTATATAGTTGGATAATATGGAAGTTTAAACATTAAAAATTCAAATTTTACAACATAAATAAGAGTACAGGATACATAATGATTTCATATATACTTAAAAAATAATTTGTTAAATGATAAATTAGCTAGATCATTAGGACTGACAAGAAACTCACGATGGCAACTGGATCCTGTGTCACGAAAATCTGCTCATCCCTTAGGAGAAAGACAATCTCTCAGGGTTGTCTGGCTATGATGCACACTATCCAGGAGGAATGTGGGTGTATTTCTGCAAAAATTTTTATTTTCCCAGCTTGAGTAAGGAAAACAAACCCACAGAGTTGCAGAAAACTCATGTTTTTGCTGTTGCCTTTCTTGTATCATTGTGGTTTCTAGTTTATATTATTATTATTATTATTATTATTATTATTATTATTATTATTATTATTAGAGGCAACATAGGTTTACTGCATTATATACAGGATCATCTCCTCCAGGTGATGATCTCACCCAAAGAACATACCCATTGTATTGTGCTTTTGTGTTTACCTTTTCTACTGCAATTGACTTGTCAGCTCATCTCTGGGTCAGTTTGTCATCCCAAATTTAATGTCACAGTCCAATCTTTTATTGATAGTACTGGCAGTAAGATATTTCATAAAATGCAGATGTTTACTGAAGCAAAGATACTTGTCTTATGCAATTTCACAAACCATGAATATACAGGAGGTGGGCTCTTATCTTTTTGCATATGTGTGTGTGTGTGTGTATGAGAAAGAGGGTTTTTTTCCTCCACAAAATCTTATGTCAAATAATGTGTGAGTCCTTGGAATTTTTTGAGCTCCCAGAAACACCCTTTCTTCTCTTTTACTTTTATAAAAATTCCAAGTTAATTAGCCCATAAATAAAGACTTTGAAGTATGGGTGAAGAGTCAACACGTAACATAAATGAAGTATCCTTGCCTCATATTTGAAACTAATATTATTTTAATAATAGCATTAATTTTAAAGCCAGATATTATGACTACTGAAGATAAAGACAAAACCGATGCTTACCTTAGAATTGTGTAACATAAAAAAGGACACAGCAAAATAATTAACTTGTATAATTTTTAAAAGTTTTTTTTTTTTTTATTTAGGCATACAGAACTGGGGTACAGGCCAGAGGTACAGGGGCAATGAGAGAATTCACCAGATACAGAGTGGGGAGCAGAAGATGAAAACTGATGTAGTACACTGTTGAAGGGAGCAGCGGGCAGGTCAGGAGAGGTCTGCCACGCCATGTGGGTCACCTCCAGGGCTGGGGATTGAACTCATGCTGAACTTTAGCTTCTTAGTGCTGTGCTTTAACCCACTGCACCACCAGGGAGGGCCCCAACTTGTATAATTTTTTTAAAGATTTATTTATTTATTCATATAGAACTGGGGTACAGGCCAGAGATGTGGAGGGTGAGAGGATTCACCAGAGACAGCGCGGGGAGCAGAACAGGCAGATCGACCAAGTATACTGCTGAGGGGAGCAGCGGGCGGGTCAGGAGCGGTCTGCCTCGCCATGTGGATCTCCTCGGGGCAGGGCAGGCGGGAATAGAACTCATGCGGAAGTGGCTCAAACTTTTCAGTGCTGTGCTTTATTTAACCTGCTGCACCACCAGGGAGGGCCCCCCAACTTGTATAATTTTAAAACACAGTGAGGAATAAAAATGTAGTTGTTTGGTATTTATAATAATAAAAACTGTAACTAGCAATTATGGATTGCAATTATTAATACTTATTCTTGAATTTTGACTTTCTATATATTTATAAATCAACCCAAATATGATTCTAAGCACCTCAACTAACAGAGGTGACTCAAGATTCTATCTCAATCATTTTTGGTATGCTTTCTACAGTTAGTAAAACAGTTAGTTAATACTCTCTTTCCAGGTGAGACACCTGTTGTGCCAGATTCTCTAGCAGTCCCCAGATTCTACTGCTTCAGGCCATTAGGAGCAGAGTAATTTGAGTATGCCTGGAGTCCCTCTGCTTGAGATTCATTGTCCCTAGATCTTTACCTAGATTTACTTTTCTGGGTGAACTTATAGTCATCTCTTCAGAAAAAGTGCTGCCTCCCTATCTAGTGTTATTGTTTCTACTCAGAGATTTCTGAATCCTTTCAGCTTTCAAAAACTTTCCTTCTATTTTTATTTGATCTAGTTCACACTCCCCCACGTTCATACACTGTAAGACTTTGGAATAGAAAAAGCTGGCTTTTAGAAAAATGAAAGGAAATGTAGGATGTAAAATATATTTAGCCAACTCATTTTCAGAGAAAGAATTATAACCTACTCCAGGAGCAATTAAAAAAAAAAAAGTGGGGAAGAGAAAATTTTAGCATAAAAACACTTTCCTATTTCTATTTTTCTGACACATTTGATAAATAAAACCAAAAATGATGATGCATGACAACTAATATGATAAAGGAAATCCTAGCCATGTAAGAGACCATGCCCCTAAGCACTGACCTTGAAAGGGAAAAAAAATCTAGTTTTTACTGGAAAGATTCCACAAGGTTTTCCAGACACAACTGAGTTTTAAAAGACAGAGTGACATTATCAGGTGTTGAAGGGATGGAATATATTCCAACTTGAAAAAGGCAAGTACTATCAATAAACATTCTGATCTATTTAAGGACTGACACTTAGACCAGAACATACAGTGTTCTGAAGATACTGAGAGGTCTGGGAATTAAGTACACAGACCATTCATGTTCTAGTCTTCTCTAGACATTTTTACTTTAAGACAATGAACAATTCATGTACATTCCCACAGTATATACTTCATTTTTATGTATTGCTTTATTACTTGAACTAAAAATGTGACATCCTTAAGTAAAAAGAACAAATATTCTATTTACTAAAAGTGTTAATAAAGTGCTATTTAAGTGTCCTTCTTAGTAGCCTGATAATGTTTTGTTTGAATGTTGCTATTTATACTATGCATTTAAGCATGGTATACTTGTTTATCTTACTTAAGCACTAACATCTGTTTGCAAAATGAATTTTACTTGAGATTGTGCTGAATTCTATTTTTGTTTCTCAGTGTTCTAGTTATCTAACCAAACTTTACTGTTTGTGATTCAATCAATAAGCACTCTAGAGATGAATACATCTTACTTCCTCTTTCATAGAGCAGGCACGTTTTTACTAAAATGTTAACAGGTGACTGTTGGAAAACATTCTAGTTTCATTTAGTAGAGTTATTTAGAGTGGTAGGGAGAAGAAAGAAAGAAGAAAACAGAAAAATGTCACTTTTCCTGAGTGTGTATACACTGAATGAGAATAAAAACTATATTAAACATATGCTTACTCAGTCACACTACAGAAATCTGTTAGATAATTTTGTAAGCAAGTTAATATGCTATCTCCATATTTATATAGAGACCAGAAAGAATTATCTGCTCATTTAGCATAGCAGAGATTGTTGAACTTAGGTTATCAATAAGAAAATAAACTATAATAGAAAACAGGAAAATCACCATGTTATATGATATTTGTTATTCCCTTTGGTGTGTCGATATGATTAATGGAAATTACTGAAATGTTTCCCTTCTTCTAGTATATGAACCTACACATTTGTTCGTGTGAAAGAGAGAGAATGAATCAGTTTAAATTAACAAAAGACTCTAATGCTTACATATTCCTATTCTCTTCTTTTTTCCTTATTAATACACCTCTTCCACTTTTTATCTGGATACTTAATAAGAACATTAGAGAGAAGTGGGTCTCCTCTGAATTCACAGTTTCCCAATCTTCTAGAATCTGCTCTGCCTCCCTGCTCACAGAAGCTTCAACATCAAGAAGCCAAGAAAGGAAATGTCATGGTTACTAGTTGTAGCACCTTGCTTAGTGAACAGCCCACTAAACTGAGGTCCTGTGCCCTCGCATATTCTCCACATAATTCGGTTAGGAAGAACCTTAACTAAATCTCCAAACTGGCACAATCACCTTGGACATGTTTTTAAATAAATAACCTCTGTATGATAGACATCTAGAACACATGCCGACAGTATCTATAGATATTAATGTCATAACAATGTGAAAGGTTACTATGTAAGTGAAATCAGACATCTAAAATACTATTTTTAAAGTCTCTTTCAACCTTGTCCACAAATCTCTGCCACCTCACTGCCCAAATAAAATTACACTCTATTTTGATGCTTGTGTTTGGGTCCTTAGAAAACAAAACCAAGGTGGGAGTAATAAACAAAGAAAAAAAAAAAAGTAGTGAAAATAATTGCAGAGAACTAAGCCTCTTACCTAATTTCACATGGTTAGTTCTCAAAAATCATTCTCCACTCTTTTCTAACTACTTTGATAAAATGATTACTAAATTGTGTGATTTATTTTATGTCTTAAGTGACACTGGCAATTGCATAAATCGTGTTAAACTCACTGACTTAATAAGCTGACTAAAATGAACAGGTTTCTACCTTGTTTAAACTATAAATGATATCTTCCCAGAATAAAAATATGTCAAAAAAATGCCTGTTATTTAACTAGTAGAGTGAAGAATAACAAGTGTTTTGCTAATGCCTTGAATCTCATTTTTCACACATGGCTTCTAAAAACATTCAATGCATTGGGATAGACAGATAACAAAATTAAGAAACATATCTATATCTTGTACTACACATACAAAGAATATCTGGCCATGGCCTAGTAAATTCATCACTTTGTGGTTTTATCTGCTTTACTCCAAAGCTAGTTTTCTCACAATTTAAATAACAAAATAAGCAAGTTAATGTAAGTGCCAATGTTATCTGTTAAAAAGAGGCACTGTATGGTATATTAGATACCACTTAGAATCTAAAGAGAACTAGAATGAAAGGTTATTCCCGTTAGATGTTCAGCAGTCCCACAGCTTATCAATAATCATGGAAAGATATGTAGATTCTGTGATCATCTCTCAAATCACTTACTTTTAAAGAAATAAATCTTCAATTAGACTCTATCTTTCAATTTTACTCTCTTAAAGTCATATTAGCTATATAACTCATAGGCTACAATACATAAGGACAATTCTGTGTCCTGCTTTTGCTCAGTCTACACCTGGAGTTTTAATAATTTTATTCCAACATATTATGACTCTTGGGTCCTTGGGAAAGGAGCTGAAGTTGGGGAAGAGTACCAATGTTTCTTTGCAGCACTCACAGAACACTGCTAGCAAATTTTTCTCTTTCTGTTTCTCTGACTTCATTCACACTAGCAGGTGTCCCTCTGCTATGTTATCTTGGTATGTGTCAAATTCCAAAAACATGAATGGATTAGAATAAAAGCACATTATCTTATTAAAGTTGGCCATAAAATCTTAATAAAAAGAAGTGAACAATTAAGCACTATATCAATCAAAAATGAAGTATATAATAAAGAATTGAGTACATTTCTGTTTCCTGAGAGGTAACTTCTTGTGATGGCTAATTTTAAGTGTCAACTTGGCTGGGCTATAAGAGTATTTAGTCAGTAATACATTACTTGTATGTTTATGTGAAGGTGTTTTTTAGATGAGATTGGGTGGATTTTGACTAAAGCGGATTATCTTCCATAAAGTCTCATTCAAGTAGAGAAGGCCTTATAGAAAAGACTGTCACTCTTAGAGGAGAGAATTCTGCTAACACACAGCTTTGGGTTCAATATCTCCACCTATCTATCAACCTATAATCTATCAAGAAAGATCCAGCTGCTTTTGGTTTCTTGAGAACTCTTGATAAATATAATTCTAAATCTTTGGAATGTTCCAATGATGAGCATCTTTTTTATTCTTTATTATTCCTGGTGAGTCCCTCATTGTCTTATGAAGTGACATATATTGTGGTTCAACGGTCAAGATAGGGCTGGTTATTTAGAAATACCTCATTAAAAGAATCAAGGTAAAGACACATAGCTGTTAGATTTAGCTAGTGAGTGGGTCAAATAAGCAGTAATTCACTTAAGCATGCCATTATATAATGAAATTAAACTGAACTCAAAACATTTTTGAGTTTATATTATTTGAATATTGTCATTTTGATAGTAGGAGGGGATACTTCCTTGGGAATGATGAAATTTTTAAGTCTAGAATATTTCCAGATTTGCCTATGAGTTTTTTTGTGACTAGATATCCTGTTTATCTTTTGCTACATTACAATTGTAATTATAATATGTACAGTGGAGTTCTATGTAACTTCCTAGCAAATTATGGACTCTGAGGATACTTATGGGAACCTCCAAATTGTTAGCCAGAAAGTCTGAAGGTAGGCTAGCTCTAGTAATAATATGTTTTGCCTGAACAGTAAGGGTAGTCTTGTGGAGAACTATGTCATTAAACTTGATTCTGGCAAAGCCATTCTAAGAAGAAATAAGTTACATTAATTTTTAAGGAAAATATGTCTATTTAAATTTCTAAATTATAAAGACTGCATTGTTTCAGGACTCAGGAAGCTTATATCCAGGGCTCTAACCTGAATAAGAAACTCATAAAGATCAGACTACAGCATCTCTATGAAATGCTTTTTCTTTCATTTTCACCTACTAATCATACAGTCCATATTCTAGTTATCTTACCTTGTCTACATCACTTAATTCAAATTTTACATTTATAAAATGAAGGTAAATCTATCACTTAGATTGTATGGAGATAAAATTGGATGATGTATAGAAAATAATTAAGAAATTATTTGATAACTGGGTAAACAGACCCTGAATGTCACTTCATCAATGTTTAAAGATAAATATATCTTTAGCATGCAGTTGAAAATGAATTATACAATCATAGTATTTCCTATAGGCAGACCTACATAGGAAGCGAATAAATGGTGTTTTATATTAATTAAATAGCCTGAATTTTTAAAGACATAAGGCCATAAATAAGCTACTTATTTCCCTAATAATAACCAGTTGTATTGATAAGACTGGTAATACAGTCCACTGATTTGAATAAGCCCTTGTCCAAATTTCCCTAATTGGCTTTCTTTTACCAAGTATTCATAACATAAATATGTTAGTGTCTTCCAATTAATATGAGTTGAGCTATACACTATAGTCACATAGTCAGATTATTTCATCTCCTTATAAAAACATTGTACATCTGTCCTCATACTCATATTCCGTTTATTTTTAAATATATCAGTTTGAAGAAAGTATTTTTATTTTTTCAAGTTTTCTACCCCTACAGCAGTAGCGGCTCTGAGTCCAGTAGTTTAGTGTGACAATGGGGAAAGTAGCAGAAGCTTCTGCTTGCTCAATGTTACTCAGTTCTATTTATCACTTATAAAATTGAGGAGAGGGAAAGTGGATGAATAATCCTTTCTTTTGTCTTCTTATATTATATCACTGTTACTATGAATATACAGTATTACTTAACTAAAAATATTAAATACATTGAAAAAAATAAATGAAAAGTTTACAGAACTAAACTGCCTATATGTTGTCACTTCTACTTTTCAAAATTACTAGGTCAACCTAAAAATGTGTTTTATCATTTTAAAAACTGTCAACACCTGAAGTGAATGATCCTATACTTGTAAATCATAGTGTATTATAAAGCAATGCTTCTGCAATAAAAGTAAATTGAGACAGTAACTGCACATTTATAATGTGGTAATATGGGAAGAAAAAGAAGAAGAAGAACAAGAACAAGAACAAAAACCCTGGCCCTCCCGGGTGGCACAGTGGCTTAAACACAGCGCTAAGAAGCTAAAGCCACTTTCGCAAGAGTTCGATCCCCGCCTGCCCCAAGGTGATCCACACCTCGGCGTGCACCTTGGCGTGCAGACCTCTCCTGACCCGCCCTCTGCTCCCCTCAGCAGTGTACTTTGTCAATCTGCCTGTTCTGCATCCCACTTTGTCACTGTCTCTCCACCACCCCTGTACCTCTGACCTGTACCCCAGTTCTGTATGCATAAATAATCTTTAAAAAAAAATCCTAACTTTTAGAGATAGATTGTCATACGGGGATCTCACTTGATCCAAACAGTTCAGATTTTGTCTTCTAGGAATTTGCAATACATTGCATCACACTTAAAAGAAAGAAACTGATTTGGAATTATAACTGGTACCATGGTGAAAGAATTCTTTTTAGAAGTTCCAATGAAAGGAGAAAGTCTGTCTGAAAGGAAGCATAGTTTAAATATTGTACAAAGAAGCTGAGGAATAATACTACTTGTTATTGCATAAAAAGAAAATATTAGCTCATTAAAACAATTGCAGTTGTGGCCCTCCCTGGTGGCGCAGTGGGTTAAAGCACAGCACTAAGAAGCTAAAGCCACTTTCGCATGAGTTCGATCCCCGCCTGCCCAGGAGGTGATCCACATGGCACAGCAGACCTCTCCTGAACTGCCCACTGCTCCCCTCAGCAATGTACTTTGTTGATCTGCCTGTTCTGCTGTCTCTGGTGAATTCTCTCACCACCTCTGCACCTCTGGCCTGTACCCAGTTCTGTATGAATAAATAAATAAATCTTTAAAAAAAAATTTGCAGTTACATCCTGAAAATATATCACTTTTCATTTTGTTTTTAATATTCATATTTCTATTAAACTCTTTCTAATTGAGTTTACTTAATAAATGCATTACAAAGTAACTATGTGAAGAAAGTTGATTACAATAAAAATATAAAATATATGCAAACTAATTAAACTGTATGCTAGTTTAAATGTAATTTCTCCCTACTTCAATTGATCCCATACAAACTGTTTAGCTCTGGATTGATGAAATCCTACTAGAACACAGTCTTGTACTTAATTTCTGTAAGAATGGACTTCCCATACACAATGTAAATGTGACCATAGGAAGGAAAAATATGTAATTATTATAAACATATGTATATATGTGTATGCATATAAAGTGAAGCTTGACTGCATTTTCAAATTTTAATTTGCATATAGAAAAATCTTAAATAGATATAAAAGAGCATTTTACATAGTAGTAATCAGATTATTTATCAAATTAGCAAATATACATGAATGGCTCAGTATGATCCACAACTGATATTAATTCATAATGAATGCATTAAAAATCTTTCTAAAATTTGCCAAGTTAATATTCTTAATACCACTAAAAACGAGTGCCATTGTTATGTTGTATTAGATTATGCTTATATATATTTATTCATTTCGTAAGTAGGTGTTAGAAGTCAATAAAATATTTTCCAGAAGTATTTAAGGAAAGAGAATATGTGGATAATTTATAACTTGTGTATCAGAAAATTAATAAGCATAATTTTCCTTATATTTAAAAATGAACATATCAAACTTAAGTCAAAAAGTGGTGATATGAAAAATTTAGATCATGCCTACTTTATCATCATATGCTAATCCATTACATTCATCATTGCTCAGAGAATGAAATTTTAGAATAAACCAGAACAAATATACATTTTGTTACCAGCAATAATGAGAAGATATGTTCAAATAACTGTGCCCTAAAATCTTGAATTGTAGCTTAATGTCTTTAACACATTTTTATTCTATTACTTAATTTCACTGTATTCAGACTATCAATTTTATGAAAGAAATAAAATCGCCATTGCTTACATTTAAAAACACATATACTGATATTAATTCATAAAAATCAACAGGCAATTTTATTTCATATTTTAAGGCCAATGTTATTTTTTAATAATTCTGAAATATCAAATAATACTCAGCAATTGGTTAACCAATTTTAATGTAATCTACATTTCATTACTATAAAAGATAAAGCAAGATTATATATAGTTTAATTCTGGAAATATACTTACTGAGAAATTGATATATTTATTAAACAAAACCAACTGCCCTGTTTATTTTTAAAATAAACTCAAAATTCATTATCAGAAGCAAAAATGTTAAATGGTTCTTAAATTCTGGATTACCTAAACATAAATATGATATTTTGGCTCTATGTTCTCTCTTTAAAAAGATTTCTAATTTTTAAAATTTCTACAAGAGTCACTAACCAAAGAACAATTAAGTACATAATCAATAGTCATAACGTAATACTGACATCCAGTGGCCATTTAGGCTAATTACAGAGTGTTCCAAAAACTGTTAAGTGGCTTGTCATCATTACTCAGCTTGATGCCATCTATGTGAGAAGCAATTTCCTTATTGATCACAACATAAATAACAAATGTAGGGTTACATATTACTTGGAATTTGTAGTATGTTTTTCATTACTAGTACTTACAATTATTAACAACTTCCTAGAATACTGAACAAACAAAATATAAACTATTAAATCTTTCTCAGGTTACTTCCACCTCTCTTATGCATAATACCAAACTTTCATTTTTGATAAATGTATATGTCTTATTTTCAATTATTTCTGATTGACTGTTTTTCAAATGTTCCTTTGAATACATGTTTATATTTATAGCTAAGGTGCAACATATTTCAGCCGATTTAGGCTTGGCCATATTTAAGTTACAGATGTCAACACACATTTATTTCTTATTCAAATTACATATCCATTTCTGATTAGCAGAGAAGTTGTGCTCTTTGGAATTATAGGTTCAGACAAAGAAGCTACCATCATGAGCTGTTATTTGCTGAGGAGAGGTAATGTATATATAAATTAAATATGATCTTTCTCAACGGGCCATGAGACTGCATTGTTGAGCCAGTCACCTAATTACACTCAACTTCAGAGGGGCTGGGAAGGGGGGCTAGAAAGTGATTTCTGTCACGTGACCAAATAGGAAGAAAACAACTGGACATAGACCCCCCATGGAAATATGCAGTCCTTTGTTTATGTGCTTTCTAGTAACTTCTCTAACAGTCTCTGAAATGTGCAGGTGTTGGAATTGAAACATCATCTTAAATAGCATTTTACTGATGATTCTCAATTTTGTAATTTCAGCCTATATATTTTTTCTTCACTCCAGATACATTTAGTCTTTTTTACAAGATAACTAGCCACTAGACTCAATCAAACCTCTCACAATTAAGACAATGAATTCAAATTGGTTAATACAGGAATTTGGGTATATGTCTTTTTGTCTTCTGAAATTTCCTACATATATTTTTTAAATTTATGTATTTATTCATACAGAACTGGGGTGCAGGCCAGAGATGCGGAGGGTGAGAGGATTCACCAGAGAGAGAGTGGGGAGCAGAACAGGCAGATCAACTACTGAGGGGAGCAGCAGGCGGGCCAGGAGAGGTCTGCCGCGCCATGTGGTTACATAAATCACCTCCAGGGCAGGTGGGAATTGAACTCATGCGGAAGTAGCTTAAGCTTCTCAATGTTGTGCTTTAACCCGCTGCGCCACCAGGGAGGGCCCAAATTTCCTATATTTTTAAAAGATGCGATTCATTCAGTTAGGCTTGTCAAAAAATCAAATAATCATGTGTGAAAACCATGCACTATCATTGATTGAAGAGCATTCATTGGTTTTTGCTTCTTGTTTTTTCATCCTAATGACATCTCCAAGTCCATAACAAGGGGATTCAAGCCTAGATTTATGGGACAAACTAAGCAATCTAAGCCTAAACAATTCAGATTCTACAGGTGTCATTATAATAATCAGCAGTGATAGTTCTTGCTAAGTTTGAACCAAGTATACTAAAAACAGTAGCTACTGACATCAAACTGCCAAGTGATCCTGAGATTACAGAGATTTAGATGAAAAAAAAAAGTGTAGTAAATCGATAGTGAGTTCAAATTTTGTAACTGTTTCAGTGTTTAATACAGCTGTACTTGCACCTGACTATAGTCCTAGTTTTTCATTTAAGTCAACAAATTTATTTTCTTTAAAGCAATTTGACTGAATTTTTCTGTCAGTTTTCTCCAAACACCTTTTAAGTGAAATCCTTTATATGTGTGTGTGCTAAAATAATACATAATATATTGTTATATGTTGTAGAAATATAGTACTATTTTATTTATTACAAATATGATGACACTGGGCTATAAAAATTTTTTATGAACTTACTGAAATGCATATTTATATACACATAGGTATATATGCATATGAATATATATTTTTATAGTAGATGGGGTATTCAAGTGAATGCAGAAAAATGATTATTAAATATGCACAAGATAGAAAATAAGCTGTGAGATATATATTTAGGAAGGGTTTGAGTATATGGTTCTTGTTTGCAATTTAGGAAATAACTATTCTCCAAAGTGATCGATGTGTTCATTCACATAGGTGTGTTTATGTGTTTCTTCACATAGAAAAAACTTGTACAACCACATATATATGATGGGCATGATTGCTCTTTATCGGTGCATACTTATACTATTTACCTGATCCTGTGTTCTGATGCAGGAGCCCACATTCAAGTTGCTTAGTAGTCACCCACTTCTTTTTGTTTAAAAACTTATTTATGCATACAGAACTGGGGGTACAGGCCAGAGGATCCGGGTCAGTGAGAGGATTCACCAGAGATAAAGTGGCAAGCAGGACAGACTGACGAAGCCCAAGTGGAGGGAAACAGTGGGCGGGTTAGGAGAGGTCTGCTGTGCCATGTGGGTCATGTGGGCCACCTCCCTGGCCAGGGATTGAACTCTTACTGAACTGGCTGCAGCTAGCTTCACAGTGCTGAGCTTTAACCCACTGCACCATCAGAGAGGGCCCAGTCACCCACTTCTGTGTCTCTTGAGTGAAACATCTCACAAAGAAGCAATGGTGAAGCTTTTTAATGGAAGCCAAGGTTTTTCCACATACCCTTGTTTCATAATGCTTCTTCCCTAATTCCAGTCATTTTGTTTGTAGTTTGAATGTTGAAAACTAAGAAGAACATTTTGAAATGACAGATGGGAGAGGCTTAATAAGAATTTATACAAAATTTGATTCAAAATGTTTATCATGTAGATGGGGTGGAAGAGCTGCTTTACCTCATGCTATGTGATGATGTGGCTTCATAAAGAAATTGGAAACCCACAGCTAGTAAGTCAGATCAATTTTGTCTGTTCATTTTTAAAGTTATGTGAGGGCCACAGATATCTATATCTTCCTTGTTCTTAAAGTCAATGTTTCTAAAATTGGTCTCTAGAGGACATAGTTCTCTGAATTTGAGTGGAGTTTATATACCTACATTTTAAGAATGGACCCAGTAATAACTTATGCTCTATATACAAAAAACTAATCTGTGTTCTAACCTAGGAGCTTAAAAGATGTAAAAGCAAATAAAAATCATGTTTACTCACCATACTTAAGTTTCAACTATGTTACAGGTTAATACCTCGGAATACTGTGAAATCTATGTTATTACTATCTTCCTTTTCTTATTAATTCATTTATATCATAGTTGAAGTTATATATTAATCTGGCATTGAGGACATGGAAAAAACATAAAAATAGATGTACCTGTATATGATCTACCTTAACATACAGAGGGAAGTGGGCAAGAAAAAGTATAGAGAAAGACATAAGGAACAGAATACAAATGAGAATATTGGGAGCATTTACTAAGTACATAAAGGACTTTGGGAGACACTTCCCTACCAAATTTCCTGAGAGTGTTTTCTTGAACTTTTTAGCAAAACAAAATTTTGCCTAATTAGCCAGTATACATGAACTAGTGGGCTAATATGATCTAATCACTTGTACACAACTCCTATTGTAAAATTGATTGCCTCTAGGAGTTAAGCCAGAGGCTTTATATCAATTAGTAATTGTAATTGAAGCTGAATGTAATTAATTATATAATTTGGGAATGTTAATGTTAAATCCCATTCTAATTACATGATGAAACTGAATCATTATGAAGAATTTACTTAGGTATGAGTAAAAACTCTGTAAGGGATTTGTTGGACATTTTTATTAAGAACAACAATAAAATCACTTTCACTTGTAGGATACATTTTAGAGTGTAAGTTGATATTAACTATAATGAATGAAATATGTATCTAATATATTCTTTTCAATTTCCCAGTTCTTTTTAAATAAAATTGGTGTGAAATCAATTTCTTCCCTTTCTCTGTCTTTCTATAGTTAATTCCTAATAATTTTTAAAATTTTAATTCACATACCCATCTTATGAAATAATATCCTCACCAAATTGTTCCAAAAAGTATGATATACAACAAGTAAATAGATACTTCTTTACCCATGGTTGATACTATAAGTTTGAAAAGGAAACATTTCCTCTGTACTGTGGATTTCAATTGTTTTCATAGAGAGCTCCAAGTGCTCACTAATAATAGACTGAGTAAAGCAAGAAAAACTGTTTTAAAGACCCACCATTATTTTATTACATTAGAAAGGGACAGTTCCCATTAATGTTTATAATCTTAATGCCCAGCACACTGGGGTCTATATTAATTACTCAAAAGGATAATAAGAGAAGACAGAAATTAATTTCTGTATCATCTGTCTCCTGCCTATCTATAGTAGAACTACTAATCACTAAAGAGAACTCAAATGAACACAAAAGTTTCAAATACATGTTTAACACTGGAGCTCTGCCTCTGTTCCTTTATCTCCAATAATATTACCAGATCTTTGAATTAAAAAAAAAACATGCAGTTTATCTGAAATAACAGTAGCCATCTAAGTTTTTATTCTTGCTCACTGTTTGTGTTTTTCTTCTCTTAAAATAGTAAAATAAACTAAAACCCCCAAAGCATGACTTCACAAAGTATGCAAATTAATATATTTTGTATTTTAAACTAAGTTAGGATAAAGCAAAATTAAACATGCCAGGTGATTACTTAAATTTTGTGAAGGGGTAAGGTTATGCTAAATTTTATGTTTTATTCAGTTTTTAGTACTTCTAAAAAATACACTCATTATAATAGTTTTTTTTTTTTTTATAACATCTTACAAGTGGAATGTTTATTTACTCTATGGCCTAATCTGAGATCTCTGTTGCCTGAATAATGTTGATTATGTTAGGTAACTTCATTGACCACTAAAATAAATGTATTTTTTAATATTTAATCATTTTTAAAATGTCCTCATATAACACTGGGTAGATTTAGTTATGTGCATATCTTCTTTTCCCTCAGAGGTATGTAAATTTTTTAAAGATTTATTTATTTATGCATTTAGAACTGGGGTACAGGCCAGAGGTGCAGGGGCAGTGAGAGGATTCACCAGAGACAGAGTGAGGAGCAGGCAGATAGATGGAAGTACACTGCTGAGGGGAGCAGTGGGTGAGACAGGAGATGTCTGCTGCGCCATGTGGATCACCTCCCAGGTCAAGTATGGAACACACAGTGAAGTGGCTAGCTAGCCTGCAGTGTTGCATTGTAACCCACTGTGCCACCAGGGAGGGCTCTGGTATGTAATTTTTAAGAGAGATGCTTTCTATTTTGTCTTGGCTATATCCACTATGTGCAACTAAAGCAATTCCTGGATACAAGAGGTGCTCAAAAATTTTTTGCAGAAATTCAGTTAATCCCAAATTGAAAATATACAAAAACATAAATTTAAAATAACTTTGAAATAACATTCCTATATCAAACGGTACTATGTGAAGCAACTTCTTAACAAAAAGAGGAAAAGCATCACTGGAATCTTGTGCAGGGTGAAAAGTTCTAGACTTGATACCAAAAGCATTATCCATAAATGGAAACATGGAAATTTGCCTTATCAAAGTTAAAACTGGTTGTTTTGTGAAAGACCTTGCAAATTAGGCAAAAAGACAAGGCATATATGGAATGAAATACATGCAAAATATATATCCAACAAGACACTAGTATTTGAAATATATAAACAACTTTCAAAAAAGTATTTAAAAAATATAATTTGAAAATAAGCACTTAAGCATGATGTTGTTAAATATATCCCAGCATTTAAGCATGATAAAATACATAATTACTGTTTCATCACCACAATTGACCTGGAGATGTAAATTGATTCAAGAGTCTTAGTTTCTTTTATCTTCACTGTCAAAAATCTTCAATAAATACTACCACTTTCATTTTCTTTAAATATATCTGAACTGGTTTGGAGATGCTAAATACCAAGCTAAAATTTCCACAATTTGATGATACTTTGAGTCTGTACAGCTTCAAAAGTTGTTAAACAAGATTTCATCTAGACCTGATTTCAAATAAAAAAGTTATGCTTCTATGTTCCTCGAGTGGAAAATAATACTTATTTTCCTGGAAGTAACATTATTTTTTTTCCTGTGTTTTCATACAGTAAAAACTATGACCACTAGGATTCATTATTCTTCCATACTGCCACTCCTCTATCATAAGGACTATTTTATTTTTAAAGATTTATTTTATTTATTGTTACGCATAAGGACTGGGGTACAGGCCAGAAGTGCACGGGGTTGAGGGGATTCATCAGAGACAGAGTGAGAGCAGCACAGATGGCTCTACTGAAACCCACTGCTAAGAGGACAGTGGGGAGACAGGAGAGGTCTGCTGCACCCTGGGGGTCACTCCCTGTACGGGCAACAAACTTGTGCTGCAGCGGCTGTGGACAGCTTTGACTTCCTGCCCCACCAGGGAGGACCCATTTCTCCATTTCTCCTCTTTATCCCTTTTTTTTTTTTCCCAAACAGTTTTCCATAGTGGTTGTACTAGTTTGCATTCCCACCAGCAGTGCAGGAGAGTTCCTTTTCTCCACATCCTTGCCCAACATTTGTTGTTGTTAGTTGTTTGAAGATGTGCCATTCTCACTGGGGTGAGGTGGTATCTCATTGTGGTTTTAATTTGCAACTCATAAGGGCTATTTTAAAAGACATATTTAGGCCCTCCCTGGTGGCCAAAAGATTAGGACACACCAAGCTAGCTGTACCCACTTCAGTTCAAGTTCTATACCTGCCCTTAAGGTGATCCACATGGTGCAGTAGACCTCTCCTGACCTGCTAGCAGTGTATGCTGCTCCCCTTAGCAGTGTACTTGTCAGTCAGCCTGTTCTACTCCCCACTCAGTATCCCATAAAGCCTCTCACCACCCAAGCACCTCTGTCTTGTACCCCAGTTTTGAATACATAAATAAATCAACTTAAAGAAAAAGGATGTTTTAAATGAACCCTGATTTAAAATGAGTAAAGTGCAAAAAGAACTATGAATGCAGTAATATAGACCCTGCCACCCCCTCAATCCCTAGAAACTATGACTATGTTATTTTATACGCTTCACAGAACTCTGTAGATGTGATTAAGTTAAGGTATTGAATTATGGAGATTATCCCCGAGAATCCAAGTGAGTCTGATGTAATCACAACTGCTTCTTAAAAGTAGTGAGGAGGGCCCTCCCTGGTGGCGCAGCAGGTTAAAACACAGCACTAAGAAGCTTAAGCCACTTCCGCATGATTTCGACCTCCGCCTGCCCCAGAGGAGATCCACAGGGCGCGGCAGACCTCTCCTGACCGGCCGCTGCTCCCCTCAGCAGTGTACTTCATTGATATGCCTGTTCTATTCCCCACTCTGTCTCTGGTATCCTCTCACCCTTCGCATTTCTGGCCTGTACCCCAGTTCTGTATGAATAAATGAATTAAAAAATAAAAAGGAGTGAGGAAATGAAGATTTGACTACAAAAGAAAAGTATCAGAATAATAAAGTGTGAAAAAAATGCTTAGTCAGCCATTATTCGCTTTGAAGATGGAGAATGTAGTCTTTAATCAAGGTGACCTCTAAAAGCTGAAAATGGTAAGAAACAGATTGTTCCCTCTCAGTCTCCAGAGCGGCCCATCATCCCAGCTGACACATTCATTGATATCTGCTCTGTGATGTTATTTGGAATTTTGATGGTCAGGTAATACATATGTGTCACTTACAAGAAAGTTTATGATAATTTGTTTCAACAGTGAATCAAATATAGCTACTTATGAATTAGATTTGGTGTGCATTTTAGGGGAAAAAGGCTAAAATCTAATATAATTAATCATCACTATTATCTTAATGTATTTCCATTACATTATCTTTCCATTGATGAATCCATTTCTTGGTAATTTAGTATAACTTGGAGATGATACTTTTTAAGTTTTTAATTAACATTTTTCCATATTATATACTTCTGGAAGCATTTTCATTTTTTGTTGTCTCACAAAATTCAAATACTTCAGTAAAAATTCCTAGTAAAATTAGAGTCTCCAACTAGGTATAACTTGGAAATATCATGTGGATGTGAAGCTTGTTCAGAAAATTTTGTTTGTAATACTTATGTACTTAATATAAATTATGTTTTGATAATTTACTCAGATGAAATTCAGTTAATTTTTGTTTATTATAATACATGTACAACTGACAAGAATGCATTTTGATAGTGCTATACTAAATCACAAAGCTAAAGGAAATCCCAACATATAGGATATGTCTATGTCGTTCAAAATAGACATATTTGAATCTCACTTAAGAGGAAAATATGATTTACCACCATCAGAGACAAAATATCTTAAAAAAGCACCTCTTATGAGAATTTTACTATCCCATAGTTGACTGCATGTGAAATATTTCATTCATGTAGGTACAATAAACATTTTAAGAGATATTATAATGTTTGAACTGCATTTTAAATAAAATTAATTAAAATTTATCAGGATTTTATGTGTTATACAGCTAAAACTGTACAAAAACATTTGTACTTTTATAATTGTAGTGTAATAAACAAATTGTAAACAACATCCATCATAAATGTAAGCTTTTAGAAAGTGAATACATCCAAGGAGTCTCTAAATAGAGTACAGAAAATATCATCTGAATACTAACAGCCTCATTTGTGTTCCCTTCTAGTCATTAATCCCATCAGAGATAATTTCTGACTACTACCATTATAATTTTTATTTTGCTTATGTAGAAAATAGTATGCATATGGAATTATGCAGCATATAGTATAATGTGCTGACATTTCAAGCAAATCATGTTTGTTCATTCATCTATTCTATAGCTGATAGCAGTAGTTTGGGTCTTTGTTTTTCATTCTTTTATTGATTGAATTGAAAAACTGTATCAATATACCATAAGATAATTATTAAATAAACTTCCGATTACTCCCTCCTTCCCTAGTTTGGATCCATAACAAATAGTGCTGCTCTGAACATTCTTCTGTTTGAATAATCTTACTCATTGGTAGGTTATAATACTAAGTAGAATTGTTATGTCATGTGGTAGATCATGTGTATGGTAGACAAAAACAGCTTTTAAAGTGGTGATACCAACTTATGGATCCACCCACATTCCATGAACTCTCCAGGTTTTAATATTATTTCTAAACTTGATTTTTACAGTTTCTTCAAATTTAGCCATTCTATACAAATAATGTTGTATCTGGTGCAGTACAGTTTTCTGAATATGTGGGGACACTACACAGGCAAGCATTATCTGGAATCTTTTTATAGGTATGCGCCAGGAGCTTGATAAAAATCAGTTTTCCAACCATATAGTTTCTCCCCCCTTCCCTTTAAAAGGACAGACAGGTTTATTAGGTTAATGAGAAAGAGACAGAGGGATCCGCATAATCATAGGTGGGCAGGGTAGCTGCCCCTCACTTGTAGTTTCTATCCTACAACATAACAGTATCACTGTATCAAGTTATCACGTGAAAATTGAGGCTCTTAGGAATCCCACTGTAAACTGTCCTCCCTTCCCACTCCCTCTTGTTCCCTCCCTCCCTCCATCTCTGTGGCTCAGTCTCCTGTGTATCAGGTAAAGTTGCTAGTATACAGACTGAATAAAATGCCAGACACTTCACAGATTCTCACTTTAAAATATTGTGGTTTTCAATTGCATTTCTCTGATGAATAATGAAGTGAGAATCTTTCCTACATTTAAGAATAATTTGGATATTTTCTTTTATGAAATGCATTTTGAGGTCTTTCCTCAGCTTTATTAGGCAGTTTTTATTTGTTAATTCTAGTAGTTTGTCATGTTAATTTTTTGTGTTATTTTCGTCAGAAACAGTAATTTCCCACACCATAGCTTTAATAATTTATCCTAGTAGTAATTTCTTTTGATGACAAAAGTTCTTAATTTTACTAAAGTTTATTTGACCAAATATTTCCTTTATAATCATGCCTGTTTTGTTTTGGGTTGATGGTTTACTTAATTGGCCCATATTCTTTGTTTTTTTTTTCTCCTATTCCTTTTAAAGCACTATTTCTCTATACTATATTGCAGAAGTACCGTTATTGTAAAACAATTAAAATAGAATGGCTGGGTCAGTTCTAGTTTCTATATCTTCTATTATATATTTTTTCTATTCTTATGTAACTACTGCATTATAGTTTCTAACTGTATGATAACTTTTCGTCAGAATTTTTGAGCTATCACTTCTTAAAATCTTCATGGTTGTCTTATCTATATTTGTTTTTTTTAAGTTATCTATACTTGATACCAAATTGTCAGTTATTTGTGAAAATTTTAAATTTCATTCATATTCATTTAGATCAAATTTGAAAAGCTGACATCTTTAAATAACATTCCTTTCATTTATTTGTGTCTTTCCATTTATTTAATCTTTAGTTTCTCAAATAATATTTTGAAATATTGGTATAGAACATTGAATAGTCTTTATTATATTCCTTAGGCACTAAAAAGAGTCAAATATACCATTTTTTATTTTATAATATTTTGCTTCTGGTTGATTAAAATAAAATTGGTTGTTATGCATTTACTTTTATAGAAAATTTGATATACTTATTAATGTTCCATATATATTATTTATAGTAATTCCATGTATAAAAGCATCACCTATATATAACAACATTATATTTCTTCCTTTCCAGTTTGAATATTTTTTCTCTTGCCTTTTACAGTGATTAAAACTTACAGTATTCAGTTAAGTAGATATGGATGTTTTTATCTTCTATCTGATATAAAAATAAATTATAATATTGTGTCATTGAGTAAAATATTTACTCCATATTTGGATAGGTGTCTTCATAGATGAAGTACAAATAGCTATTTGTCATATAAAATTGCCCACTGTAATTTCTGTAGTATATAATTTTATTTGTTCTGTTAATTCTATGTCATATAAAATTACCCACTGTAATTTCTGTATTATATAATTTTATTTGTTCTGTTAATTCTATGAGCTATAATGATTGAAATTAACATGATAAACGAAGTCATAAACTATATTAAAATCTGTCATGACAATCATATATTATAGTAATATAGTAATATTAATGTGCTAATATTTTGTTTTTATGATTATGAGAGTCATTGGATTTCTATTTCCTTTCCCTCTAAAGTCCTAATCAGGTTTTATATTCAGGATGATTCTGCCAAATTATCTGGGAATATTCTTTAAAAAACTGGTAAACTTCTATCCAGACTGATCATGAAAAAATGAGGTAGAAGATTTTTCTAATATTGGGAGTGGAGTATGCCTTGCCATTAAATAGCTAATAAAAATCTATTTTGAAACAGATTTTTTTCAATTAGTTTATCACAATTTACATAAAATTGAACAGCTTTTTTTAAAGAAATAAACCATATCAACAACAACAAAAAAAAATTGAATGACACACAATCTGTTAAAAAAATTGAACTGATAATTAAAAATTTTCTACTTTCCGCTTTCCTTCTGCTAGGAAAAAAATAAAAGAAAGAAAAGATCGAGATACTTATACTGGTGAGTCCCATAAAAAATTTAATGAACAAATGAAAAAATAGAATGTTGTTTATAAAATAGGCTTGCCATTGTTGCTTTTCTCTGTGAACTGTTTAAACAATTAATTTGCTAAGATAGATAGGAATTTTGTCTAGTTTAAATGCTTTTGTAAAGTTTGTGTTATACTAGCGTAGTAATCCCTGAATGTTGTGTCAATAGAAAAATTTTTCCCAATTTGCCATTGTTTAGTATACTTACTCAGATAATGTTGGTGGTGAGTGCAGTGTTTATGCTCCAGAGAGCATAAATTACTATGGGGTGAAAAGGTAAGATTTATATTGTAATAATCCATTTAGTTAAATTTTTCTTGTTATGGCTTTTTAAAAAATATATTCCCTTGTGCCATTTTTAATCATATTCACTTTATTTTTTCTATTAACAAATTTTGGAATTAAATAAAGTTTACATTAGCAAATATATTAATGATTTTCATTTCAATTAAAATTTAGAATTTTTTTTCAAATATTATACAATAGATACCAGTTCACCAAACTCATATGCAAACATACATGCACTTACAGGTGGTCAAGTACTCATTATGGGTTACAAGGCTTTGCTTTTATTTTCCACTATGGCTGCCTTTTTCTGCTCAATGTTTACTTACAAACATGTTTTCTCATCAGGGCAGATTCTGGTAGTTTACAGTTCAGCAACTTATGTGAAAATATAAATTTTCTAATAAACTCATTCTGAAAGAGATTAGCTACATTAAATTATCTCCTTTAACTGAACAAACTATTCACCAGGGGCAATGGACCCAACTATTAGTCAAACATCTATCATGTGAAGTATGTCTCACAGAATAAAGGTATTAAGCACAGCATTATTATTGTAAGCTTTGTGCTTTCCCTCCTTCCTTTCCTCTGTCTCTCCCTCTCTCTCACCTTTCCTTTCTTCCTTCCTCTATCTTTCCACTACCATTATACATATTCTTCCACAAAACAGCCATTTATCCCAACCATTTGTTGAAACACTGACAATTAGTTTCCTCATTTCTAGTTGTTTAATTATTTGATTCTTTTCATTGTAAAACTGAAGTTTCTTAAATGTAGACTCACATACTGGAAAGAAAAAAAAAGAAAACAAGAGAATGAAGGAATTTTAGGAAAGAAAATATTTTACCTTAATTTAGAAAATACAGGCTAAAGCTTCTAAAGAATTCCTTCACAGTAGAGTCCATGTCAAATCTCTCAAGACACCATTGAGAGTATTTCAATTGCTCTATTCTTTCCATAAGAATGTTTGTCTAACATGCAAATTAATGTGAATGAAATAATGAAGAGTTTAAACTTCAAAAAGTCAGCTTTGTTCACAAAGTATATTCAAGACCATTCTATAAATGTGTCCTCATCAGCAAGATCTATTTTATATTAAAATATGGTGTAAACATTTGATTAAGTCTTGCAGTAATTACATGGAAATTATAGAGCAGTTACATATTTTTCATGTAGATGTACTCATCAGTTCTCTACATGGGGGTTATATTTAGATATTTCCTGCTGTTTTTTTTTTTCTGCAATATTAAAACATGAAAGTTATATAATTCTCTATTTGGTAATGTTTGATATTTTCTACTAAAAATCTTCTCATATTTTAATGTAAATTGAAAAAACATCTTTTACTATTTTTGCATATAGTATAGGTTTCAGTATTATAGTTCGACATCTGTAATCTTTAATATGTATCCACTTTCTTTCTCAGGATATACAGATTTAATTTCAATATCACTGGTGTGTAACGTGTTTAAAGCAATAGAATCTGTATCTTCATTTTGGATTTAGCCCCTTGAAAAAGAAAATTCTATCATGAAATATCACACATAAATACACACGCATATACATGCTATAGAGTTAATTTTCTTCATATACCTTTAGTATTTTACTTTTATTTCAATGTCTTAAGAGATAAGGCATTTAAAGTTTTTTGTAATAGTCTAACAATCTATGGTTTATTAAAATAAACTGTGGAGTACTTTTGTTAACAATGTAGATGTAGGAAAAAATATTTCATTAGTTATTTACAAAAAATACCTTCAATTATTTTCCTTAGATAATTTGCTGATGATCTCACTTTCTTCCCAGTAGGTAAAAGGCATTCCATTGCCAAACAGCTATTAATCAACTTAGGTAGAAACACACTGTTTTTCATTGCTATAAAGATATCATATTATTGTTTTTCATTAAGTTTACAACTGTTTCATGGTCAATTTTATATATTTAAAACTTCAGTTCATTTGGATTAAAATATACACATGTCAACTTTGAAAATTAGAAGACTCTAAGTACTTGTATTTCCATCAATTTCAATTATTATTAGCATCATGTCAGCCATATGTCATCTCTTTCCCTTACAGCTTGTACTGAGTATTTTAAGTAACAAAGTTACAATGTAAATTTCCTCAAAAATACTTCAGTAAAACAATATCTAGTTTTATATATCATTTGTTGATACAGAGCTCCTATATTTTAGTTATTTCAGAAATTATTTTTATTGTTTCTAGCATTTATTAAAATACATAATATTTTGATACAAACATATCCACACAGTGACTACTATTTCAAAATTAAAGAAAAGCAAATTCAATCTGTTCTATTTTAATGGTTTCTATTGTACAGATCAGGACTTCATTGTTTCTTGCCTAGATTATCAATCACTTAAATGACCTTTTTTCATTCATTTTTCCCTCAGTCTATTCTAAAGATAGTAGTTAGAGGAAACCAGTTAAAACACAAGTTGGGCCACAACCTATCAGTGCTTAAAATCACCTTATTAGCTTTTAATATTACATTAAACAAAACCCAATTCCTTGCTTTGACTTACACATGTCTGGCTCTTCCTGACCTTGCTTTTGCTTCCTCTTCCTTTTTTCTTGGGCCCCTCTACTTCAGTTTCATGTCATTCTTGCTTTACAAACTGGTTATGTTCTAAACTTGGAGGCTTCTCACTGACTAGTCTCATACCAAGTGTTGATAAAAGCTTATTTCCTAGCCACTTTCCATCTATATGCAAAGAAAAATCCCATTGAGACCTCCCTTAATTGTAATCCCTCCCTCACCCTCCTCTTTCTCTCTCCTTTTTCCTTCTCCACACCCCCACCCCCAATTCCAGGATTCCAAGACCCTTTAATATTCTTTGACTGACTCATTTTCTTAGCATTATCATATATGATCTATTTTTATTTAATGTCTGTATTTTCCTAGTAGAATTTATTTTTGGGGTGGGATATATTTTGTAAATGAATAGGGCATGGTAGACAATCAACAGATTATTTTAAACAAATTGAATATATAATGAAATTAGATACCTTCCTTAGTTTTCCCCTTAGATAATCGAGGGAGTTCACAAAAGTCCATATTAGGGTACTTTGATGATGAAGGACCTGTACCAATTTTAAGTTCTATAACTTGTTGCATAAATAGTGCATATGCCTTTGCCAGTAATTGTTTTTAAAGTCTGTACAAGAAATACAAATGAACTTATTAATGTGTCTCATATTGTCTTTAAGATTGACTCAGAAGTATCAATAGATAGAATCATGCAGAATTAGAAAGTATAAGAAGATACAGGAAGAAACCTCAGAAATTAAGATAAAATATTAGGTCGGATACTACTTTGTCCCACAATCTACATTTCAAGGTCTTAGTGGTTACATGCAGCTATGTTTACTGTATTGAGAAATGAAGATACAGAAAATAATCATATTCACTAAAACTGTATTAGATAGATATGGTCTAGATCATTAATAAAACAGGTAACACTCAGTATATTGTCAATGATAATAGGTAGTATTTTCAGAATGACATTGCTAAATTTGACAATCATCAGTGTTCCTCTATCTCCCACCTTTTTTCCTCAGACTAGAAGTTGATAACTTTTGTTGATTGTTCCTTCATTCCTTTATAACTTTAGTAACAATTCACTAATTCATGGATTCCATATAAATATGTTTATAAGAATCATTACAAATTATAGCCCAATATAATTCATTCTACTTATAAAGCAAACTCATTTTATGCATAGCAACAGTGACATTTTAATTAAGCGAACTTTAACTTATTCAGTTGGCATACAAGTAGTATAGAATTAAAATACAAGGTCATAAAGAAAATTAAATCAAAGTATTTAGAACTAACATAGGCATTTTATATTGTCAAGGAAAAATAGTGGAGAAAAGTTAACACCTCTCTCCTACAAATTAAACTAATCGAGATAATCATGATTTCCATAATTGAAGTAAGGAACCATTTTCAGGGGCTTCTATTACACTTCTGGTAAAATACATAATTTTTAAAGTTGGCCTAAGCATTTTTATTAAAATAAATTCATCAAATTAAGTATCTCCTTCCTGAGTGATGAACAATAAGGGTAAGTGACACTGTGTCTTCAAGTATGACTTAAATACGTGTCACATATAATTTCTTTATGGGAACAAAACTCCCAGGTAAAGTGGGTCTGTGTCATGCAACACCATTTTATATTCAATTGGTCTTTCTAGACAATTTATTATTTTATTTTGTCATTGACTGTCAAGTTATGTGCCATTTTGTTCCTCTCTTATTCTTAATAAAGGCAATTGTAAGTAAAATAATTATCATTTCCTTACTAGAATACTGCCAGTGAAGTGATATCTCTTTATTACTAAGATTTTAATAATAATTTGATAATTATCTTCAAATTGGTTTGTAATAGGTACATGTTAAATTATTGAGGTGAAAATAATTGAAAAAACTTCTGAATGTAATAAATTTTTGTTTCAAAATGTTCTACAATTAGAACTAACTGTATGTGATTGCGTAAAGCACACATAGTGATGTCCCTTTTTTGAAAGTGTTTTTATCAGATAATTTTTAAGAGATATAAATACAGTTTTGGCTAAAATTATTTTTCTCAATATTAGACTATTGGTTTAAATTATTCCTATATGACAAAAACACCATATAGCTCATATAGTCAAGACTCCTCAAAATGAATTCAGAACAAATTGAGATAACCATTTTCTCATGGGTTCATCAAAATCTCCCTATAAAGCTTCAGGGGGAAATAAAAATATGTTCTGGATGTTATACTTATTTCTATACTTATTTCTGGTAAAGAAATCATTAAAATAAAAAATGTACTTCTTTGTACGTATCCATGCTTAAAAACCTATGGTTTATTGTAGAGCATAAGCAAACAAGCATATATACACAAACTCAAATGCCTGAAGGCATTTAATTCACTGAACAAGAAAGAACCTGCATACAAACTCCTGACTAAGCAAAGAAGTAAAAAAGAAAGGTCTCCTGTTCATAATAAATGGTTCACAGAGTACAATGGTTTAAAAAATAGAAAAAAGAAACTCAATTTATAAGGCATAAAGACATACATTTTCTGAATTTAAAAAATAAAAGATTTCAAGATTATACAACCTTAATAATAATTTAACTGACAATTTAGATAAATGCAGATTAAGCAATGGAGAAAATTAAGGAAAT
Source organism: Condylura cristata (assembly GCF_000260355.1). NCBI lineage: Eukaryota > Metazoa > Chordata > Mammalia > Eulipotyphla > Talpidae > Condylura > Condylura cristata. The sequence goes on from NW_004567110.1 coordinate 19,390,263, forward strand.
CTCAGCTCAATAGCATTCTGTAGAAAAGGAACATTTGCCTTGCTTTTCCTCAAAGTACAATGAAGTCTCTGAACCACTGAACTTCCATAATTATAATGGCAGTTTTTGAAAAATATCTTTTATCTGCTTCACAGAATAATCATATGGCTCAAAAAGGTGTTATGTGCACAATTATTCATAAAACAGTTAATGTTAAATGTTTTTTTATCATTGGTACTGTATTTGTTATAATTATTTAAAACAATGTCTTGACCTTAATCTTTGTAACACTAAAAGCTAAGTCTCTTATTTAGGGTACTTCAACCTTTTAACATGAGTATTCTCTTGCCCTCAAACTCTATGACAAGACAACTAAGACTGCAAACGTAGTATTATTTGACAAAGGTTAGGAAGGACTGCTTGTCAGAAACTAGGGGTTGGGAACCACTGTCTGTACTGAGGCAGTTAGAATGACCTAAGGCAGCATATATATATCGATTAAATTTGCAGCACTGAAAATTAAGATGGCTCAGATTTTTTTCTATACATAATATGTGACCTGAAACAAGCTATGAATCTGTTGAAGTTATCGTTCCTTTACATATATAAACACCATACTTTACAAAGGTACTTTTTGAATATATAAACTATGTATCACAGTGCCTATCACTTATGCTAGCATTAAAGATTTTAAAAAGAAATGTTTTCTATTTCTTTTGTTACATTGTTGAATAGAATTTACCTCATACATACAAAATTTCAAAGTGTTCAAGTTGCATAAATGTTCTATTCTACAGACTTTAAATTCTATATCACAAAATACCAAGACAGTGGGATATATAAAACAGATATTCAAAATTGTTACTTATCTCATATCCTGTCCACAGATCTAGAAGACTCAATAATAGGTAAATGCCATCTGGCTGCTAAGCTAGAAGAAATGGGTCATATTATTGATAGTGTAGATTAGCTTAATTAGTTCTAAAAATTACACACACTAAGAGTATCAAAGACTCATAAGCCATATGTAAATGGCTTTAATAATAAGCAAAATATTAGATTCATTCAGTCTTGATAGCTATAGCCAATGATAATGGCTACCATCTCAGAGAACTAAGAAATATCACCCAAAGCACCACAAAAAGACCAAAAGGTTATCTTATCTATTAAAGATAGCAACTCAATTCTAAATACAATAGGCTTATTAATCAAAATAATGTAGACATTTGCTTCAATGATCTTTAAAAATATACTACTGGCATGTGTACTCATCCATGATGTTTAGCTGTTAATATTTAGTATCTTAGAGGTTTTTTTTTAAATGAATTAGGCAGTCCTACAGTAATAGAAATGAGAATAAGACATGACATAAGTAGATTATGAATTTTATGAAATAAGAGTGAGACTATACACTGATTATTTAACTGGAGGGCAAAGCCAGGTTGACTCCATACTGTGGAGCAGTAATGCTGCATAGAGCTCAGCAAAGTTTGTGGGACATTGAGAAAGAAATGATGTATGCATTGTATCCATACACACACACACACACTATTATATATATAATGAAATACATATATTGAATGAAAGTTTTACCATACTTAATGATTTATCTGATGGTAATATCTTAATTACTTTTTCTTTATTAGTTTATAAAATTATCAAGTATCTTTTCCCCTCTAATAGATTTTTCAATTTTATTTCCCCAGGAATAATGCTTCCAAATTTAAAGGATGGCTCAGTGTATATATCTGTTATATCTGTTTAAATAGATATATTTAACAAAGAATGTTATATCTGTTTAAATTTAAGACACTTTAAGAAAATACAAGATGTTTATTTTGATTATAGGACTAATTATTTAGAGCATACATTTCATGAAGGTCTCAGTGATAAAAATTTTCAGTGAGTATAAAATAGACTATCAATACAAAAAAAATTCTCTTATATAATAAATTTGTAAGAAAATCAAGATAACAGTAGTTTGCTTATTAGGTTGTAATTATAATCATGACATTATTATCTATCACTACCCCACTGAGGAAATACCTATACCATTTCACATGTAATTTCTTTATGCTTATTCATCAGCCTAGAAGTCAATCCTTATTCTCTTCTATACAAACCACAAAATCAATTCTTAAAAATTACTGTAAGTATAGATACCTATTTTCTCTTTTATATCTTTCCTAAACCCCTCTTGAGAATTACTTATTCCTTTTAGGATTCCAACATGACCTTTGTTTACTTCTGTTGCTATCACATATTTCACTTTTATTAACTAACATACATTCCATTTTGTCATGTGCAGAACTATTAATTTTCTAGAGGCAATTTTTGATCTTATTTCTTATATGCCCTACCCTTTGTATTTACTTTTTTAGAATACAGAAAGAGTGTTCTGCAATTGTCTTAGGAGAAAATGATTATGAGAAAATCTGATAGGAAGGAAAGTATCTGTTATCAGAAAAGTCTCACTTTGAATTTCAAATTATGATAAATTACAAAATTATGAAGCAAGCAGGGAAAATTATTTTTGAAAATACAAGGTAAATCATCAACAATATTTACTTTTAAAATTTAAATTTAGCATTTGCTTTCAAACTTTTATGTACAAGTTACATTTAAAATATTTGTCAACTAGCATGAAGGATAAAAATATTCTAATCAATTTATTAACAGGGGTAAAATAATATCTGATTATTACTGTGTTTTATACTTGATAAAATACTTAGCAAAAAATCCAAGCTGAACATACATCACTGACCAAAACATTATTGCAATTTCTAAAATAACTGCTGTATTTTAGAAGTTGTCAGTGTCTAAGCTAACATTTGAGCCACAATCTGCTAAAAGAAACTACCAAACACTTCAACAAATTACATACTGAATTAATATTATCAATACACTAGTATGAGGAACTTAATTTCAGTTGTAGTAGAGCTAGATATCAGATTCTCCCATATTTTGTTTGAACCAAAGCATGTATGTCAGTTCTGACAAAAAAAAAAAATGTTGAAATCAAGTCTAAATAAAACTTTGCAGTGTTATCATTTTAGTGGTTGGAGGAAAAAGTTAGTAAAAGAGTGCAGCTGGAATGTTACTGTATAAATATGTTAAAAGAGGGAGTGCCAGAGAGAAGGTTCCAAAATCTGTGTTCCATATCTGACCTTTAATTATACATAAGTGTGGGAGAATTCACAGAGCCCAATGTAAATGGAGAGCAATAACTAGAGGAAAAAGTTCTATTTAAAAGGAAAGATAATTTATTTCAATTACTATTTCACCACAATTTTCTCATCTAAAAGGATTAAAATACTGACCCAATATCTAAAGAGGAAAATGAAAGAAAATGTATTGTTTTATATTTTAATGTGAAATATTATAATTGCCTTAGAGATGGCAAGTTCAAATGTCTTTCTCTGTTAACATGAAGAATGATTTTAAGTACTTTTTTTTTATTTTAGTTATCTGTGGAAGGTTCTAACATCAATTATTCCCAAGTAAACTCATTTATTTTGATGGACAGAAATAAGATTACTCAAAAATAGAAAGGCATATCTGTGACCTTTATTTTTTGACTGGGAAGTTTTGAAGAATACAGGAATAAATAATAAACATAATGACACAGTCATAAATTAATTATAGACATTTAATATTAGTACATTCATGAAGAAGTGACTAATTAGTGACTGCACACATTCAGTGTATCAAATAGTTGGAGTTTCATCGGAAAGGCTAGAACTGTCTTGGTATTTTGAATACAAAACAACCCAAAGTTCTAAAGAGATTGAAATGTTAAAGAGAGGTTACCACCTAAAGCCTCTGGCTCAATACACTTATGTATCCTGAGTAGATTCCTCAGGATGGATCACTTCAGGAAAGACACTTGATCAATATTTTTTCTATTTCTTTGAAGAATGTCATTGAGACTTATTGGGATGGTGTTATATTGCTTTTGGCAGGATGGCCATTTTGATGATGTTAATTCTCCCAATCCATGAGCAGGGGATAACTTTCCATTTCA
>NW_004567110.1:19394493-19396874 GCF_000260355.1 Condylura cristata
CCTGCTACCTTGCTAAACTGGTGGATGGTTTTGATTAGTTTCTCTGTGGAGTTTTTAGGGTTTTCCATATAAATTAACATATAATCTGCAAATAAGGATAGTTTTACTTCTTTCCCTATTTGGATTCCTTGTATGTCTTTTTCCTGTCTTATTTCTCTGGCTAGAACTTAACAATGTTATGTTAAAGAGCAGTGGCGATAGTGGACACACGTGCTTTGTTTGTTTCTGATCTCAAAGGAAAGGCTTCTAGTTTTTCTCCATTGAGGACAATATTGGCTGTGGGTTTGTCATATATGGTTTTTATCATGTTGAGGTACGCCCCTTCTAGTCCGAGGGTTTCAAGGGCCTTAAACATAAATGAGTGTCGAACTTTGTCAAAAGCCTTCTCCACATATATTGCTATGATTATGTAGTTTCTATTCTTCTGTTAGTTGATGTGATGGATTACATTAATTGATTTTCTGATGTTGAACCATTCTTGTGCTCCTGGGATAAAGCCCACTTGATCATGGTGTATTATTCTTTCAATGCATTGTTGGATTTTGTTGAGGATTTTTGCATCAGTGTTAATTAGGGAGATTGGTCTGAAGTTTTCTTTTTTTATGTTTTCTTTGTTAAGTTTTGTTGTTAGTGTGATGTTGGCTTCATAGAAAGTATGTGGTAGTTTTCCTTCTTTTTCAATTTTTTGGATGAGTCTGTGTGGAATAGGCATGAGTTCTTTCCTGAACATTCAGTAAAATTCATTTGTAAATCCATCTGGTCCTGGGCTTTTATTTTTGGGGAGGGTTTTGATTACTTCTTCAGTTTCCTTGCTTGTAATTGGCCTACCTAATTGTTCTATTTCTTCTTTATCTAGCTTTGGGTGGTTGTAGAGTTGTATGAATTTGTCCATTTTTGCTAAATTGTTGAACTTGTTTGCATATAGTTGTTGATCATATTCTCTGATTATTCTTTTGATTTCTGCTGAATCTGTTGTGATTTCTCCTCTTTCGTTTATGCTTTTATTTGTGCTTTCTCTTGTTTTTTTTTCTTTGTGAGGCTGGCTAGAGACTGTCTATATTGTTTATTTTTTCAAAGAACCAACTTATGGTTTCATTAATTTTTTGGACTGTTTTTCTAACTTCCATTTCATTTACTTCTGGTTTGACTTTTATTATTTAATATCTTCTACTGGCTTTTGGATGACTTTGTTGTTCTTTTTCCAGTACTTTAAGGTGGGACATTAGGTTGTTTCTTTGAGTTCTTTCTTGTTTCTTTATGTGAGCCTGTATTGCTATATATTTTCCTCTCTTAACTGCTTTTAATGTTTACTATAATTTTTGGAGACTTTTGTTCTCATTGTTGTTCTCCAGGTATTTTTTTAAATTTCTTCTTTGATTTCATCATTGATTCAGTGGTCTTCCAGTAGTGTGGGTTTTGGTCTCAACATGGTAGGTGGGCTTCTTGCTTTCTTCACATGGTTTATTTCTAGTTTGATTCCTTCATGGTAAGAGAAAATAATTGGTATGATTTTGATTTTAGGGTATCTATTGATATTTATCTTGTGACCCAGTATGTGGCCAATCCTAGAGAATGATCCATGTGGAATTGAGAAAAATGTGTACTCAGATTTTTTGGGGTGCAGTATTATGTAGATGTCTGTTAAACTCATGTTGTCTAGGTCCTTGTTCAGAGCTTTAGTTTTTTTGCTTATTTTTTGTCTTGTTGATCTGTCCATTGTTGATTGCGGAATGTTGAAATCTACTATGAATGCATTTACTCTGATACACGTTTTCATAGATGATAGTAGTTTCCTGATATTTTTTGGTGTTGCTTAATTTGGTGAATATATGTTGATGATAGTTATGCCTTCTTGTTGTATTGTCCCCTTAATCATAATGTGTCTCTTTTAATCTTTTTTAGTTTGAAGTCTATTTTGTCTGATATAAGAATAGCTCTTCCTGCCTTCTTTTTTGGCCCATTTGCTAGTAGGATTGGTTTCCATTCTTTTATTTGCAGTGTGCTTTTATTTTTTGTAGTTAGATGTGTTTCCTGTAGACAACAGAACATTAGGTTCTGTTTTTGAATCCATCCTGCAACTCTGTGTCTTTTTATTGATAAGTTTAAACCATTTGCAGTTAGAGATAACATTGATATACTGGCACCTATTTTTGCCTTTTTTTTTTTTTGATCCTTTTGTATTTTTATTCTTTGTTTTGAACTATTCTTGTTCATTCTTCTGTTGAATTTTATTTGAGTGCTTCTCGTAGTATTTTTTAGAGTGGGGGTTTAGTCATGACAAAATTGTTATGTTTCTGTTTGTCTGAAAATGTCTTTGTTCTTTCTTCATAGAGAAGGAGAGCTTCGCAGGATTAAGTGCTCTTGGTTGGCATTTGATACTT
>NW_004567110.1:19397359-19401807 GCF_000260355.1 Condylura cristata
GGGTGCTGATTCATTCTTCTGTTTCATCTATTCTGTTTTCATTGATTTTCCCAGCATTCTTTATCTCCTTTAGTGGCATTTTCATCGCCTGCATTTCTTCTATTTCCTTTTATAATGTCTTATTTTCTTTTTTCAATTCCTTGATGGCTCGCCTAATATCATTCTTTTCCTTCTCATCTTCTGTTTGTTTATCATGATGATTCTGAATTCTCTATCTGGTAGACTGAGTAGTTTTCAATTTCTTTGGTGCTTTCTGGTGACTGATCTTATTGTGGTGTATTTTTCCCATGGACTTGGTTGGGTATTTGTTTGTCTTCTTTTCCCTGTCATGTATTTTCTAATACTTTCTATTCGCTGAGACACGGTGATGCTATTATTGACTGGCATATTTTCTGGATGTTCTTTCTGGGATGGCTGAGGGATTTCCAGACATTACAGTTGTGCTTTGTTTCAATATCTTCTGTTTTTCCAGCCCCCACTGTGTGGAACTATGTCTGTCATCTCAGCCAGCAACAGTCAGGGGTCTCTTGTTGTGTTCAGCTTCTTCCAGTAACACATTGAATCCTTTTCTCTAGAAGGTGCCTTGTCTCTCTGTAGCCTGCCGATGTCCCACGTTCCCTCTATGCTTGGTTTTGTCCATATGGGGTGTGGCCCATTAGAAGAGTTGTAGGTCTCCCTAGAGCTGGACCTATGGTTGAGCAAGTCACTGGTTTTATTTAATTTCTGAGCACTGTGTGCCTTTCTGGATCACAAATTTTCAGGCCTCTGCAGGGGTGCAGGGAGTACCAGTAGGGCTGCAAACCACCCAGCTGAGCAGGCTGCCAGTCCTTCCTCAGTGCCTCCAGGGCTCTTTGTGCCCACTCCAAGCAGTCTCTCCCTGAGCAGTCTTTCCCCACAGTTTGGGGTCCTCTCACAGAGGCTTTACACAGGTTTTTTTGGGTATATACAGTAAGCAGGTAGACCTGTAGCAAGTCTCCCCATCTGAGGCACTTCCTAGGGACTCTAGACGCTAGGATGTGCCTGTGGAGGGTCGGGGAGTGTTAAAATTATTGCAGTTTCCCAGGGTTGGGCTTTTGGCTGAGTCCTGTCTAACCGTTTCCTCCCCCCCCCCTTTTACCTCCTAGGTTTTGTGTGTCTTGCTGATCATGCCTTAGAAAATGGCGCCAAGTCCTGACCACACCTTAACAGCACCTCTCTGTTGTGGGGGCCGGGGATGCAGGGAGAGCTAGAAAGGCTACAAATCTTGCAGCTGCCCCAGTTGCCAGTGCCTCCTCCCCACTTCCCAGGCTCTATGTGCCTACTCTGAGCAGTTCTTTCCCACATCTTGGGTTCCACTCATCGAGCTAAGCTGTTCCTCTTCACCTCCAGGGCTTTAGCAAGGGGCTGAAGAGCAGTAAGTCTGTAGTCCATGACACTTTCTAGCGCCTGGGTGCTCCTGGATTGGAGCTCCTCTATCTGAGCTCCCCAATCACTGAGTCTCCCTCAGTTATCTTTCTTCTAGTGAGTCCAGGGTGCTCTCCTTTGGGTTGAAACTCATAGTATGTAAGTCTACAGTCTGTTTTTAGTCTTACATTCCTGTGTGAGCTTGGGCATAATGATTTCTTCATCGTCACTCTGCTGCCATCTTGCTGGATCTCTGTGAGCAGTTACTTTTAAGTTCTAGTCCTAGTGAGCTACTGAGATTGGAAGAGCTGAGTGGCCAGGTGAATCTATGGGCAATTCAGGCAGTGGGTCTCTAAAAAAGCAGAGCTCTTGTTTCTGCTTTAATGTGAGAGATCTTTAATGTAATTAAAGAACCTAGTTCTGCTGGGAAGGCAACATGGAAAGAGATAAAGGAGGACCCTCCCTGGTGGCACAACTGGTTAAAGCACAGCAGTTGGAAGCTAGTGGAAGCTGCTTCATGAACTGCCAGTTCAACCAGGGAGGTGATCCACATTGGCACAGCTTATTTCTCCTGTATCCCCTGTTCTTCCCTCAGTGATGTACTTTGCCAATCTGCCTGTTCTGCTCCTCACTCTGTCTCTGGTGAATCCTCTCACTGCCCAGCACCTCTGGCCTGTACCCTAGTTCTGTATGCATAAATAAAACTTAAAAAAAAAAAAAAACAGGAAAGAAAGACATGGACTAGAGACATGTGGGAAGGATGATAATGGCAGCATTCTCTTCATGCAATATCTCTTTTTGTCCTGCTTTCTCAGAGCTGCTTCAGTAATCCTTTCTGTGGTTCCTTGACAGAAGGCTTAGCTAAGTCTTGTGACAAAATGTCAGACCTTAGTGGCTCTGCTTTAGATAGACCCTGTTGGTTGGTCATTTGCCCATGAGAGGATGGATAATTTTGGGTGTACTTATTGGGAAACTTATTAGTAATATTTTTTCTTCTTCTCTTTAATTCTATTAAAGATCTTTCACATTAAGTATACACTTACTTCATAGTTATATAAGATTGTAAGACCCCATTTTAGAGCATGAGAATTTGGGGGACCTTCAGTGCCCCTCGGTGGCACTCATTCTAACAGAAGAATGAGACCTACTTATCTGGTGAATCTAAATTTTTCATTTAGTCCCCCTTTAACCCACACAGTTGGCACAGTGGGTTAAAGCTTGCACTGCAATCTAGCCCCAACCACTTCAATGTGAGTTCGATCCCAAGCCCCGGAGGTGATCCACATGGTGCAGCAGGCATCTCCTGACCTGCCTGCTGCTCCCCTCAGCAGTGTACTTCATCAATCTGCCTGTTCTTCTCCCCACTCCATCTCTGGTAAAGTCTCTCATCACCCCTGTACCTCTGGCCTGCATCCCAGTTTTGTATGAATAAGTAAATAAACCTTTTAAAAAATATATTTAACTTAATTATAGTGTAGATTTGTTTTTAAATTTTAATAGGAAATAGATTTTCACACACACATATATACACATACATATGCAGATATATATTCATTTCCTCAGTCATCACTTCCAAGATGAAAATAATAATAATGTAATTTATTTTATAAACAGAGTATGATTCAAGTACAACAAAATAAAACTAATATTCTATTATAATTATAATTATAAAAGTATAATTATCTGGTGAACCAAAAAAAAAAGTACATTTTGCTCTACTGGAAAGTGTCTACATCTACCCTAGAAAGGTCATCTCAGAGGCTGCTGAAGTCAACAAGATAATGACTGCTGTTTTTCTCTGAAGAACCTTGTGGTGCAAAGAAAAGTAAATGTGCAGAAAATCCAAAGTCTTATCTCTCCCTTGTCATGGTTACCAGCTACTAGAAGTGGCAGCAGGAAATAACAGCCTGACTGCATGCTCACGACTATAGGAGTACTTTTTGAATAAAAGATTCAAATAACCTTTCATCCTTATAGCTTCCCAAATACAGACTCTAAATTAGCTTTGTGAAATCATATACATGCATGAAATAGTTGCAAAATAAAATTTACCTACATTTTATTTCATCCCCGATGAAATTATACCTTTGATTTAAAGAGTTAGTTTGGTTTTGTGAATGAAGTGTTTTACTAGTTTTCAGCTTTTATACCTTTCCTTTGGACTCTGATATTCCCAAAGGTCCCTTTGAACTTAGTAAAAACTCTTTCACATAATCAGGGCAAATAAAATTCTACCTCACAAAAAATATATACAATTATTATCATGATAGATAAATTTATACGTATTTTATGGGTTCAAATTCATAGAGAGATGATAAATATAATCACTTTGACATGTTTAATTGTTTATTTTACATGTCTGTTACATGTCTATTTTATTTAAACATTTCAAATTATTTTATTTTTCAAATGGATTAATCTATTACTTATCATCTACTCTTTAATAACTGTAATAGTTAAGCAATCACTTTTAGGATTTCAAAATAAGTAATGATTGTATTATTATCATATAATAAAGTTTTAGAATGTTTCTGATTTATTGAAGCTTTCATTCCACTAGTCTGGGAAGCTAAGTTGCCTGACATCACTTATGATACCTTTGCATTAATATATGTGTTATTGATGGTTTAGGGAGAAAAACGATATGTCTGCTTCTGAAGTTCTACAATTTTATGTATTCCAATGTCATAAAAATGGGGAGTACTGCTGTTGAGATTATATGCTTCATTACAAAATAAAGTTTGCACTTGAAAAAAAATGAAATTCTTGTAACATTATGTACAATTTTTAAATTCCCTTAACCTCTAAGTAAACATTTCACTGACTGTTTTGCTCTAGCAGTTGTTTCTATAACACTAAATTATAAGCTCCTATATCTAGTTTTACTTAACTAAAATATCAAAAGCATCTCTGCTTGATAAAGGATTTACATGTAAACTACACATTTTTTAATATAATTTTATAGTAAGGCAACAACCATAAATATTTGGCAAATTATGTCAATACACATTTTACAAAAGAAGTTAAGCAGGCCCTCCCTGGTGGCGCAGCGGGTTAAAGCACAG
>NW_004567110.1:19402037-19432031 GCF_000260355.1 Condylura cristata
TGTTCAGATGATTAATGAGCCATCAGGCAGTGCAAATTTAAACAACAATGAGATCATTAAAACACATTCTTAGAAATCCCAAACTGTAAATCTCTGTTAATGATTATAAGGACTGATGAAATTTACTTTTTGCCAGAGGATAATATAAATAACCATTTTTAAAGACAAAAATGACTATCTTTAGCTAGGATATTTATTTTTTCTTTTTTTAACAACTCATTATTTTTTCTTTTTTTAACAACTCACTTCATCTTCATCTTTTCTCCCCATGAAATCCCCCAACTTTTACCACCCCACCTTGGGTCACATTATAGAGTAAGTTCTGGAAACCTAATGCACAAATTATGGTTATACTTTATAATACTGTATTGTATACTTGAAAGTTTCTAAGCAACACTGGATGTTTTATAATTAGGCAAGGGAGATTATTCAATGCTTACATTATGGAAGTGGAAATGAACCCACTATGCTAAAACAATAGATAGGAACACTAATTTAATGATAGTGGAAGACATTAGAGGTTGGTCATGGCATTTAGGTCAAATCTGTTTGCTGGCTAATCATCCCTTTTGGATGTTAGACTCCTGTCCTGACATAGAGAAAGAACACTTAGATTATCCTTTTCAAAAACAATGATTCTCAAGAAAGACATTCCAGTGTTGTAATACTGGTAAGAGATTGGGAGAATATCATATTGCAAAGAGTAGAGATAGAATTTGCAGCTCTTAAGAAACCTAAGGTCAAAGGAATAAAGTAATGAAGAAATCTATCCAAAATTTAGTCAACCTGAAAAAAAATTGAGGCTGACGTGATCTATACATAACCAATATGAACAAATTGTGCCGAACAATGTATGAACAAGATGAGACTTTCTATCAACAGTTCATCAGAAAATTAACTTTCCAGGAGAAAACGGATGTTAGTCGAAGAAGAGGCTTCGATATAACAGATTCCCTCAAGTCTTCTCAGCTTGCTTGGGCTTGATCCCAGATGAAATAAACCCACCATTCATTGATAACCTGCTGTGTTTATCTAAACTAATGACTTCATCTATCTGAAAATATCTAACTTGTATTGGACAGACCTACTCCTAAGTTTGCCTGTTACACTGCTCAATTTCTAGTTACATTCAGTGGCATGTCAAGAGTTATTTCCATGACAACTTGTTTTCTGTCAACAGCATAGCATGTGGGTATGTAAAAAGGACTTCTTGGGATTAAACAGGTATCTTTGTATCATTCTTAATCCATGAATGACTCTAAGACATCAAAACCTTTTGTGTTATATGCCCTGAATTTCAAGTCTTCTTCAAGGAGAGTTTGGAATAGAGAGTAAATTTCATTCTGAGTTGTGATCATATCTTATAGTCTCCTCAGTAACCATTAAATTGGTAGAAGTAATGTATAGTAAGAGTTCCTTTAATCCAGAAAAATCCCACAACAGTGCACCACAAACTCTAGTTCCTCATTAGTGGCTAGGAATTGAAAGTATAAAAACTTCTCTTTGCACTGAACATGTGTCAGAATGTTCAGACCATGAAATTCTTTGAAACTTTATCAGAATTATTGGCCTCTGAAACTGTGGATTTTATTCTCTATCATCTGGTTTGTATGTATTTAACTTGCTACTTCTTTCTCACAGGTCTACTTAGCATGTTGTCACAAATATAATGCAACAGCATGAAATTCTATACATCAAGCAACGGTGTTTTTCCTTGTAGACTTATACATCATAGGGTGAGAGACTTAACATCACCCTATACATGATCACAAAAAACACTAGGAAGCTAGCCACCACAGGTACTTCAGCATGAGTTTGATCCCCGGCCAGGCGGGTGACCCACATGGCACAGTGAACCTTTCCTGTCTCGCCCACCACTCTCCTCAGCAGTGTACCTTGTCAATCTTCCTGTTCTGTTCCCCACTCTGTCTCTGGTGAATCTTTTCAGTGCCCTTGTACATTTGGCCTATAATCCAGTTCTGCATGCATATATAAATAAATCTATGAAACATAAATAGTTGCCACAATATGGCTGAATTAAGTGGCTCAGAGGTTACTTTAGGGGTGCTTGGGTTGCTTCTGGCAAATGGGCCCCCTATGAGCTCATTTCCTGATGTGATACAGTTTATAATTTTTTTCTGCCATTTGTTATTTACTCAGTTATAGAGTATATGTAATATTCCATTTATTTTTTCAGGTTCGGAGGAAGTTAAGACAAATAAGGCAATGGCTTCCTATCCAGGAGTAACTTTTATATTTTTTCCAAAAATATAAAAGAATCACTGTGTATTTCTGTTTAGGAAATTGGGGGGGGGGAGACTTTGAGATAAGTATATCAAAGACATAATCTCTGTTCTAAATATAATATACTGTATAAAAAACTTTAATGATATATTTTAGATTAAAAACAATTTTTTTGTATTAAGTATACAAATACTATAAACCATACATACTATGGGGATTGAAAGGGCAAATATATTGATTTTTTAATAGGTTAGGAGAGATTGCTTATAACTGTGTAAAATGAGTTAAGCATGAAAGGTAGGCCCACCCAGGTGGCGCAACAGGTTAGGGTGCAGCACTGCAAGCTAGCTGCAGCCACTTCAGTGTGAGTTCAATTTCTGGCATGGAGGTATCCATATGATGCAGCAGAAATATTCCGTCTTGTCCACTGCTCCCCTCAGCAGTGTACTTCCTCGATCTGCCTATTCTGCTCCCCACTCTATCTCTGACTCACTGTCCTGAACCTCTGACCTGTCCCCAGTTTTGTATGTATAAATAAATAAATCAAAAAAAAAAAAAACATAAAAGGTATGTAGCCACTATCTAGTTGTCCTATTCACAAATAAAATAGCACAATATTGAGTCATGGTAAACTTTAAGAGGGTTCTATATTCATGGAGCCATAACTTAAATATTAAATAAAATACAAAGTTGTTTTACATTAAGACAACTTAAGAGTTAGGGTGATGAAAAAGGTGTGAAAAATATATGAAGGCATATTTATATCCCTACTGAGGCTGGCTTTTTATTGTGTCAATCTCTAGGAACATGCTATCACTTTGGTCACTTTGATAGAGTTGACATCATCTAGTCCCTAATTAAATTAGTTCTCTATCTGATACTATGATCTTCTCACGTCCTAAATGAAATAATAATTTTTATGCTTTATGCCTAACTTACAATTAAGTTATTTGTCTTGATCCTGTGTTCCAAGTTCTACATTTTAAATTAATATCATTATTGCTGCTAAGTGTGATCATGGCTCTTAAACTAGAGTTTGTTCTTCAAGCAAAGGTATGCTGATGGATGTCTACATACATCATTTATGTTGCTTTGTAAATATGTTGAGTAATAATGACCTCTGCAAGGAAAGTGAATGGTAAAATTCTCTGAGAGATCATTATACTACTTAATTAATCTATCTACTATATTTTTGCCCAAGACTAGGGGACATTTATAAATAGTTTAGACTCTAAAGAGAAATCTGAAGAAAATGAAAACAAAGACAACTGAGTAGCATCCAAATACAGATAGAAGCCTGGAAAATTAATTCCCAAAGTGAATGGATTAAAGGAGTTGAAATTTTGGCTACCCACAGAAGTGGTGGGTTCCAACCCCTGCTGTAAATTCTTAATAGACTGATTTTTTTTTTTCCCCTGGTAGGGGCTGACTTAGAGCGAACAAGGGTAAAAGCAGCAGTAGTAAGTTAAGAGATTTGAGATTGTCAGTAGTCACAGACTTGGTTTGACTACACCCAACTATGCAGATTACATACAGTTTTCACAATCATGAGAAAAACCTACCAGAATTCAGGCTCCATAGCATATTACTGTATTGTCTAGCTTGAACCAAATACTACTGATATTTTTTTAAAAAGATACAGAGACTATAGTTCCTGGTGAATCCTCTCACTCTCTGCATCTCTGGCCTGTACCCCAGTTCTGTATGAATATATAAATCTTAAAAAAAAAAAAGATAGAGAGACTATAAGTGGAGTCATACACTGACTTCAGCAAAGATTAAATAGAAATTATTATAGTTAAGTAAATTAAACAAAATAATGTTCAAATAATTAAAGGAGGATATTTTTAAATACATAATCTCACAGAGAAAGAGATGATAAAAAGTGGAATGTCTATATCTTGTTATGACTACTGAAGTTAAAATTTTGGAGGAGATTATTAGCATAGGATTGCAGATGAAAAAGAGACTGTGACTAAAATCAAAGAATTAGATAAATTACCCAAAGGGGAAAAAGAGAAAGAGAAAAAATGCACAGAACATCAGAGAGCAGGGGAAGCACATGATATGGTGCAACACTGTGTAGTCAGGCTCCCAGAAAGGTAAAACAGAGAATTGCAGGGGAAAAAACAAAACTGCACAACAAAAATTCAATAGTCAACAAACCTCTTTTATAAGGTGAAGGTAAGATAAGGCAAGCTTCTTATTTCTTATACTAAGAAAAACTAAAATAAAATTATCAGCATTTTTTTTCTATAAAAATGTCTAAAAGAAGTCTTTGGAGGAAATATTATTAAATGGTTAAACAAAAAGATATAACTGTAAAAAGTAAATCTACAGGTAAATTAAGAGGATAAGGTTTACTTTTATCTTTAACTTATTAAAACATCATTTGATAAAGCAAAAATTAAAACAATATATTGAAGTGATTATATTTTTATAAAGGTGCAATATTTATTAAAATATAGTAAAAAAGAGAGAATTGATTTTATAATTGGTATAGTGTTCACAGTATAGAAGGAACTTTTACAACTAACCCATAGAAGACAAATGACACAAATAAAAAAGATCCTCAATGGCCTAAGTCATTAGGGAAATGTAAATCAAAACTACTATGGAACACCTCTTCAGACTCACTAGGTTAAGATGAGCAGTAACTAGTGTTAGAAGGGATGTGAGAATTTAGAATCATGATGCGTTGTCAGTAGAAATGAAAAACGGTGCATGTCTTACAGTGATTATTAAGGTGTTCTAGAATTTGAGAGTGGAGGCAGTTGTATCACTACGTGAATATACTGAAAACCACTAAATTTTATACTTGTAAATGGTGAGCTGTATTGTATGTCCTGACATGCTGATCTGCTGTGTGCTTACAGGCCTTTCCTCATTGTATGGGTGTTTATGAAGATGCAGGTAAAGGGAGGGAGGGAAAAAGAGAAGGAGCAAGAGAAAAAAAGAGAGGAAGAGACTATCCTAGATCTTGATTTCTGGTGTCTCTTTACAAGAATGTGAAAGATATGACCTCATCTAAAATGAATTACCTCCCCAAGACCCCAATTCCAAATACCATCACTTTAGGAATTAGAGTTTTAACATATGGGCTTTAGGGGGCATGAAATTTAGTCATTATAAATTATTTTTGATAGAGCGTAGAAACAAAAGCTTCCTGCTCCTATGAAAGGAACTGGTAAACCATTCAATTTTAGATTCCAAACTGATATAAAGCAGAGGTTGGTCATTTTGCAGAAGAAAAAAATCAAAATGTCTTTTTTATTTTCCCGCCTTATTATTTTCAACAGTATACTGGGTTATGTGCTAAACTAATAAAAACACTCAATTTAAATATTACCCAGATTTTACTAAAGTTACAAAAAATGAAATATTATGCCTATCCAAAAATGAATCCAACTGTCACTTGAAGAGATTAAGCAGTTGTAAAAAAAAAAAGAATGTAATCTCATATTTTCCATAACCTTCTATATCTTGTTTGTCTCATACACATGACATTTGCAATAATAAGGGAGGATGAACAGAAAAATGAAATACTGAAAGAGGAAGCAAAAATATATCATGATGATATCTGGATAAGTAATACTTAAATTATCTTGTCAGCCTGCAGCCTAAAATTTATTTTCCCCTATAGAATCAAATGGAAAGCCCACATTCTGCTATATATTTTAATAAACAAATATTTTGTGTAGCCTCATAGTAGATATTGAGTTCTTTTTCAAAAGAACAACTACCCTAGGGAGCATTTTATGTCATCAGTAAATAAAGTGAAATATGTATTATGTGTAGGACATAACAAAAGAGCCTTGAGAGACTGCTTTGTCATTCCAATTGGGGAAAACAGATAGTTGGAGCTGTAATACAACTAGATATTGTAATTATGAGGTGTTAAGTATGTGAGTCTATACCATATATCAAAGTTGAATTTCTTCCTTTCATATGCCAGGAAGCCAAAAGTGAACTTGTTTTTCCATTTAGTCATCCATGGTGAAAACATGAATGACTACTACGAATTAGGAAACCAAAAAGATACAAGGGCAAAGTTGAAACATGCATTAAAGAGAAGTAAACACTAGGATTGAAATACTCTCTCTGTTACAGTGCATAGTTTGTTCACATTTCTACATTAAAATTATACTTGGTTGGGTTTTATGTTTCGATGGATATTAGTTGGGGGGAAAAAAAAAAGGCTAAACAGTCTCTAGTCAGTACCAAGTGACAGTATACACCATAAAAAAATACGGATGTTACCAGAAGGGAAGGTAGAGTGGGATGCAGAGTGGGGAGAGAGTACAGTAGACTATAGTCTACTGTATGGATTGGGTGTGCATTTGTAACATACACCTAATGGTGTGCTCCTTTATCTTTAGTCAATGCTGTGAATTGATGTTGTCTCAATAGCAAAATTAAGTCAGTGAGGGACGGATATGTTACTGTGTGTTAAACCTTCCATTTAGTTCTGGAGGAATATATAAATATAGCTGAAGTATAGTACATTCTTGAAAGCATAAGAAAAATATAATACTGTGACCAAGCATTGATAG
Source organism: Condylura cristata (assembly GCF_000260355.1). Taxonomy (NCBI): domain Eukaryota; kingdom Metazoa; phylum Chordata; class Mammalia; order Eulipotyphla; family Talpidae; genus Condylura; species Condylura cristata. The sequence goes on from NW_004567110.1 coordinate 19,408,835, forward strand.
TTTAAGAAAAGTAGACTTAAAAAAGGTTTTCACCTGGTATTCTGTTCTGGCATGAGTCTGACATTACTTCTCAACTGAATTCAGTAGTCAATGGTTTCTTTTATTTTTACATACATGGCATGTGTTGGAAATGAATGTTTTTACACTATGATTAACTTAATACATACTTTCATACATTTAACAGATATAAAAACATATTTGCATTTCTTAAGTTTAATAAATATCTAATTCTTTTTATACAACAGCAGTTTGCATATGTTTTTCATTAGCATTTCTGTGACCGACTAATTTTATTTTTTTGTTTTAGAATTATTGTAAATTACAAATAACACCTGATTCACTTCAGAATTTGTTATGTTTATGTGTGTTTGTGTGTGCATGCATGTTGATGTTTTATGGTTGTTTGCAACTACTGCTCTATGTCTATCTTATTGCATTTTTTTGAAAGTAGTTGAAAATATAAATAATATATGAAAAATAGCTTTTCAAAGAATGTAAAATTACATAGCAAATTTGGAATGGTCTCAAAGTATCAAACACTTAAACGCAATGTTCCCACACACAAATGCTTCAGTAAGCTAATAAAATGTTAGATCTAATATAATTTTATACCCCCCAACAAAATTATGACTGCTATCAGAAAATGATCAAAAAAATATGAAGACTAACTTCCAGTCAGTGTAACACAGAATTTTAATTCTATATTCTGAGCTGGTTTAGTAGAACTTCCACAAACAGATTTTAGCAATAATGTCACACATTCATGTATATTTGTGAAATGTTTTGCAGTATCTTGTAGTTTTTACTAACATATCAAGAGAGAAAGTTTGCTTTAGTGATACTATTTAAAAATAATAAAGATATTGCTTTAAAATAAACAACTGAAGAAAACATCCAAATTAAAAAATATGTATTCATAATGCTAGCATGCATTTGAATACTTCCTACTGTGAAGTATATGTGAATGAGTTTCTCAAAGGGCTAATTTGGAGAGAAACCCCATTTGAGAACAATGCATTGCAGAGAAGTAAGACATTCTTAATTACTGTTATAGAACTAATTAAAATGCAGGTAGCTCAATTAATGCAAATGACATCTAACTAAAATTTACATTTGCTACAATTATGGCCCATTCTAAAATGCTGATTAAAATTCCAAGCAATTAAACATTCTCAACATTCAAATTTTCCCTGTTTAAAGACAAACAAAAGCTTTATATCCACCCAGGCTTTTACAGAATTGAATATGCTTTACATAAAATGTGTGTGTGTGTGTGTGTGTGTGTGTATGAGATAGAGTATAGATATATATACAAACATATACACACATTTTAATTAAGCATATGCATATTTAAGTGAAGATTTAGATAATGCAATATAAAATAAATCTTTGCACTTTATTAAAAACATAAGATAAAAATATTAAAAACATTTAATATATAGAGCTATTAAAAGACTGAATAGCAGAGTTGAGTAATGAGAAAATATAGATATAATTTGAATAACACTAATTTTCCTGTTTTGATAGTGAACTAAATATATATTTAATCTTTTTGCTTCCCAGAGCACTCTATTGTTTTTTCCTTAAAAATATTTATATTAATTTCAATGTAAAGAAGATGCAAAGATCATTTTTTATCAGTAATATCATTTTAACTGATATGAAAATGATCTAAAAATATAATGAATTATTCATTCCAACATATCATAATTCACTGAATGTCAAATATAGACAATGACCAATAAATATAGATTCAGATTTTCCCCCATTTAAATGTATATATACTATAGAAAATATGAGGAAAGATATCCTTGTATTTGCTACAACATTGACATAACTTTAAATATAATGTAAATGAATGAAATCCATAGCAAAACAATCCTAAAACTCTAAATCACATACAATATTATAAACCAATGTTAACTCAACAAAGAATACGATTTTTTTAAACCTATGGAAAACTGAATGAAACATGGATTTTAGTTAAGGATAACTTATCTATATTGCATAATTAATTGTAACATATATGTCACAGTTCAAACATAGAACAGTTTAAATTCCCTTAATTCAGTATTTTTCAAATACAAAGTCTTCAAAATAACATCATCTTCCCAAATATCAGGCAGTCTCTCCAGTTAACCTTTATTTCTCTTTGCTCATTAATCTAACACTACTCTGATGAATGAAATCTACATTGTCACATTCTTTAATATTCCAATCAGCAATTAGCTTTAAGACCTTTCATACTTCTCAGGTTTATTTAAAAATATAAGAGAATGTACTAATATGTGTGTGTGTGTGTGTGTGTGTGTGCAGGGCTATGTGTACTGCATGAGATTCAAAGTTTGAATTAACCTTATAAGGTTGCTGTGCATTAGCTGAAATCTTGATGCTATAAACTTAATGCTTATACTCACTAAAATCTGTATGTTGACTGTTAACCCCTAATGTGACGGTATTTGGATAGGAGGGCTTTAGTAGGTGATTAGCTCATGATCATGAATGAAATTAGTGCCCCTTTAAAAAAAGAAACTATGGTGAATAACTTCACTCCTTCCACAATAAGAGGATGCACAAAAAGTTGGCAATCCGCAAACTGGAAAGGGTGCAGAACTTGACCAGGCTGTTTCCCTGAGCAAGATGAGAGAGGTATTTTATAGTAGCAGCCTTGGAAATTTTACCTTATTTTAGTTCAGTAACCTTAAAAACAAAAACTAAAGGAAAATTTGTATAGCATTGCTAAACAGGTTAAATGAGATGTCACTGTGAAAGTACCTGCTTATATGTTGGTGACCCACAGGTAAGTTTCTCTTACCTTGCACTTGCAACAAGTTTATGTGTTTACCACATCCTTCTGAAGGAAGGGCCTGAAAACCTCACATTTTTTGGATAGTGAAGGCAAGTATATCCTACATATGATATTTTCCAAAATTAAAAAAAAAGTAGTGAACAATAATCAATAAAATTTACAGCATCAAACAGCAGTAACAATAACTGTGCTAATCTACTTTGTTTGGCAAAGTACAAGAGGAAGGCTCACCTTGTGTCTCTTTCACAATGCTTATGCTGAAGCCCTAATGGTGACAGGCAAGAAAGTAAACCAAACCCTTGTACTTATTTAAAAAAAAAAAAAAATCACATTTTCCTATACAAGATAGATTTATAGAGCTATGTGTCTGTTTCGTGCATGCATTCTGTCCTTGGTTAAAGGCTGAGAAGCACATGAAGCACACTGCATAATACACAAAGTGTTTCAGAGAAGAAAGCCTTCTATTTTCCTCTAAAAGATGTCAAGGTAAGCTGTCTTTAAGTCAATTAATTTAAATTCAATAATTTTTAAAAGTTATATATGAGAGACTTTAGCAGATGAGAAATGGTGGTTGGCTTGTGGTGTGCTGAAACCTGAATTTTATGGTCTTTGAATTCATTTTACACAAGTACCTGTCCATTACACTCATGTTACCAAACTACTGGACTTCCATAGGAAAACTAAGCACTAGCTGTTCTTAAGACAAAAGAAGGCATTTCTTGAGTGCCTTAACCTTTGATTTTCTCTTGCCTAATTTACAAATTATGTTGTGTATTGTTTCCCAGGTCCTTACTACTAAACATTTTCAACTTTCTATGTTAACTCTGAGATATTTGATCCAAATGTTTAATATTAAACTTCAAAAAACACTAATATTAATTTCAACATCTTTGTCAATAGAGGGGAGTATTGTCTCCCCTTAATAATATATAAATCTGTTGAAACTTTGACCTCATCCCTCATTCCCTCAACCCAAACCTTAAACATCATTTAAGTGACATTTCAGGAATCATTGTTATAAGTGGAGCTAAAGTTCAACTTGAGGTAAACCTACTCTTTTAATTTTGCTTAAATTGCAGAGGAACAGGAACAGTTACACTGGAATAGTCTTAATGTCAGAATGTAATCTTGACAAGCTTGCAAATTACTCAATCAGTATTTTATAAATTTATATATTTTATAAATTGTTCCTATCTGAGACACTTTCCCTAATAATAAAAATGAACTTATGTTTATGTAGGTATATTCAGGTAAAACTGGTTTATAACACTATTCATGATTCATATAGGAACACACAGCTTCAGATTCACATCATAATATTACGAACACCACCAACACACCCTTAGCACCCCACCATATTCCATTTTGTCTACTTCCCACTTTGTTTTCACCAATCCCCCTCTCTGTCCTGTGGCCTTAATTCTAGCCAGATTTCTAGGGCTTGTTATTCATTTGTTTTGTCTGAAAGTTTTGTTTCTCCATATTCACATATACATGAAAGCATATAGTATTTATCTTTTCTTTATTTATTTCTCTTAAAATTATACCCTTGAGTTTATTCCATGTTGTTGCAAAACATGAGTTAACCCTTTTTTATTGCTGATCAGTATTCTATTTTGCATATATCCCATAGTTTTCTAATCCACTCTATCCTAGGGTGCTTAGGATGTTTCCAAAACTTGATTATTATAAAGAGGATTGCAATAAACACAGGCATGCATACATCACTTAGAATTCTTGTTTTTGCATTTTTTTCTGAAAAAAAAATCTATTTATGCATACAAAAACTGGAGTATAGGCCAAAGATGCAGGGGATGAAAACATTCACCAGAGACAGAGTAGGGAGCAGAACAGGAAGATCCATGAAATACAATGCTAAGGTGAGCAAAAGGCGAGATAGGAGATGTCTGCTGCACCATGTGGGTTACCTCCTTGGCCGGGGATCAAACTCTTGCTGCAGTGGCTGCAGATAACTTCATAGTGCTGTGCTTTAACCCCTTGTACCACAAGGAGGCCCCTGTTTTTGCATTCCTTTGGTATATATCCAGGAATGGAATTGCAGTAGCATGTGACAGATCTATTTTTAACAGTTTGAGAAACCTTCAGATTCCTTTACATAGGCATTAGACCATCAAAAGTGTTCAGTGGTTCCTTTTTAACCACAGCCTTGCAACAGTTATTGCTTCTGGTCTTTTTAATATTGGTCATTCTTACAGGAATGAGATAATATCTCACTGTGGGTTTATTTGTATTTCTCTGATGATAAGTCAGGATAAACATTTTCGTATGCCCGTTGGCTTTCTGCATATTTTCTTTGAAGTCACACCTATTTATTCAATTCTTAAATTGCAATATTTACTTTTTTTTCAGCTTTATAGAGTATTTACATATACTGGATATCAGCCCTTTGTCAGATATAGGATGTACAAATATTGTTTTCCCCTTCAGAAGTGTTTTGTTTGTTTGACTAACAGTTTCTTTCACTGTGCTGGTCCTTGTTTGTTTGTTTCAGTTTGACACAGTACCATTTGTTTATACATACATTTGTTTATTTTGCTATTGGAGTAGAATCCACAAAGATATCACTGAAGTCTACATAGTGGACCACTTCATCTAGTCTTTTTCAATGTGTTTTTATGGTTTTGGGGTCTTATATCCAAGACTGTAATTTTGAATTAATATCTGTGTAAGATACAGGATTGTGACCTACTTTGAGGTTTTTTTTTGGTGGCAGTTTTTCCAATACCATTTGTTGAAGAGACTTTCCTCTTTACAATGTATATTCTTGGCTTTCTGTTATAAATATGTATGCCATATCATACATAAAGTGTCTAATAAAAAGCTAACTGAAGTAACAAATCAAATAAACTTTCAGCGTACAAAATCAATTCACAAAAAATCAGTTATATTTCTGCATGAAAACAATGCAAAAGTATGAAATTGGAAAATAATTTCACATATGACTGGAATAAAAAGAAATAAACACCTAGAAGTAAACTTAACAAAGGACCCACGATGAAAATATGACATTGTTAAAAAGTATAAAAGAATACACACACTAAAATATGGTCCCTGCACATGGACTGTAAGAATTAACATGGTTAAAATGGTAATCCTATTCGAAGAAATATATACATTCCCTATCAATGCATTTCCTATCAAGGTTCCAAAGGTAATCTTCAAAGAATTAGAATAAAAATTACCAAAATGATGTGGAACCATGGGAGACCACTACAGACAAAACAATCCTGACAAAAATCAAGAGTGGAGGCCTCCCTAATAGTGCAAGGAATTAAAAGGCAGAACTATGAAGCTATCTGCAGCCTCTGCAGCACAAGTTCTATCCCCAGCCAGGGAGGTGACCCACATGGTACGGAGACCTCTACTGTCTTGCTTGCTGCTCCCCTCACAAGTGTATTTCAGCCAATCCACTTATTCTGTTCCCCACTCTGTCTCTGGCTAATTCTCTCACCCCCTGCACCTCTTGCTTGTGCTCCAGTTTTTATATGCATAAATAAAACTTACAAAAAATCAAGAGTGGCAGTACCACACTTCCAGACTTCAAAGAATACTTCAAAGCTACAGTCAAAACAACATGTCATTGGAAGAAAACACACAGAGGCAAATGGAATAGAACTAAGAGCCCAGAAATAAGTCTGCATATCTATGGTTAAAAAATTGCTTTATACACTAAACTCCTTGTATCATGAGTGGACTTCAGGATATTTTGAAATTTATTTTAGGAATGTCAGTAAAATTTTGAAATACACTGTTTTCCAGTGTATTTTTCCTTCCATTTTCATAAAGTATTTGCTATGCACACACACAAACACATATAATCAATATTTTTCCAATATTGCATGTACTTTGTCTTTATATTTATTTGTATGTCAAATTTATTACCATGTTAATAGTTACCTCAGACAGAATCTCAGAACTGCAAATTAATATTCTAATAAAACAATGTACATAAAATCATATGGCCCTATTTTATTTAGTATATAAGTATTATTTTCTATATGTACATATACATTTAAACTTGAGTACAAAAAAAAAGATCAAAAAGCTATGAAGACATAACTTTCCTTTCACCAGATGGTTACACAGTTGGGATTAACAGCATTTAATTTAATTGCTTCATAACATATTTATTTTAATATATTTAAGCATTTTTAATATATTTTACTATATGGCAGGGCCAGATCCCCTTATGTTACTCTTTTTTTTTTTTTCAAAATTTTCCATACAATCTGTTTGAATTTTCTATGTTTATTTATTCAAATTGAATATAAGAACAGTCATCTATCAACCTTGAAAAAGTTAGTGAAGGAATCACTCTTTGAAACATATTTAAAGAAAAGATCCTTATAATGAGATTTCGGAGTACAGAGTATAAGATGCTATTAGATAAAGGAAGATGAAAACATAACTAAACTTGCTTTTAGCAATATTCCTTGACTGGTACATTATAAAATGTAAATAAAACGCAAAGACTAGAGGGAGAAAACTTGCATTCCCCCTCATCCACCAATATACATATATAATATCCATATGTAACAGAAAGTATTTTATAAAGCATGTGCTTTGCACAATTAGAATGAGAAGTATTAGTTCACTATCCTGGAAGTTTGTTTATAATTCATAAAATAAACATACCAACACACACTCACATTTAACCTTATATACACACTAATTTTACATTAATGCATAAATGTATATGTAGGCATATTTTATCTAGTTTTGTATGGAGGGAAATAAAAATATTAAGCTATCATTTACTGTCCATAAACAGACTAGATTGATAACTCCCACAATTAATTCTGATAGGGATGTGAAAATAAGGCTGAGAAGAAAATCTGATGTGTGATATAGGAAACAAATACTGCTTAGTTGTTGGCTGCATGTGTAGTAATACATTTTCTTAGCAAAGCGAAACCTTCCAAATCCTTCATTTTGCTATTAATAAAGAAGACACAAAATAGAGACTAATTATTAACTTATTAGGTTAATTAACAGTAAATTAACCTGATATCATTAATTTAATACTATGATTATTGTTGTGTTTTGAAGGTGAAATTCATGCTTAAGGTGTAATGGTGGTCTCTGTTATGATACCACAGACATTTTTATAAGTGACATACACAAGGTGAGAGAATCTTCTTCCAAATATAGATGGAGAATACAGAAAATAAATGGAGAGTGATGGGTTTCCTTGCAAGGAAGAGATTTTATATATGTATGTGTATATGTATATATGTATGTATATGTATATGATTAATACACACACATATATTTCACCTACCACCAAAGTACTAGTCCATCACATTACCAATTTGACCCCTTTCTACCTTTTCCTACAACTTCCTTCTCCTTTTCTGTTGGTAATTACTATATTTTTTCAGATTCTATGAGTTATTTTTGTTGTCTCTTGCCAGTGTGTTTGCTTTGGTTAATAATTTTCCACATGAGTCAAATCATCCAGTAATTGTCTTTCCCTTTCTGATTTATTGCATTTAACATAATTACCTCAGGTTCTAAGTTGTTACACAAGACAAAATTTCATCCTTTTTGTATAGCTGAGCATTATTTTATTGAGTATATTATTATACAAGTCCTATATCCAGGCATTTATCAGTGGGCACTGAGGTTGATTCCAAGTCTTTGCTATTGTGCATAATGAGGCTATGAACACAGAAGTGCATGTATGTTCTTTCTAGATAGTGCAAAGAAAAGAGTCTTCCAGTTGTGTGGAAAGGAGATAAAGAATTCAACAATCAGGTATAAAAACTGGATACAAAAATTTTCATTGTAACTTTTAAAATTTACTTAGACACCCTATCAGTTCATTTCTGGGATTCAGAGATAGGTGCATTTATTATCCTTGTCAAATACTGTTAGGGTTGCTTGTATAATTATTGAGTAAACTACACTATCTATTAGCACAAGATGTAAAGTTATTGCTTTTCTAGTATTTGAAGTCCCAGATTTAAGAGCCAGATGGGACTTATTTGTCATGAAGTAAACTATAAAAAGTCTAGAAAAGATAATATAGCCTATATTCATTCACTTCTATGCTTCAGCCCTAAATTATAACCCTGTTATTACCCTAATGTTTTAAATCCCAGAAGGCACTTACACATCTGTGGATTATTTATATATTTATTTTTATTTTGAAACAGATGTTCAAATGAACAATGGAGTTTTAAAGAAAGATTTTTGTTAGGAAAAAATAATTGAACTATTGCAGCCCAAATAGTAGGAATAGAATGCTCTGCTCTTTCATTTTAAAAAAAGTACTTTCTTTTCCAAAAACCAACATGCTTTCATATATGAAAACAGAAGAATAAATAATGAGTGGATGTGCAAAATAGAAACTATTTTACTTGCTTATTACTTATATACTATGAAGTTTAAAGATCATGCATTATATATTTAAATAAGAAATCTCTATCCAATTTATGGTTAGATCATCCTAAAACAACACTTTCCAATCAGTAATCCCCAAATAGTAAATACTTATCTAAGCCATATCAAAAAATAATTCTGTCAGATTTTGACCTGTATATGTATGGAATTATAAAGCAAAATAAAACTTACCTATAGCTTCCTTTGCACAGTATCATAAATATGAGATTGAGCTTTCTGCTATGTTCCATATACTGATATTTGCTGCATAGTATTCCCTCACATGTAATATAATCTATTAATCAATTATTTATTATATATTTTAGACATTAATTTGTTTTTGGTATTGGATATTATGACTAAAACAGCTATAATACTGGGGATTTGGTGGATATTAGAATTCCTTTCTGATAAATTATTTTCACATGTGAAACGAGATCAAGAGGGTTCATGGAATGCATACAGGGCATAAAGCAAAGAGTTAAAGGTTATATTTCATAGTAGAAGGTAAGTATGCTCCTTAAAAACTGCCAGTTGAGAATTCAAATCATGCCTTTCAAAATTCCCAGGGGCATCTTCCATTGAAGACATCATTTTTTTAATAGAAATACTTTTTTCTTAGGCCTTCACACATAGTTGGCCACAAGGAAAAATATGATAGATTAGATAGGCAGACAGATAGATAGATAGATAAGAGAGACAGACAGATAGATAGATAGATAAAAGGTAGACAAACAGACTATATAAACAGACTGGAATGATTTATTTACTTAAAATTTAATTTCTTTTCAGTAGTCACATATATTTCTCATTTATACTACTAATCAATGTTATTTTCATTTATCCATCAACATATTTTATTTTAATCATATTAAATATTCTATCTTACACTTTTGAGATACATATAAATCATCCTTTTATCTATTTAATACTTAAGTTTCCTTGAAAATAGTTTAAGGTGAATAACAATCGTTTGGCCTCATGGAAAATAACTGAATATTTAGAATAATCATAAAATTCTTTGGCACTGGAAAAAGTACTATATAACTGTCATACAGAAAATGCCTTAAACATAATTCAACATTTAGTTCTAGTATTGCTGTCCTTTAAATTTATGCTTTTTTCATGCTGCTTTCTACAAGATCCACTAAAATACATATGCAGCTGTGATAGTGACAGCTTGAAGTTGAGCAGATTGACATAAAAGCCAAATAAAAATGCAATGCAGCCCTGAAAAGCTTTTAAAGCTTTTTTTTTAATATACTAGGTTACATCATATGCAACCTATATACATTGTTATATTTTTCAATAATTTCCTTAGAGAAACACTATATTAGAAAAATAATTTTAGGATACTAAATAAGAGATGCTTAATATTTTTATGTGTCTTCTATATGAATAGATTTCATCTTACAGGAGAGAATGAAGAAAAATGGACTATGGTAGCAGACTTTGGATGATTTGGTGGCAATAGCTGATGAGGAAAATACTAATGTTACCACAATTAGAAGAGTAAACTAATATTTTAAAATAAAAAAAAGTATTTATAAAATACTATCAAATATATTTCAGCATGAAGCTCATTTAAACAAAAGCATCTATAATGCAAAGTGGACATACTTTAGATTATAAATATTTATTACTTACTGTGACAATTCATATACTTTTTAGGAAAAATTTCCTGTATTTAAACAGTATCACTCTACTGCCTCAGACTTGTTAATGAATGTTAACAGAGAGGATCCAGGCTCAGTTAATTCCTACATGAAGTGAAATATTCAAGGATTTGTTATCTTTTCACTTCATCAACATGTTTTATTTACAAACATGATAGGTAGGTGGTATAGAATACACACACACACACACACACACACACTAGTGTTTTCATGGACGCATGAAAATATCCTTTTAATCCATGTTTTAAACATAAGAAACATGCATAGAACTCATAATGTCTTCATCAATGTTATCTAATTAAACATAAGAGATGGAATATCACACTACATAATCTCTACACAAATGAGTTTGCACCTCCACATTTTTCATTCAATATATCTATTTTTGTTTCTATTTTCCTCTACTGTACTGTTTATCCCAATGATTCAATTTTAGCTCTTGTATATTTAACACATTATTTATAAATATTGTTCTAATACCAATATTTTGTTCTATTAAGTTAAATGCACCACTAAATATATTTATTAAATATAATTCCATTTATTTCATGTAAAAAGTGAGAAAGGACATAAAACATTTACATTAACAAATTTAAAATTAAAAGATTTTTCCTCTCAGTCTCACTACTGGATATATCTCTTATTACTCTAGAAATGGAAGTTGATTTTAATTTTCTGTAAATACCTAAGTATTTAAGGCATTCTGCTACAGGCTAAAATAATTTTGTCCAAATACACAGAGACTATTTGGAACAACTACAGGACTGGGGTATGTGTGAAAAGGTATCTTATCTCTACACTAACTATTCTGCAGCAGTTGCTCTTTTTCTTGAATCTAAGTCTATTTTAAAGTGCCAAGGAAAAATCTGGGATGTTATGTAGGTCAACATACTTGTTGATAGTGTTTCTTGCTTTTACAAATGGCTTTTCAAGTTTGATTTGACATACTTGTAAAGTATTTCTACACAGTACTTTGTCAAAGAGCAGGCATTGGAGCTGACAAGAGAAAAAAAAATTGAAACATTGCTCAAATTGGACAACACTTCAATTAAGATTTTGAAAAGAATCAAGATCATCATACAAAAGGACAAGTCATTTTAAGACCATTCATAATTTACTGACAAATTACAGCTCTTCAACAGATGACTTTTGGAAATATTTTCTACCAGTCTGTGGCTTGTCTTCTCATTCTCTTGATATTGTCTTTCCTAGGAAATTTTTAATTTTATTGAGTTCAGAAAGTAACTATTTCTCTCATGGAATGTGCCTTTAATGTTGTATCTAAAATGTAAATATCCAAGGTAATTGAGATTTTCTTCTGTTATATTCTTTTGAGTATTTTAGATTTGGCTTTACATTTAGCCTCCACAAAATATTTTGAGATAATTTTTGTTGAGGGTACAAGAACTGTGTTTAGATTATTTTTTAACTTTTTTTTCCAGCAGTGAAAGATCATAGCTTCGTTTTAGTGCCTCTTTATCATTTGCTTCTTTGTCAAAGGTTAGTTGAATTTATTTATGTAGGTTTAATTCTGGGATCTCTACTCTGTCTCTTGATCTATTTTTTTCTTTCTTCTGTCCACTCCACACTATTATTATTTACAAGGATAATATCAAAACTCTACATGGAACTCATATAACTCAAAAACAAATAAAAAAATCTAAAATTACAAAATTAACTTTATATGCCTCACACCAAAGTGAATAGTGAAAAGAATTTACAATCATAGTAAATTTCTACCTTGACTTGGAATCTTTTCTTGAACATGAACATTAATTACATTTACTATAATTAATATGTATATTACAGATTAATCAGTAATTGTAAAACAATAGGAACACAGACTGTGTTTTGGAAAGTAGATAAAAAAGCACTGCTGAACACAATGTTGAAAATAATTGCTGATTCATGGAGAAAAACTCTATCTTAACAGATGACTTCTCAAAACAGGAAAGAGCAAAAATAGGATTAACATGGATTAGAATTTTGAACATACTGGAAAAATACACGTATCAAGTCATCAAAATTATACTTCAGATACAGATCCCTGCCCAAAAACTTCTAGGCCCCCAAATTTTAACAGAATATTTAAACAAAAAAAAATCTAAGAGTTAACATTAGGTTTACCAAACATTCTACCAAAAAAAGAAAATGCTGGCCATTTCATTTTATAAGGCTGCCATTAAAATAACAAATTTTGACTAGCTAGTAAAAAAGCAAACTATAAGCACTATCATTCATGACCTGTCATGAAATTCGTGTAAAACTTTAATAAATCAATTTCAGCAAGGTACAAAAAGAATTTATATGCAGTGACAAAGAAGATTTGGTCCAGTAATATAACATTACAAAAATCAATGCACTCTATCACAATAGGCTAACGTAAACATTTATGACTATACTGATTGACAAAAAAAAATTCAGCATTTAAGTCCCACAAACTCCCGCTCATTGAACTAAATCTTATCAACTTGATAATTAGCATCTAAAAATCCCTACTTGTTCTATGTTATTAAGAGGTGAGAATTTTTTCCTTGAGATCAAGGGGGAAAAACAAAACAAAACAGGACTATTTGCTCTTTTTAACTCAAATAGCAGAAGTTCTAGGCACTAAAATAAACAAGAGAAATGTATAAAACATATGTACATTGGAAACAAAAATACAATTCTATTAATTATAAAGAGCATGATTTTCTACTTTAAAAATTTTAAGAAAACTCCAAAAAAAAAAAAGTACCTCATGACTAGTAAATGAATTCAACAATTATGCAAGATATATGGTCAACATGTACAGATCAGTACAATTTCTACATATGAACAATGACCATATGAAGCCAAAATCCAAAACACAGTTATCATTTACACTTGCTATAGAGAAAAATGGATTGGTTTGGTAAACAAAGCAAAAGATATATGAATGAGATATTTATCATAAGAAATACAAAATGTTGATAAAAAAAAAGCTGAAAATAAATAGGAGTGTATCCCATGTTGATTATTTGGAAGGATGAGCACAGTAGAGATGTAAATTATTTTCAAGTTGCTTTACCAATTTAATGCAAATCCTATCAAAATAAACCCTAGGGCTGGGGCAGAAAAAACACAGGATTAACCTGAAGCATCTTATATTGACAGAAAGTAAGGAAAAATTTTAACAGAACAAGATATAACCTGATATAACTGACATATGCTGAAAAATTTTATCTGTAATATACATTCTATATGTAGCACATGTATATTTTATTTTATACTCATGCACATATGCAGACATACATTAATCTACTCATATAAATTATACATTTACATAAATATAATTTTATATTTATTTACTACATAATTTAAATATAAACATGAGCTACACATACAACAAATATCTATGAATGATTTTATACTAATATTTGAATAAATTAAGAAGAGAAAAATTCTACCTTAAAAATAAATTCAAAAGGTACATGTACAAAGTAACTTCTACCAGAAGGTGGAATTTAATGCCCACAACCCACATCTTCTATTAGAGGGTGCTAACACCCTCAGTAACTTGCTCCAGATACAGAATATGGAAAAGAGAAAAATGCAATTTTTTATAGGAGATGCCTGCTGAACACTACCTTATTGAAATGATCAGGATTAATAGCCCCACTGTTACAGCATGTTGATAGATATGCTGATATATGATTAAAAAAGCACAGGAATAACCAAAAAAAAAAAAAGTCAGGAAATCCCATTGTACAAAATTTTACAAAATATTAAGTTAATATACCTTAAAACTTCCATGGTCATGAAAATCAAGAAAACTACAAGATGTCATTGGGGACACTAAAATCACATGATGCTAAATGTAACACATATTCACTGTAACTGGAACAGAAAAGAATATAAGGCAAAAACTAATGAAACCTGAATAAAGCATAGAGTTAGAAACTATTGCTGGCTTCCTAGTTGTAATAGGCATACTATTTAATGTAAATACAGAGAAAACTGAATGAGAAAATTTTGGTACCATCCTTGAGCTTCTATAAATATAAAACTATTCTAAAATGAAAAGATGACTAAAATGAATAAATTGAAAATCCAGTTTCTCGGTAACACTGCCTCATTTCAGGTACTGCACAGTCATTTGGAACTATCTGTAACACAGATATAGGATATTTCCAATCAAATTTCAGCATACTTAGAAAAATCTTTCTCCTGGCCAACCTCTCCTACAAACATCATTTATGATAAGTTGAAGATCCCTCAGTTGACACCCAGAAAGACACAACAGTTAAATTTCACAGAAATACATGGGCAATGGCAGTGTGACTAACTTTACTTGCAAGTCAACATCCAGGCTTTTTTGACTATCATATATTTTGTTCTTATTAGTACCACCTAGAATTGCCCCAGTCCACACAAATTTACCTTCACAGGAAAGTAAATATAGAGAACAAAGAGAGCTTCGTAGGTCAACGTAACAAAGTCTAATAGTTTCACCATTACCAGAATCCCTTTGTGTAATCCTGGATAAAATTCCCAGCACTTGGGACTTGGCTTGGCTCAACATTCCAATATATTATGATTAAGCAATGAAATTCTCCAAGTACTTACTTGTACCTCAAACCAAAACTAACTGCGTACCTTCAAAAGACACAAATAAAGAAGGATTCCTAAGAGTCCCTCTAGAATTAATCACTGGAAAGTCAGTGGATTTTTAGAAACAAAGTATATGTGGGTACAACACAATAATTAAAGGAAAATCAGATAACTACACCCAAGGAATTATATGCACAACACTGTGTATGAAACAACATAGAGTAAGAGGTGGAATGCAATGCAAACAGAATAAAGATGGCACCTGTTTATGGCTCACATTGTTCACTTCTTGTAGCAGGGTAGGATCACATCTCAAATTCTTAAATACCCAATTACTTGAACTATGGCTCAAATCAGCAGTTTTAGCCATTTCAAAACTGCCTGCTTCTCATGCCATGCAAAATTTCACCTGACATCTGCTAGCCATAGGAAAAACAAACCGGTAATTGCAAAACACCCCAAACTGCTGCCCTTCCTTGGGAACTGGGAATCTGTGGTTACCTTGCTGCTAAGCAACATCATTTATACGTACAAGTACCCCTCTCTCCTGGGAGCTCCCCTGACATTTCTATTTCTGGAACAGGATTCTTCATTGCTATCTCTGGGTCATATCCTGCTGTGAATGCATCTCTCAGGCAATCCTGTCCAAGTTGCCACTCAATAAAGCTTACTATGTAAAACTGACTTATCATGGTCATGTCCTTTTCCTTGATTACCCCCAAAAGTTTTTGAATTTATCACATCCACTTTTAGCCATCCTCTCATATAGATGTCCATTACAGATATAATCTGTTATCTCTATACTTTTCTAAGCATTCGATTGCAGCTCTTTTCTTTTCATTTGGGGGTAATATTAGCTTACATTGTCATTTGTGTATCGGATCTCCCATAAAGGTGTTCTTACCATACCACAATCACTATTTCCTCATAACTTTGAACTTAGGTAGGAACAGAATTTACACTCTAGTCAAAATATTCAATTATCAGTGACAAAAAATTAAATAAGGGGGATTTACCAGTAAAAAAAAAAATGAAAAATTTAAGATGTCTGTGGGGTGCTTATAGCTGTTGCAACAAATGTTAGTTTTTTACCTAACACAGTAATTACAGTAGTAAATAAGAGGTATGTAAAACTGTTCTAGTCAATGAAAAGCAGTTCTTACTCTATGTAATTTTTTTTTCTTTTTGATTAAATGCATGGAAACAATTCCTGTAGTTATCTGAAGAGTCTCCTCTTTCCCCAACAGTCATTGATATTTAGCATTTTAAACAATGTGATTCTCAGTAGGCCCAGGGGCTGTCACATTCTTTTCTATGACTACAGGGGTGACAGAGTTTCAAGACAGCATTATTAGAATAAAACCTTATATTCATATCAAGCATATCAGAAAACCACTGTTGTATAACAGCTTGAAAGCTCTGGGCTTTGTTAAGTAGATAACATCACTGCTTGTCAGAATCATCAACCACCAACTGGGACTGTAATATAAGAGTTTAAAGAAGCACTGTTACCTTTCCAGTGAAATAAATTAATATTTAAAAATGTTAGTATTCATTATCTTTTACATTTACTCAAATTGAGTTAGTTGATTGTTTTACTCTGAGCAAAATCATTCATAAGCTTACAGTGAATTTAATCATTGCACTCCTTTTCGAGTTGCTAGCCTTTATAAAATATTTTCTGCTTAAACACATCCTGAGTTGAAACATTTGTGACTCAAGAACAATTCTAGTCATTCTATCTTAAGGCTTGCAAAATTAATTTAAATGGTAACAAAGAAAGGTTTCTTGTCTCTTCCATTTTGTCATCTGCAGCTTCAACATTAGGTAATTACATTAGGCAAAATGACAAAACTTATTTAATAAATTGCACATGTCATCCCATAATTAAATCTAAAGTGAATGGCAAATTATTTCTCAGTTTATATGAATAACCAACACTTTTATTCTACAATATATTATGTCCAAATATTCAAATGAGGAAAACTTTAAGTATGACACTTCATTTGTTTTGACTGCTGCAATAATATTTAAAAATTGTTCAAATGAGATAATTTGTTAGATAAAGGCTGTAACTTTTACTTTATAAATGAAAACATACTTCAACCTAGGGCTATAATATTCAGCTTTATTGCTTGTATCTTTTTTTTGTTTGTGTGATGTTCCACTTATAGTCATTAGGCCTTCACAATTCTGTTGTCCTAGACAACTTCCAGCCACTATCTCTAGCTCTGCCTGAGGGCTTTCTCTAGGGAAGACCACTGGATGCCAGAACCTGGAACTTGGAGAAGCTATCAAATAAGTCAATACGACTTCCTTTCTCTTGGATGGAACAGCAAATGTGTGTTCTACACTTTCTTATGGTGCTGGCTAGCTTAATAACACTTACTGCTTTTTCTCTTTAAAATTAATCATTCTTGCTTATATCCCAGCTCCTGGTTGGGATTTTTATATTTTCATGCTCCTTATGGTCGGTCTTTCTAGAATATAATGTAGCTGGAATTATACAACATTATAGCTTTTCTATATTGGTTTCTCTCACTCAGTAGTTGCATTTAAGGTTCCTCCCTGACTTTTCAGGTCTTGAGAGCTCACTTGTTTTTACTGAATATTATTCCATTGTTTGGATATACCACAATCTACCCATTCATCTACTAAATGACCTTTCGTTTGTGTCCATGTTTTGACAATTATCAATAAGGCTGTTAAAAACATCCCCTAAAGGATGTGTGAAATTATATGTGGACAAAAGTTGGTGACTTATTTGTATGAATACCAAGAAGATTAATTACTGCATGGTAAGACTATGTTTAGTTTTATAAGAAATTACCAAACTATTTTTGAAGGAAAGTGTACATTGTTTTGCATTCCCACTTGTGAAGAGAGTCCTTATTGTTTCATATTAAGTGTTGTTAATGTTTGGATTTTAGTCATTCTAACAAATGCAGAGTGGAATCTGATTATTGTTCTAACTTGCATTTCTTTGATGACTGAAAATGTATGCTTACCTGGATTTGTAATGTTATTTGCTTAGATGTCTATTCAACTAACATAGTACTTTGTACAAATTTAAATTGTACAAAGAGATCATTTGTATAGAAAAACACAAATACAGTGAATGCTTGCCATAAGTTAATTAATACATTTCTTTGAGTCACATAAACAACTTGAAGGTACAATAATCTCCAACTTGTTTTTAAGTAACCAAACAAAAATATAAATATTTTAATATTTAAGCAATTATATACATTAAGCATATTTTATTTAATGTGTGTCTATATTACACCCACAATAGTATTTGCTATCTATTGTCCTTTTGAAAATAGCCATTCTAATAGATTAAATAACATGTTGCTGTAGTTTCAGTTTGCAATTCCCTGATAATTAGTGATTTTGAACATCATTTATATACCTACTGTCCAATTGAATGTTTATTTATTTATTTATTTATTTTGGAAAAAATGTTTTCTATTTTTTTTTAAAAGATTTATTTGTGCATACAGAACTGGGGTACAGGCCAGAGGCTCAGGGGCGGTGAGAGGCCTCACCAGAGACAGTGTGGGGAACAGAACAGGCAGACTGATGAAGTACACTGCTGAGGGGAGCTGCTGGCGGGCCAGGAGAGGTCTGCCAAGCCATGTGGTCACCTCCGGGGCAGGCGGGAATGGAACTCATGTGGAAGCAGTTTTAGATTCTCAGTGCTGTGCTTAAACCCGCTGCGCCACCAGGGAGGGCCTCAAGTTTTCTACTTTTAATTGGAATGTTTTCACTATTGAGTTGTATGTTGACTGTTAACCTGTTATTAGATATATGACATAAAATAAATTATTTTACTCATTTTGGTCACTGTGTTTTACTGAGCACAGAAATTTAAGTTTAATGTTATCAGACTTTATGCTTTTGTTGTCTTATAATTGTGTTGCTATTTCCTAGCATTCTTGAGCATATTATTTATTCCAAAGTTTTTGGTTTAGTTCATGCCACTGTTTTCACTATGTAGTCATACTGCTATGCCCATATTGCCTATAATATATATAATATATGCACACACACACTCACACATATATATAATATGCACATGTAATACAGAATATTCAAGCAATTGGCTTTGCCTGGAGATTTGTTACATTAATTAAAATTATATATTAATTTAAATGAAAATATTATTTAATGTTGTCCTTAATCTCAATTTTAGAATTGAAAGTGAAATTGATTTGTGAATTGGCAATACTTTAACATGTATCAAAATTATTTAAACTTTAGAATGTGGAAAGTAACAGACTTCTGCCAAAAATCTGACTAAATGAAATTGCTTCAGTGACAACCATATTGCCAAATAACTACCAGGAATAGGGCACAGATTATTTTTTTCATTTTCCTGATTTCTATAGCTATATATTATTATTTTAATTTTTTTATCAAGGTAACTTTAGTTTACAACATTGCTTAAGAATCAGAAATGTAATACTCCACCTCTTGCTTACAGTCCATTAAACAAACACTCCCCAATGCAAAGAAGAGTTAAGGTAGGATATTATGTTAGCTACTGCCATAGGTGATTAAATGTGATGAATTTCAACCAAAACAAAGTATATTGCACGTAATATAATACATGTATTTTTCCTTTGGTTACAAAAAAGAAACAAGTTAGTGATTATATTACTTTCATATTTCAGTAATAAATTTTATGTATTCCATTTCACTTATAATAAATATAATTTAATTTTTCACTTTTATTCTTATACTCCAAGTAGGAAGTTTCTTTTTAAAACCCAACATCAATATGAGAACAACTTTCAAGTATATTGCAATGTTAGGTTGTTCTTTGATGGTTATTTTTAACATTCCTTTCATTTACATTTTCATTACACTTCCTCTGTGTATTCGCAGAAATAACCTAACTTATAACAGCAATTTGGAGGAATAAGTTTATACAAATTTGACCTCTAATAAATGAATACTTCTGTCATTGCAGTAAAATTTCATCAGAGCAAGTATGACAAATTTAATGAGTATGGGGGGGGGATTCTCTTCTGCAACGTTCTGATAAGATTTGTCTCTATAAGAAGTATTTGCCCTTTTGTAATTGGAAAATTCTGATCTTTATATATTAAAGAATAAATGTAAAATATATTACTCTCATACTTCGTTAGCAAAATTTGACATTACTAATATTGTTCACTGACTTTTTATAAATAAGTTGTCCTTTGAAATAATATTCAAATTAAAATTATGAGGTATGCTATCTATTTTATATCAAGGTTGTCAACATGTTTCAAATATTATGATTTTATATATATATATTCTATAAACTACAATTATATACAAAACATTTTATATGAGTTAAATCATATTTATATTAGGTTGTACTATAGAGCAATGTTCATTCTTGCACACATGCAATGATAAGTGCATATAATTTATTTTTCATAGTATAGTGGTACTTTTAGCCCAGAATCTCAGGCAGAAACATAAAAATATCCTCAGATGATAATTTAGCTGTAACCTAATTCAGTAGTTTTTCATTTTCTTTAAGTGAATTTATTTTCACCTATTTAAAACAATCTTTCTTATTGACATTTTCCATATCATTAAGACTCAATATCAAATTCAAAAGAAATGAAGATTTATATTGAGACTTGAACATAATAACAGTAATAAAGTTCTAAATAGAAAATAGTTAATAGTCGTAAAGTTCTAAGTATCAGAAGAATAGACAAAATGCTTTCCACAGATGCTTATAAATGTTTCAATAAGAAATGTTTTTTAGGAACCTGCTATCAGACTTCATAATTTCCTTTAGCCATTTTTAAGTAGCAATTAATGAGACTGTTACTATTTTATTTAAAACTTGGTTTCATAGCTTCACTTGTCATTCAAAACTGAGAGCAGTCTGTTCCTTGCTCTGTGTAGCCAACTATTTGCTGTCATCTTCCTAAATCTAAAGCTAAAGGTGAGATACCATTTATTGACTTGTTATCACTGTTTTTTTTTCTTCTAGATGTGATTAACAAAACTACATATATATTTAAATAAAACATAGCTGATAGGAAAAGAAATCCGATATTTAATAAAATAGCTGTATTGTATATCAAGACATCTCAAATATGAAGCAATATTTCCCTCTCATAAAAATAAAATATCTTCCTTTTTTTTTGCTATTTGCACCTTCCTTTGAAATTCTTTAATATATAAATTTTATGAGTATAAAGAAAATGGAAGGCTCTTCCAATAATGCATAATTCATTGATTTCCTAGAAAGCACACATTTAAATGTATATTTTAAACTGATAAAAGAAATTACTGTTCATGTATGCTCATTTAAGAAAGTCAATGTGTTCAAGCTCTCAAATGCATCTTCAAAATTTGCTTTTTCATCATCATTACAGCAAACTTGTCAGAATTTGTCATTTTACCTTCATGTCTATTTAAATTGTTTAAGGTAAAATAAAATTAACTATCATTATACAGATGGAATTGCAGCCCTCTCACATTTTTTCTTTGTGATTAATGACCTTCAAAATAACCACATGCTATATTACATTTTAAAGTGTTATGTATATGTGAAAAACTGGGAAATATAGCAAAATATTTTTATTTATTTAATATCACCATAATATCAGAGAGAGCAATAGGATAGTGAAAAAAAAAAAAAACCTCTAGGACAAAAAATTTCACAGAAAAAAAAAAAGAATCTTGGTGATATAACAAACAAAACACAATAGTGGGCATAATAAGAGACCTCTGTGATATCAGAAACTAGAAAAGTCAGCAAAAAGCAATTAAGTCAATGAGGTTGTGAAAGGAGGGATGCTTACCAAATGACAACAGATACTCCCCAGGAATGACAGCAGGTACATCTGAAAACAGAAATTAACACAGGGAAAAACTATTGAACAGGCACACTTGTGAAAGTTGATGCATCATGGAAAAATGAAAAAATCTTGAACTAGGTGAAAAATTGGAACAATTAAAATTAACAAGGCAAGTACAATATGGAGAAAGGAAATGAAGATAGTTTAGTGGAGGAGTATTCCATGAGATCTCAGAAAATATGAGACCATACTTTAAAGGGTACTTTGATTTAAGGAATTCTCTTCAGTTAAAAAAGGAAATAATTTCACATAAAATTATTAAAATAAATTAATTTTGGTCAAATGTTAACAAAGTTTCAGACAAAAGCTAGAAAGTTCTAAATTAATGGGAAAAAAAAAAGATCCCGAAATCTTCCTATGTTAGAAAGATTAATTTATTAAAAAAAGATAAAATGCATTTTCTAATGTTTAAAAATAAAATTAAAATTAAAAAAAAATAGCAATCAGGTTAGAAAAACTCAGTGTGCGCTATATTAGACCTTAAAAAAATGAGATACAAAATAAAACATTATTTCAGAAAGTGACTAAAAATAGAGGATATTTAAAATGGAACAAAGCAGATTCCAGAAATAAATGGTAAATGAAAAAGAATAAAGCAATGAATTAAAAGAATAGTTAAAAAGCTATCTAAAGTTCACATAGAAATGATATAGATAATAGATGCATCTAAAAAGAAAATTGGAACAATGAAAACATAAGAAAAATTATAATCCACTATAGTTTTAAGAAAATACAACCTGGCCCTCCCTGGTGGCACAGCGGGTTAAAGCACAGCAGTGAGAATCTAAAGCCGCTTCCACATGAGTTCGATTCCCGCCTGCCCCGGAGGCGACCACATGGCGTGGCAGACCTCTCCTGAC
>NW_004567110.1:19432576-19439548 GCF_000260355.1 Condylura cristata
TCACCCAGGACAGAGTGGGGAGCAGAACAGGCAGATCGACAAAGTACACTGCTGAGGGGAGCAGTGGGCGGGTCAGAAGAGGTCTGCCT
The DNA here is from genome assembly GCF_000260355.1 of Condylura cristata. Classification (NCBI taxonomy): domain Eukaryota; kingdom Metazoa; phylum Chordata; class Mammalia; order Eulipotyphla; family Talpidae; genus Condylura; species Condylura cristata. Next base: position 19,432,666 of record NW_004567110.1, read on the forward strand.
CGCCATGTGGGTCACCTCCCAGGCAGGCGGGGATCGAACTCATGCAGGAGTGGCTTAAGCTTCTTAGTGCAATGCTTTAACTCGCTGTGCCACCAGAGAGGGCCAAACTTTCTTTCTTTTTTTTTTTTTTTAAAGATTTATTTATTTATGAATACAGAACTGGGGTATAGGCCAGAGGTGCAGGGGCAGTGAGAGGATTCACCAGAGAGAGAGCGGGGAGCAGAACAGGCAGACTGAGGAAGTACACTGCTGAGGGGAGTGACAGGTGGGTCAGAAGAGATCTGCTGTGCCATATGGATCACCTCTGGGACAAGTGATCAAACTCCTGCTGAAGTGGCTTTAGCTTCTCAGTGCTGTGCTTTAACCTGTTGCACCACTAATGACTTTATTCATACTTATCTAGAATTAGAGAACTCATCCAGCTATCAACTGGTGAAGTGAAAGTCAACAAATGAGACATAGTAACAGTTGAATACTCTTCAGTTGTGAAAAAGGAATGCACAATTGAAAAATGCAATAACATGAATATTAAAAGCAGTATGTTAAATGTAAGAATAAAAGTGTGCATGCAGTATAATTCATTTACATGGCATTCTGGAACAGACAGAATTATAAACATAGAAATAAACCCTATTAATTGTCTACAGATAGTTGTATGGAATGGGATGGGTAATAAAAAAGGCAGCTTGAGGGAAGTGACAATTGATGGAATTCTTTTGCATACTGATCGTGTTGGTGGTTCCTACACATTTATTAAAATACATAGAAGTTTACACAAAATAACTTACTAATAATGTATAAAATAGATATGAACAGCAATTTCAAAACAAATAAGTTAATTTCAGGGGTAAATTTGACAGTATTTTCAAGATCTATAGCCTGAAAAGACAAGTAATTAATGGAAAACTAAAGGGGATCTACTTAAAAAAGAGGTGTTGGACACATATATCAAAAATAATACTAAGGTATAAATCATTTCCAAAACGGCATATAAAGTCAACTGATTTCAGTGAAATTTTCATCACGCTTTTTTTGTTGCTAATTATACTAACAAGATGATTAGGAGTTACATGAAAATTCAAAGGAGCAAGAAAAAAAAATGTTATCAAAAAGGAAGAACATAACTACAGTACTTAACTTACTTTATCCCAAAGTTTATTTTAATGTTACAGTTATCAAGTTCAAGTAGTGTGGAGGTGTGGAAACATATATATATATAGATAGATAGAGAGAGAGAGAGAGAGAGAGAGAGAGAGAGAGAGAGAGAGAGAGAGGGAAATGGTACTTCATAGAATAAACTAGAGTTAACAGATTGACCTACACATAAATTTAAGGTCAACTGTTTTTTCAAAAAAGTTGCCAAAGCAACTCAAAGCCAAAAGATAATTGCTTCAAACTGAGCACTAGGAAAAATAAATGCTTATTTTCAAAACAACTCTTGATATTTATGTTTCACTACATAAAATACTATTTAAAATTGTTTATATATTTACATGAGGTGTAATTTATAAACATTTAAAGAAAAACATGATAACATGATAAATTCTTAATTAAGTATATTTCTTAAATATAAATACATAAGTATATTTCTTAAATAGGACAAAAATTTATATACTACAAATGAAATTGTTGACAAATGTCATGAAAATTGAAGGCTTTTTCTCTTTTATGAACCATTATGTAGAAAAACAAGCGAAGTTAGAGAGAGGGCATAAATATTCTTAAAATATAATTATGAAAATAAATGTTAGAACTTTGCCATCTTTCCAAAACAATCCAACACAAAATAGGCAAATTAGGCAAAACAATTTGTATAGGGCATCATCTCACCAAAATAAGTATTTCCACAGCAATACATATATGTTTTACATCAAATAATGCATTTCAAATTATTTTTTCTTTCTGAACAAACTACTTCTATGCCAACTTTAACATCTTCCAACTTGCCATTTATTTAAGATGCTTTCTTCAAATTATCTCACATATTCTATATAGCAGATTTTTTTGTTTGACTTTCAGTTCTATTTCCTTGTCCTCATTGTTGGTTTATCTGACAGTATTGCACTTTATTATTTTGGTTTAATGTTTAATGACACATGCAATGATATAAATAAAATACACGTATGAGATAACTGAACTTGGGGCATTATATAGATAATAAAACTAAGTTAGCAAAAGATATTAATATGACTATTTGTAAATAGTAATCCTCCTTAAGTTTTTGAAACCTTCAAACTGTTATAGAAAACTTCAAAGTCAAAGAAGCTTTAAATTTTTACCATGATCCATTTGCATTTACTATTTTAGTGGTTTAAATTCAAGGTGTTTCCTGTTCAGCTGAATACATATTGGCATTAACAGATAATGTTCAGTTAAGAGCAGTATGTCTGCTTTATCAGTTTATATATGAGAAGGTCTGCTTTGTCACGATAATAGCCAGCTTTTTGTGTATTAATTCTGAAATCTTCAGTGTTAAACCTTCAATTTCATCTGTAATTGTCCCAATATTTTAGCCACATTGACAATGTAAAATACTTTCATAATTAAAGGATTCAACAAATATCCTTAAGGCTCTGAGGTCAAGAGAGAGGGCAGAAAAATAATTTCAAATTTTTAGATATTTTACATTTTTAATACTTTAACAATTTTATGAATGATATATATGAATTATTTAATAAATAATGAAGCTCTATACAGTGCTTCATTACAGAAAGTTACTGTCTCTTTTCTATATAGAAAGAGACAGTAACCACAACAAAGATACCCTAGTGAATAGGAGAAAATATCTGCATACCATGCCCTAGACCGGCACAGTGGGAAGCACTGGATCTCAGGGTGATGAGTGTCTCGGGGGAGGTGGATAAGGATTCGGCGAAATGAATGACAGACAGACACAACTTCAGAGTGCATATCTGAATGTAATGTGGAGAAGTAAGCTTTCATATTTATACAGTATTTTTTGGCAAGAATAGTGATTACATCAGCATTTAGTTACATATTCAGCTGAACAGTACAAGGTGATGTGTTACATTTTCTTAGAAGCAGATGGGAAAGGGGGTGACCATGTGCTGGGAACATCAAATAGTGGTTACTGGTGTGAGACATGGGTGAATGTGGTCATTATTCGTTTGGTACATCTTGTCTAATTAATCTTTTAATTCCATTCCCAGTTGTTGCCTTGCTTAAAGAGTCTTTTATTATCTCTCTGCTACATAGTCTCTATATCACTGCCACTCAGTAACTTTATCATTAAGCAAATATAGTAGAGACTTATGGTATTGTTTTAAAATAGACTCTATTGTACTTTGTTTAGCGTGCACAATAAGAGGAGGAGAACTTTTTAATCTTTCCCAAAAGCGAAGACTCAACCACCTGACTCTTTTCCTTTCACATTAACTATACTTTGCCCCTTATAGTAAATTCCTGTATATGGGGTAGGCTCACCTGTTGGTTCTGGAAGCTTAATCATTCCCTTACTTCCTTGGTGGATGCCAAAGTCTCTTTCCCAGAATATATGCTGGCCTGAAATTACTAACTTCATTACTGGCAGTGGTAAGTTTATCATTATAGAAAGAAACATTGTCATGATTAATAGGAGTTGAATAAATAACAGGTTGAAAGCAAGAACAGAATCCAGCAAGCAGGAAGCCAGGCTCCAAGATATCATAAAATGCCACAATGTCCCTCTGCGTGCCCTTTTCCTTGAACTATGAGCCAACGTCCATGTGATTGTTCACACAGACTCTGCAGGAGATGCAGTGACAATACCATACATTTGATAAGGATCAATTCTGAAGAGCTACAAAGAATGTGTCCAACTCTACAAATAGAAAACAAATGACCCAATAAAAATGGGAAGAAACACTAAGTAGGCACTTCTCCAAAGAGATACAGATAGCCAACAGACATGAAAAAATGCTAATCATCACTTATCATTAAGGACATGCAAATCAAAACCACAATGAGACAACCTTTCACACCTGCAAGAATGACCCATATCAAAAAGAAAAAAAGAAAGAAAAACCATGATCAGTGCTGGTGAGGGTCTGAAGAAAAAAAACACTCTTACACTATTTGCGGGAATGTACAGTGCCCCCGTCGTTATAAGAAGTGCAGATATTACTCAAAATACTAAAAATGGATTTACCTATGACCCAGAAATTCCATTCCTATACATCTATCCAAAGAACAAAAAAGCACTAATTACAAAGGAAACTTGCACTCAAGTTTATAGCAGCATTACTTACAACAGCCAAGATATGGAAATATCCTACATGGCCCAGAACAGATGTGTAGATCAGAAGTTGTGATGCATATACACAATGGAATACCACTTGGCAAATCAAAAAAGTTAAAGTCACGCCACTTGCAGCAATGTGGATGAAATGGAAGGATTACTCTATGGAAGTGAGCCTAAAGAAGAAAAAAAGCATCACTTATATGCTGAATGTAGTGAAACCAAATAAAGGAACAAAGACAAAGACAAACTCTAAGACAGATCATAAGATTTGAGTCACTTAGGAGGGGAGAAGGAGAAAGTAAAGGATGACTGTGGGCACCTGGTGTAAGAAAATGATGTGACTATACCTGAGGGGAGAAATGCTGTATTATGAAAAATGGTAAGTATGTGTAAAAATAAATTTAAAATGGAAAGAAGAAAAATCCCAAGTGTACTGAAAAATTCAAATTCACATCTGTTGAAACAGGTATTTATAGTAAGGCTCCAGATATCAGAATATTTAGAAGCTGGTAAACTGATTCTTGTATGTACCAACTGTGATAGTTTGTTCATTGAGAATTGTGCATACTACTGTCAGAAAGAGAATAATGATAACATGAAGCTTAGGCATTTTCTTGTAGCATGAATGTAGCAGCCCATTTTCAGAAAATGTAGACTGTACTTTACCATGCCACTAACGGTTAGAAAGACAAAAATAAATAAATAAATAAACAAATAAATAAATAAATAAATAAATAATATTTATATAAGTTATTATATAAATTATTATATCTCTCTGAGCAATTCTTCCTAAGATTCTGAACACTGGCATCAACCTAGTGCAGATAAGAGAAACACTCAAGCATGGATGTCTTGTTCAACTATAATTATTCTATCTAGTGTAGTATGTAGTTTATTCTATCTAGTGTCTTGTTCAACTATAATTATTCTATCTAGTGTAGGGTAATTTCAGAATTCCAATAAGTTTTCCCTTAATCATAGGAGATATAAATGGATATAGTATTAGAAACCTCTACAGTGAAGGTAAGTGAATCTTCATCTATTCAGCCCTCTTCACAAAGTTAAACTGTGTCTACTGTACCCCCAAGGATAGCTCATTAAAAGTTTATGGACAAAGGATAGATAATATATTGAATACTCCCTCTGGTAATTGCTTTTATTTTATATTATCTGGTAGTTTAAATATAAACTGCTACTATAAATTTAATTCATGCAATTGCATCTTAAAAACAGATGGAAATTACTATTGCAATAATAGGCTCAGCGTTGTATATCCATTGATAATATTTTTCTCTTCAGCAGTAAAAGTTATCAGGATATTTCTAGCTATATTTGTTTCAAAGCTAATAAACCTTTTGAAATTTTTTATCCTTCAGCTCCTAATCATTAAGGAGATACTTAATTATCTCCCAAAATTCTATGTTCTAGCTCACTATCAAAGTCAGGTTCAGTATTCTTTTCTTCCAAAATATTTTTTACCCTGTTTTATATTATTTAAGATGTCTAAATATTATTAAGGCTATTACACAATCTTGATTCAAAATAATATGATAATTAAAGCTTTTATGAACTCACAGAAAAATGCCTAAGCTAAGCAAGGATGTAAAAACAATTTATTCTTGCTTGCTTTCTGTTTCTTCTGATGGTCCTATTTTCACTCTTTCCAAATGTTGATTTTTACATTCCTTTGGTATCAAGAAGATTAAAAATGTGCCTTACATCAAATACAATAAGGGAGAAAAATTTCACATTTTTCAGTAAAGAAATTTTACCCATATTACCCTGGTGATGTTTCCTTATAAATTTTTAGCAGATTTAGATTAGCAGATTCTCAAACCTTCACCAGAACAGGACTTGTGAACACCATAATTCATTTGGATTTTAAGATTATACCTCAGAGTGAAATAATATCAGCCTATCTTGACATAGTTAAATTTATTGGGGTCCTGTTAGTAATAAAAATTCAAGGAAATTATATTTTTAAGTAAACCACAACAGAATCTGCCTTTAGAGACAGAAAATGGTTAGAGCAACTGAGATATTCGATCTGTAAAGAAAAAAAAAATGCAAATGTTTATGTTTGTTGCTATGTGCAGTTGTTCAAATTTAGGTAAAATATGCAAAGAAAGAAATCTGAGTAAGATATAAGTTGCTAATTATTAAATAATTATAAATTATAATTTAATTTTAATCCATTGAGTACATATCCTACATTTTATTTATTTCATTGTTGGGCATTTAGATTGTTTATTGCTTGTTGCATTAACATGTATTGCTTGTTGCATTAACATGGCTGCAAACTGAAGTGATGATACTAAGTGAAATAAGTAGGAAAGAGGATAAATACTACGTTATTTCTCTTAAACATGGAATACAAATAAACAAAGCACAACAAAAACAACATTTAGACTCTAGCAGAGGGAAAAAGGGAAGGGTGGGTGGAAAGAACAGATAGAAGGGGTTAGTTTGATGTTGGTGAATGATTCAAAATGGTGTTGGGTACAGTGTATTATAACTAAGTTTTTTTTTTTTTTAATTTATATAGCATTGCAAATCAATGGGTATATCAATTTAAAAAGTTACTATTCATAATACTTAAAAAAAGAAATCAGAACACAAATTATATAACCTTACTGGGATATA
>NW_004567110.1:19439648-19458873 GCF_000260355.1 Condylura cristata
ATTTGTACAGAACTGGGGTACAGGCCAGAGATGCGGAGGGTGAGAGGATTCACCAGAGACAGAGTGGGGTACAGAACAGGCAGATCTTTGAAGTACACTGCTGAGGGGAGCAGTGGGCGGGCCAGGAGGGGTCTGCCATGCCATGTGGTCACCTCTGGTGCAGTCAGGATTTGAACTCATGCAGAAGAGGCTTTAGCTTCTCAGTGCTGTGCTTTAACCCGCTGCGCCACCAGGAAGGGCCCGACTTCAGCTTTTTTATGATCAAAAGGAGAGGCTACATTTATAATATTTTAATTTTTCTGTCATGTAGGACTTGACTTGATAATTCAAAGGAGGGAGTTTAATTGTTAAAAAGTTGAAAATGGCAGAAAATTTTCAGCTAATTTAGTATTGTGTTAGGCTGTTAATTCATTGTGCACACTTTCAGAAACCTTGGTAAGACTGATTAGAAAAAGTCAAAAGAATAAATAAAACTGTATCCTCCTAGCACAGTGCAAATAGTAAGATACATGTACATGTATACATGTACATGTATACATTTCTGGCATTTGAGATAATCTTAAATGATTAAAGTTTATGGTGAAGTCAAGTTAGAACCAGGCTATGTAGTATTAACCAACAAATACCCTAATCAGTGCTGTAATGGGAAATACTTACTTTTTAAAATACAGAAAATATGCTGTATGTGAAGAGAGACTTAAATATAGCAACTTAGGTTTTACACATTCTACCTTTCTTATGATGCAACCATTTTAAAATGCGGAAATCAGTGGAGAGGGAAGGAGAGGTGAAATGACTTCTAACTGCCTCAGCTGGGAACATATCACCTCAACCAAACTCCCGTTTGTATCTTCTAAACCCATTTATATATAGAAAGCAGATTAGGATTTACTACCTTTTAGACCTAGGGTAAAGAAATCACAATATATGTTTTCACAGGGGCAACTAAGCCAGTTGAATTTTATAGCATAATAAAATAACAGAAATTACTGAGTGTTTTGGGGGTAACAAATGGCAGTGATCTCACTGTGTTACCATAGAGGTTGGAATGCTAGCAGAATCTTAGTGTGTAGGCTATAATTGATAATGGCAAGATACTCAGTAGAGACATGAAACAGTAAAATGATGCTCTGAGGACCAACAGTGATTCAGAAACCCTCCAGATAATAGGCCCATGGTAGTCATTTGTATTGAATTATATTTCTTACTTCAGTAAGGAAAAAAATCACTTATTTGAATAGTTAATCACAAATATATTTGTTAAAAATTTAAAAAACTAACCATCAGTAGGCAAGCATCCTTAGAACATTTTTTAAGTATTTGTCTTAAAGTTTAAATAAAAAATAAATTGTTTTTGTTCAAGATATTTCATAATACAAATTTGAATTTCAACAAGTAGTGTTTTTGAAATGAGTCAACCTCAAAAGTATTTTCATTCAATGCTTTCTCATAAAGAACTTGAGCAGTTCTATAGTATATTCACATTAATCACTTACTACATAGTTACACATAAGCTTAAGTAGGGTAACTAAAATTTCAGATATATTGATTCATATTTCAGAAATGACAACATACATGATAGTAGTCTCAAAATTGTAAGATTGTATGAATTGTTTTTGTTGCATTTTTGCTTTCAGTTATATTTGGTACCTATTCAATTTAATATGTAGGACTCAAATTCCAAGTAGCAATTGTATTTTACAGAAAATAATTTTTGAGATTTCACTAAGCCAGAAGTGACTACTAATAAAGAAATTAAATGTTTAATGTACTTTTTCAGTGTGGTTTAAAAAAGAGTTAAATAACTGGATATTTATATTAACAGGCTGGATAACTGAGCTATTGAATGGATTTTTAGAAGACTTTGAGTATAAAACAAATACAATAACAATTAAAGCAAAAATTGCATAGTCCCTTTTAATATTACCACGTTTTTATAGAGAAAGGATATATGCACATTTTAGAAAACAAAATGTGCACCATTTCCTAACCTGAACAATACTTATTCATTGATTAGTTGCTATAAATTAACAATTTAAATGTTCTCTTAAAGTTGACTGCAAATGACATCATATGTTTTTATACTAGCAATAGCAAATGCACAATCAACACTCAAATATTAATCATGTAAATATCCAGAAAATGATCCTACACTAGGACAGAAAGACAAGAAAAACAACATATCTATATATATATATATATATATAATGTAATACAGACATCAAAATAACTACAATTGTCTAGCGCTTTACTCCTATCAATAATGTTTTAAAGTCTTTAACTTTAGTGGCAATTAGGATTCTATTAATAGGGTATTTTAACTAAAGAACCAGTAACAGTATGTGTGGAGCATTGACCAGTCCATATATTATCTCTAATGCATTATAAAGGCTTTGCTCAGTCACAACACATATATCTTAATGCTATGATATTTTGTAATAAAAATCAATATTGTATATTAAGCAGAACATAATATTTTAAACAATATCTTGAAACTAGTTCCTTATTAAGTACAGTTAGGTACATAAATTGTACCATCTGTCAAGATTTTATAAAATCATTTCCACAGGTAAGCGATTAACTATATTAATACATTTGAGCTTTTATTTAGTTTTCTAAGTAGTGATAATTGTGAACATTTTTCTAATAGCACTGCTCCGTTCATACATTCTTCAATTAAATAATCAACCAATCTTATATATTTTCATGTTTACCTACTCACCCCTTGCAAAATGTCATTATCCATGTATCTAAAGGTACTCTTGGGCCCTCAGCATTGAGAAGCTAAAGCCACTTCCAAATGAGTTTGATTCCCGCCTGCCCCAGAGGTGATCACATGGCATGGTAGACCTCTCCTGACCCACCCGCTGCTCCCCTCAGCAGTGTACTTCCTAGATCTGCCAGTTCTGCTCCCCACTTATGTCTGGTGAAGCCTCTCGCTGCCCCTGAGCCTTTGATCGTACCCCAATTCTATATGCACAATAAATCTTAAAAAAAAAAAAGTACTCTTGATCTTTTTTGATCTTTGTTATCGAGAAAACAAAATCTGTTATTAAACAACAAAACATTACATTAAATACCCACATAAATATAGCTAGAGGAAAGGAAGGGGTATCTGAAAAACAGAAAGAGTGAAAAAAGAATTTTTTCACATGCACACAAATTTTGCAGTAGCAAAGCTATTTTCTCCTTCCAGCTTAGTTGAACAGTACTGACAGAAAAATCTCACAAAACCTACAGTCAGGAATCACTGACAGTAGTGGATGGGCTAGGGATTTAGAGGGCAAGGAATATGCTCCAAAGCACCAATTTATCCGTCTCTGGTAATCCTGAGTCTGTAGGAGACATCAGGAAGGAGGGCAGATAGCAAATGACAATTACACTAGGAGTGGAAAACTGAATTCACCTTCTGATCGAAAGTCCAGATAGTAGACGTAATCATTTCATATGGATCTGACTTAGTTGCTTATACAATTTAAATTTTCATTTGTTGGATTATGGTCTTATTGTGGACATATGTTCCCCCTTAAACAAATATACAAAATATTCAGTAATGATAATGGCTTTAAAATACATGCAAATTCCTTGATATTCTTCAAGACTGTATCATGTAAATGTATGTGAGTCATTTTTCACTACTGGCTATTAATTATATGCATTTATACTGTAAGCAATCCCAACTGATGTAGAGAGGGGGGGTGATAGATTGAGCAATTTATCATTTAAAAAGCAGTCATTTGTTGCCCAAAAGTAGATGACTGGATTAAAAAGATGTGGTACATATATACAATGGTGAGGAGAAAGTGAGAAGTCACTGGTTATGAATAAGAAAGGAGTCCTCATCAGACATGACGATGCAGACACAATGGATACTGGGCTTCCTAAACTATTGAACAGTGAGATTAAAACATTTGTTGTTTATAAACTGTAATATTTTGTTATGACAGTCTAAATAGTCTAAACCATAAATAAAATCTAATAATCCCATGTCTTAAAAAAAACTCAATAAATGAACAAAATGAATGATTATCTAGTGAATGAACTGTTAACATTAGCACAAATAAGAGAGAAGTGGAAGGTAATAATACTGAACTCAATTGTAAGTGTCCTGTTAGAAATCCTCAAAAATTGGACCCAGTGACCCCCGTTTCTTAGTATTCAGATACTTGTGTGATCCTTTCCTCTTTAAGGTAGGTTGTACATATTATAATAAAATGAAGTTATGAGTTGTCACTTCTGAGATAAGGTTACAAAAAGATTGATTATAGCTTCTGATTTAGAACTCTGCAATTCTTTTTCTTGCTTATTCTGTGGAAGGTAACTGACATGTTGTGAGCTGAGCGGTGAAGAGGCCCATGTGAAAACAGTATGAGGTCTCCAGCCAACACTGGTAGAGATGAGAGACCTGCCACCAGCCATGTGAGTGAGTTTTGAGGTCAATCTTTCCCTACTTGAGCTTTAATATGATGGCAGCCAGGGGCAACATCCTGGTTCACACTTTCTAAGAAACTCAGACCAGTGACAGGCAGGCTCCTTAGCCTACAAATGCTTGTTGTATTAAATGTCTAAGTCTTGGACAATTTGTTATACATTACATGATTCATATAAATAACTGACTCATTTTTATTGATACTTAATTCCTTATTTCTGAGGGTCTGATAAACAGGAAATAGAAGCCTAGCCCTCAATGGCATTTAAAGCTATCACTTTCTACATTATAAATATTATATCATTATACCTTTATCTAAATATGTTAAGATGATAGTTATCAAACGACAGTAAAGAACTGTACTCTCTTACATGATTAAGTGTCACTTAAGAACTCACTGCCATAAAATTCTGATTAAGATCATCTGAGTTAGCATGTGAGAGACTGGATAGTTTTAAATATTTCATGAGTCCAGTATAGAGTTAGATTTGAAATGCAATGTTAAATTAATGTTTTATATCATTAATACAACGCACAAAATGCCTGAAACCACTGCAACATACACTTATTGGAACATGACTTTTATAAGATAAAATGCAATATATGGTAGAGTGTTAATATAGTTTTTCATATAAAACAAGGACCACAAAAGTGTATCGTTTGCTTCAATGTAATACCTGGTTGTAGCAAAATACTGTTATCCCACCAATCAATAAAGTAATATAACCTGAACACCTGTCAGCTTCTTCATCTGATTCCACAAAATCCCTATGCCCCCACCTTCTGTTAGGTATTTTATATTAAATTGGGATTTGGAGAAATAAATTTCACCACAGGTTTTGTAGGCAGAAAATAGTAAAAGTATGGTTTGTGTGTGGGTACATCTAAACCCAAGTATACTGCAACTTGTGAACTATGGAGTACTAGATCGTGTTAGTACATGCTGACACTCTATTAAGTATCAGAGTGAGGCAACTCAAGATTTCTACTGTGGTGATAGTGTCCTGAGGCAGAATGTCAGGGTGAATTCATTATGAACCAAACATGCATTCACTTGGAGAGCTACTAGACTTCCATTTTCAAGAAGTCAGATTGTTTCTTAGACTAATAATATATATCCTTTCAAAATAAGGAAGAAAGGTCAAAATGCAATGGTCAAATAAAAACCTGAAGTGTTTCAAACAATTACTACCTGTCTCTTCCATGTATTTGGTGAGCAGGCATTCTGTGATGGCAGTGAAATGATATGGACGCAATGAAAATGTCCCACTCAGACCTCCTGTTGTGGGGAGGGAAACTGACAAAGGGTCCAATTACTATATTCTGAATCCATTATCATGTTAGCACTGAAGCTACACTCTGCAGAGGCTGCTTGAAGCTAATAAATGAAAACAGCAGGACATACTCATGTCACATACACTTAAAACGTTATCATCACTTTGATGAGAGACTTTGTCTCAAGGACTCATTTGCTTGGCTGAAAACTTATTAGATTTGGGCTACAGCCTGAGAATGTTCCTATCTAACTCTTCTTCACTCACACAGTCCTCCACGAAGCAATACAGGCAACCATGGTCTGAAGGTTCTCCCCACCTCCTCTGATTTCCTCCTTCTATATTATCAGATGAATTTTGCATAATAAATCTTCTTTTAGGCTAATCTAACTTGTAGTTATTCTAATTAATGATGCTGAAAACATCTGGATAAAGAAGAAAGCCACTGACATACAATGATTTAGGCAATCAAAAGATATATGGGGAATTATATCAACACAGACAGTGATATTAGCTAGTTGTTGCTAAATTGCAGCAAAACCTTGCTAGGGGACAATAAAAAACATTTATATAAAATGTAGTTAAATACTCAATATAGACCTCAGAAGCACTCTTATGTAATTTACCATGGTAACACTTTTCTCCTGAAGTTGAAATGTATTATGTGCCTAATCAGTTGATGGAGAACATGAGAGACATTTAATTGCTTCACCAAGGCAAGTTTGCTATGGTAAAATCATGACCTGGGATGGACAACCTGAGGTCCTCTAAGAGATAGAGAACATCTGGATAGATATCTCTGTGGGTTCTTATCAGAACTGGTAGATGTGACCCACCAACTCTAACATGACATAGAACTTCGGCGATGATGACAAATGTAAGCGGTAATACACTGAGTAACTGAAGGGACCTCTTCCCTTGGCAGCCAGCACAATAAGTAGGGAAACATGGCAGCATAACCAGGATGTGCTAGGAAGGAACAAATCTGGACACTGAAGTCAGAAAAACTAGGTAGCAAGTACTGGAGATACTAAGCGGAATATGCCGAGGTCAAATTTGAGAATGTTTGATAAAAGGGGCCAGACTGGATAAGCAAGAACATGCCTTGATATCTTTTTCAGGGTGTTAGATTTAACACCCTTTCAGAGATCTCAGGCAGTGGAGCAAACTCGCAGCTAGCATAACTCACTGAAGCCTGAAAAAAATAAATGACCAGCTCGCAGTGATCAGTTCACTCCAATAGACCAGGAAGAAGGGAAAAAAAGAGGCTGAGGGAAGTAGACAAGCCAAAACGCACATTTTAGGAGAGATAAGATTTAGCAGAGGATTATGCTGCCCTGGGAGTTCAAGGGACACAACAGGCACCAAGATCTTAGGAAGATTGAGAGGAACACCAGCACTATAAGAAGTAGAAGAAACTGCTACTGAAATGCGTCATTAAAAACCAAGGGTATCTTTAAGTGTCAGTTTCTTTCACTGTGCAGAAGTTTATAGTTGATACAGACCAAGTTGTTTATAGTCTTTTTTGTTTTTCTTGCTGCTGGAGATAAATCCATAGGGACAGATGAGGTCTATGCTATGTTTGTTTTTTTGTTTTTTGTTTTTTTTGTTTGTTTGTTTGTTTGTCTATGTTTTCTTCAATGCATTTTAAGGCTTATGATCTTACAACCAAGTCTTTTTTTTTTCCATTTTATTTTTCTGTATGGTCTAGTTTCATTATTTTGTGTGCCTGTCGAGTTTTCCCAACACCATTTATAGATGAGGCTTTGCTTGCTCCAGTGTATATTCTTGACACCTTTATTGTAAATGAACCTTCCATATAGGTGTAGGTTTGTTTGGGAGCTTTCAACTCTATTCCATTGGCCTATGTGCCTGTTTTTGTTGTAGTACCATACTGTTTTATTATTATACCTTTGTGGTACAATTTAAAGTCTGGGCATGTGATACCTTTGTAATTATTTATTTGAAAGGATTGCTTTGATTCTTTGGAATCTCTGTGATTCCATTTGGTTGATATTCAATATCTACAAAAAACAAAAACAAAAACAAAAAAAACCTCTTACAAGCCAATAACAACAAAAACAACTCAACCCAAGAAAGGGTAGAAGAATTAAATGGGCACTTCTCCAAAGAAGACATACGCATGGTCCAGAGTCACGGGGAAAATATTCATCATTGTGCAACATCAAGGAAATGTACATCAAAACCACAATGAGACGCCACCTCATATCTGTGAGAATGGTTACTACTAAAAAGACCAGAAACAAATACTGGCAGATGTGTGGAGAAAAAAGGAATATAGACTTGTCTAGACCCTATAGAAAACAATATAGAGGTTTCCTAAAAGATTAAAAATGAATCTGCCATATAACTGAACAATTCCTGTCCTAAGTATCTACCTGAAGAATACAAAAACACTAATTCAAAGGAAACACCCACTCCCATGTTTTTGTAGCACAACTTCTAACAATCAAACTATGGAATCAACCTAAGTCCAGATGAGTGGATCAGGAAGATGTGACACACACACACACACACACACACACACAGTAATACTACTCAGCAATCAAAAAATATAAACTCCTGTAATTTGTGATAATGTGGATGGAACTGAAGGGGATTAATCTAAGCAAACTCAGAAGGAGGAAAAATAAAATATCTGATGGTGTCATTTATATGTGGAATACAGAGAAACCAAACAAAAGTTCAGATAAATAGCCAAACTAACATCACTACTGCAACCTGATATTTAGTTTCTTATAAGAAAAATGGTGCTCTATTATTTATATCCATATTTTCTAAAAAATCATCTTTCACAATAAGCTAAGTTGAAAAATATAGCTAAAATTAAATATGATAGCAAGTTCAGGAATGGTTTGGTCAAGATGATTATATTCAAGAGAAATTTTTTAAATATATGCAAATACATAATTTTTTTTTTGAGAATGGTAGAAAAATATAATCAGGCTCATTTTTCATTCTGTGATAGGCTAGAAATCATTTTAAGTTATAAAATATTTATCAAATACAGTTAACAATTCTACTTAAGGAAATCTAAGCAAGGAAATATATTAATAATGATATCATTTGTTATTAATGATACTGATCATGTCTTTATCATTCTGAACATTATCTATGCCCTTTTGCTTATTGCACTTAAGTTGTTTATGTAATTTCCACTAATGCTTGACATTTAGTTTCTTGAAATAACAGCCCTTTTTTATTTACATCTATATTCTCTAAAATTCCTAGTATCTGTAAAATTTTACTTTAATAAAAATGCAAAATAAAAATTCATTATCTGAATTCATGATTGTGCTATTCATAAAATTATTGCCTTACTTACAAATTCACCATTTTACCCTGCTCTGTGAAAATGGATTTGTATTCTTTTAAATATTTATTTTTCCTATGGCAATTATTGTAAAATTCCTTGTATTACAGGTTCTCCTCATATTGGGGAGAGAAACCCACATGATATTACTGCATGGATCTGTCTTTGTCTTTTAAGATTTTTTTTTCCTCCTCTACTCTTGATTGACTAAATTTGAAGTGGGCATTTGAGACTTGCTTACTTTGGGGTTTGAACAACTGTCTAAAATCCTTTTGCCAAGAGTTGCATCCATAGCTTCCTTTTGATTTTTTTTTATTATATTTCTATGCTCTTTTTCTCTTCAGCAAATGTCCCTTTTAAACTAATTGCTGATAATGTAAAACACCCATTTTCAGCAGAAACATTCATAGTTACCTTTTCTCTCAGTTCACTTATTTTGTAAGGTTGCAGTTGGCAAAGAAACCTTTTAAAAAGTATGTTATTTTTTCACTACCTAGCTAATATAGAATAATATTGCATGGGATATAATAAATTCTCAAAGGAGATCAATTCTGTTCTCAATTTTTTGGTCATCTCAACAAAAATCTATCAAATAGCTTGAGGAGAGAATAGAAGCATTCTCAATATGATCATATTCTCTTCCTCAGTATCCCATTCTTTCTATTTTTCATCTCACTCAGAATATAAATTCTGATAATTTATTATAGGTTTTACATATAGCATCATAATAATTAGTAATATCTGTGACCTAAAAGTCACCATCAATATCATTCTAAGTGATTGCAAGTTTGGAAAATTTTTCTGGCAAAAAATTTAACTCATGATTATTGGTTAGTAGTAATCCATAACCAACTGGGTAATTAGACAAATATACCACTTTTAAGAGTAAAATAATTATTCTCTCGATTCTTAGTATCAAATGCATAATGTTATAATTTTTATTGACAATAGCTCTAAGATACTAATGACATTCTCTTCTTATGGAAAATGCATCCTGGAAGTTTATCTGCTACTAAAAGAGAAGAGGTTTTACAAAGAAAAGAATTACCTTCAACTAGTAAATGTTAGTAATGATAAGGCCTTGAACAAGTTAAACATCATACAAGATAGACTTAAGCTGAGTTTATCATTGATAATAAGAGCCCAAAACATAAATACATATGCTTAAGTATGATAGATGTGAATATATATACATACACAGGTCCAAACATGCACATACACAGACAGATAAGTTATAAATCATTATGTATAATCCCAAGCCCCTCTTTTACATTATGTAGAGTAGAGACTTAATAGAATAGAGCCGACAAGATGATTTTCCCCATTCAGTTGTTTTTTCAGTTTCTATTTAGCCCTCATATTATGTCCTTTGGTTTCTAATACCTCTTTGCAACACTAGAGACAAAGCCCCTATTCCATATTTCTATACCAGTTGAATGGAGAAAGCAATCTAAATAAAATATTTCAACATAAAAGAATAAACTATATCATCCAGTTATTTAAAGATAATTCTCCATGTTGAGCAGCTTTTATTTGTTCTCCCCACCAAATTTTACAAGTCATATGTCATATCCATTTCACTCTAGTATTCACTGATGAAGTCAAATTAGAAGAAAAAGATTTACTGATTTTACCTCGATCATTAGTACTTTTATCTGAATTATGCATTCAGGGGCTGGTTAACCAAAATAATGATAATAGGAGAAAATATTTTTATTGCCTAATTTCAGATTACAATGTAAGATTCCTCTGTGAAAAGCATATTTTACATGTGATTATAACATTACTACGAGTTGAACTCAATAATAAATAACAATGTTCTTGGTAAGCTTCTATTGAACAATTTCTATTCATTGTAATATTGTTATCCACTTTCAACTTATTTGTTAGCTTATTTTATAGTAAACGCAAACTAAATATGCACCACTTAAACTCTTCATTCTATTCTCCAACTCTGCACTTAGCCAAGTAAATACCCAAGTTTCCCACATCTATCTGTAAATGCCACCAATGTACACTAAAGTATATCCAAGATATACAGCCTTTTCAGATTGACTTCTCTCATGGAGTAACACGTCCTTAAATTACCTACACGTCATTACATGGCATAATTGTTCATTTCTTTTTTAACTGAATAACAGTCTGGATTTACCATGATTTATTTTTTCACCTACTAAAGAACTCTTGGTAGCTTCTCAGCTTTGACAATCACAAATAAAGTTGTACAAGTGTCAGGGTGCAGAATTCTGTGTGAATATAAGTTTTGAACACATTTGGGTAAATACCAAGGAATAAAATTGCTTGATTGTGTGGAAAGAATACATGTAGTATGGTAAGAAACTACTAAGTGGTCTTCCAAGGTGGCTATTTCAATTTGTATTCTAGCCAGCAATGAATGAAGATCATTATGACTTTATCCCCCTGCAGACAGAGCCGGAATATTAGAGACCTCAGTGCCAATATACTCCTAGTAGTAGCTTAAAATATGCTCACATGTGACTGACAATATATCTTTTTCTCTCTCTGATAAAAGCTAACAGAGGCTGTGATAAACACATCTGGGGGTATCCATGGTATGAGACTGAAATATAAAAAGGAGAATGTTGATATCTTAATCTACCACCCAGATCATCCAGACTTGGTATTTTGAATTATTTAATTTTCTTCTTTAATTACTGATAAGTTGTTATCAAAAATAAAATTTATATTTTTTATTAAAATACCTTTTAACAGAGTTAATGTTTGAGAAATTCTTGGAAAAATGACTAATGAGAAATATTCTGAGTAGCCAATTCCTTGGTCTGTTTATGATGTATTACATAGTCTGGATGGAGACAAACTGCCTGATCATAGTATTTTTCTTTAGAGAACTAGTTCCTCAAATCCATAAAAATCTCAGTAGAAAATTAATGAAATTTAAAGAGATTTATTTAATGACAGAAAGAGTTAAATTCTCAAAATCCACTATATCCAGGTCAAAAGCCTTGACAGACTATCAAATTGGACAGTAAAAAGTTCTGGGAAAGGAGCCAAGAAAGATAGCACCAAGATAAAGAGCTATAAATCTTAAGAATTAAGATTTCTCTGCTTCTAAAGGACCACCTTACTTATCCTTCTCTTTTTTAATTTAAAAATACTTGCTTTTTATCCTGTGAGACAGATGGTAGGGACCTATCAAGGGTAAGGTCATCAAGTCTTGATCTTTCTTTCTGAACTCATTAAAATATCAGAACTGTCTTGGAGAGACACTAAGGTGTATGCCAGAGTTCGGGTATTTGGATCAAGTATTCTCTCTTTTTCTTTTTTTTAATGGAAAGATTGCATTAAAAGAAAAGAAAGAATAATTTTTAGATGGAATAAAGAACATGAATTTGGATTCAGTAAGTTGTGTTAACTGGAAATGTTTTCAGTTTCTCTGGGTGTGTTTTGTAATGAATGTAACCAATGCAGAAGAACATTCTTGACTCACTAGAGTTCATACAGTAAAGACCACTGATAACTCTAATAAATGGGTAGTTTAAATGATGCATTTCAGTGATCCTAATACTCATTACAATAGGAAAAAAAAAAAAGGAAACTGTATTGAGTATTATGGTTAGTCAGAAAAATTACAATGGTATCCAGGCATGGCAAAGGCAGAAAAGGAAGACACTAAGAAAGTTCTCACTGATTCATATGTCACATATGATAGGCAATTAGTAGCTATCTTGGGCAAGAAAAGGTAGGCTGAATCTTTACACATGATGTGAGTATTAAAGGAAAAGAGGGAGAAAAAAATATTAAATATGAGATTTTCAAGCTGTAGTGAAATTCTGAGAAATTCTTGTCCTAGTAAGTAGACAATCAAGGAGGAAAGAATATCCTGTAATGCAGCAGCACAACTGGTGTGGAAATAGCAAACTATCAACCTTTTGTACATGTCAATGCCTCACCTGATAAAATATATTTTTGTCATGAGCACTGCTCTCTAAACAAACATTTTGCAGCAACAGTGAATCTACCAACAACACTGCTTACAACTGTTCTCTTTAAGGTAAAAACAAATCAACCTGAAAATAAAGGGACTTAAGGAACCTGTGGAGCTGGTAGGTATGTCTATAACCTTGATTATGGTGATGATGTCATGGTTGTTTGCCTATGACCCAACTCATTCTTTGTACATATTAAATATTTGTAGTTGTTAGCATAGTGCTTATACTTCAAATAAAGATGCTTTTGGAAAAAAAACAAACACATCCTAGCAGTACAACTTAGGGCTGCCAATGTCTACCTGTGATATTTACATTTCCTATATACAGTAATCTTTTAAATATATATTATAAATAGGTATATATTTATACATTTTCTTTTAAAATAAGGCATGTGATTTCTGGATCACAGAGAAAAAAAAATACTTACAGCAATCACAGCATCATTGCCTCTTGCTCTCATGCCCCTGGGGCCAATGCAATGAGAGCAGTTGTCAGTTTCACATACAGGGACTGTACTACTGATGAGAAACCCTGATGTGATAAATTGAGGAGCTTACTGAAGAACTTCTGCATAGCTGCTGCCTTCCTCTCCTGAGAAAGGAGAAAAGCCTTATTTCCCTAATGTAAACAAATCTTCTCATATTTTTACAATCCTTTGGAATGCAAACTAATGGCTTGGGATTTTATCAGTCTTGAACTATAAACATAGCTCAGGAGAGATAATGCCTCTTAGATGTATTTATTCTTAGGGTTACTATTCAACAATCCTTTAAACTAGATTGCTTATATCTTTGGCTGTAAGGGCTCTGAACATTCAAAAGCATGATAATCTCTTTTCTACAATGTCATAGCTCCATACACCACACAAATATTCATCTCTATCTATATATGGCAAGCAGCTACTCTATGGCTCTCTGGGGCACTTACACAGTTGAAATTTAGGTTGGCATGCAGGCCCAGATCTGCAGTTGTTTTCAGGGCTACAACTGGTCCCCCTTACCTTCACTGCCCATTATTCATTCTAAACTCTCACTCTCAGTTTACCACCTTTGTAAATTTTAGTGATTTTTTTTAAGATTTATTTATTTATGCATACAATACTGGGGTACAGGCCAAAGGTGCAGGGGCAGTAATAGAATTCACCAAGACAGAGTGGAAAGCAGAACAGGCTGACTGACAAAATACACTGCTGAGGGGAGCAGCGGGCGGGTCAGGAAAGGTCTGCTGTGCCATGTGGATCACATCCTTGTGCGGGGTGAACTCATGCGTAAGTGGCTTTAGCTTCTCAGTGCTGTGCTTTAACCTGCTGCACCACCAGGAAGGCGGGCCCCATTTTGGTGATTGGGTTGTGGTACTCAATTACTCATTCCTGAGTAACCTAAGTTGTTGCTGTCCAATTAAGGAATACTGCAAATATATTATAAAATTATAATGAGGTAAGAACAATACTAAGGGATAGGTAGGGAATTAGTAGGGTTACCTCCTATTCCTTCCTGTCATTGTTTAAAAGCCTCACTACTACTTTCTGCTGACCAGAAGTAATCATTTTTGCTATAACACTGATTTCTTCCCTCCTGGCTCATGAACACAAAATATCTGAAATATTCAAAGAATCAAAGTTATAATCAATGAAGTACATACTGTGTCATGGGAGAATGCTTTCATGTAGAGGATTCTTAATCCAACCTTCTATTCCACCACCCTGAGTTAGCATCTTCAGGATCTGATCATATACTGTCAACTTAGAAATAATCAGAAAGTAATATAACTAAGTACCTACTCAAGACTAAGAATCATGATTTGGGTCCACAACCAAACAGAATTTGCAAGGTGTGCTACATCAGCCATAGGTCATAGAAAAGTTTTAAAAGCTTAACCAAGTAGCCTAAGTTTAGGTCATCTGTTTGATATTTTGGTTTGGCTGACAGGACTCTTCAGGTAGAATGTTGTACTGTGAGTCTTTATACAACAGATGCACTCACATTCATAAGAAGAGAGCATAGTGTTGCTGTTCTTGCATAGTCATCCATAAAGAAAACTCAGTGAGTTGGTGATCTTTTGTACTAGGTGAAAGTGATTTGAGTCAGATTAATGAAGCAGGATGCTTACTTTTACCCAAAAGTCTCATCACAGCAATTAGAGACAAGATTTAGTATATTTGAGTCAAAGTAGATTCCACTGAGCAGATAACTGAATCTCCTGCTGGTATTTTTAATTATGTGATTTATTCATTATGTAATCAGTTCCTTTTTTTACTCTTTCCACATTACATAGTATTGTAAGTTAACACTTGAATAGGTCAAGTAATGACCATTCCAGGATATCAGTTTGTAATCCTTGAGATCAGTAAATCTTACCAGGAAGACCTCTCAGGTGTGTTTAAGGTAAGGATTTTGAAATCCCAAGATTATTTTAGATAATATTCATTGGACACTATATAATCATATGAAAATCATGATTTATTTCTTAATGTAATTTATAATTTTTAAATAATCTTACAAAAATGTGTTTAGTGCAATATACATTATCTCTTATTTTTGATATGTTTATCTCAGAAAACAGAGATTTAGAATATCAGAAAAATTAAAATAATTTACATTGCAGATTCTAAAACTGGAAAAATTTTACAAAATAATTTATTCTTGGTACCTAATTTGTAACTCCTAATTTCTTGCTGACATGCTACCTAAATAACTTAAAATATTAATTGGAAGAGTTTTAACAGTGAACAATTTTCTCCAGAAAATTGTATTGATTTATTTTATAAATATTCAATCTCATTTTTTTCTCTGTATCAAAAGATAAACAGATAACAAAAATAAATCAGCCATTAAGTAGTGGACTGCCAGCTCTCTGCCCCTCCCAATTTGACTGATTATCTTTCCTCATGGAGTGTGACCTATGTCTTTGAGATGCCACAGTAAAGAGTGGACTGAACAGATTTGGCTAGACTAGGCATTTTGGTAATCAGGACTGCTTTTAACTCTGGCAAAGAGGATACTGTTGGTATTAACAACTGGCTTCATTGACCTTAACATCATGTTCTGCATGTTCCAGTATGACTTCAGCCATGGCAAATTCAATGGCAGTCAAGAGTGAGAACAGGAAAACAGTAACCAATGGAAAAGCCTATCTCTCACTTCCAGCAGCAAGACTGTACCAACATCAAGTTGGGTGATGCTAGTGCTGAAAATGTTGTGGAGTTCACTGGTATTTCTACTACTTAGGGTTCATTTAAGGGTGGGACCAAAAAGGTCATCATCTCTGCCCCTTCTGAAGTATGGGGGTATGGCATCTTACTCAAGACTGTCAGCAGCTCATCTTGCACCATAAACTGCTTGCCTCTCCAGTCAATGTCAACCATGAAAACTTTGGTATTGTGGAAAGCCTCAGGACTATAGTCCATGTTGTTATTGCTACCCAAGAGACTATGGATTCACACTCTGAAAAGCTGTAGTGTGATGGCCAATGGATGGCCCAGAACATCATCCCTGCTCTATTGGTGCCATCAAGGCTGTGGGCATGGTAATTCATAAGCTGAATAGAAACTCACAAGAATTGTCTTCCATGTTCCCACCCCCAACATATGGTTGTGGATCTGAACCTGTCACTTGACAAGAAATACCACATATGATACCAGTAAGAAGTGATTAAGCAGTCATCATAGGGCTCCCTTAAGGGTATTCTGGGCTACAGTGAGGATCAAGTTGTCTCCTTCAATTTTAATAGTTAAAATCCATTTCTAGACCTCTGATGCTGGGGTGGCATTCCCCTCAATGGCCACATTGTCCAAACTCATTTGGGTATACCAACAGGGTTATAGACTTGTGGTCTACATAGTAAACAAGAATTAAGAGCCCCATGAACCACAAGACCCAGAGAGAACACCATGATTTTTTTAATATTCTTCATTTTAAACTTTGTCTGCTTTTTCATCTCAATTGCAACCTCTGTGGTTTTCCCAACACCAATTCACCCATGTGCCATTGCCATCCCAGCAGTGTTTTGATCCTGTCCCTCTCTTCCTCATGTAGAATGTCTCTGGTTTATAGTTTATTTTAGCTTTTACTTTATTACAACTTTTTTTTTTTCCCTGATCTCTTATACTTCTGCTATGAGTAAAACCATCTGGTATTTTTCTTTTTCTTTCTGGCTTATTTCACTCATGTTTTTGTTACTGTATATGATTCAAAGGTATAGCATACTACCAGTTCAGATATGTTACCAAACCCACAACTAAGGTAACTACTTACTCTTTTAAACATAAAGTGTGGAGATTAATCCTTTTCTTCTTATCACCTGTTTAAGATTGTGATCTGAGAAATGCTATTTACATTACAATTTTAAAGGAAAAAGTTATTATTAGTTCAGTGAAATATTTTGTTCATGAACACATGTAAGGAATACTGAAGTTTGCACTAATTTTTAAATATAAAATGTACATTATTATATCATGTTACTTTGATTAATATATATAGATAGATATGTATATATCTATCTATATCTATCTATCTATCTATCTATCTATCTATCTATCTATCTATCGATAGATAGATAGACAGATATATATATTTGCAAATGATAACAACAGGCATGTGTAAGCCAGTAGCCTTTATAATGGCTCATTTATTTTTTGTGGTAGGAAATGAAAATTGTAGTAAAAATAAAAATTGACATTGGAAAGAAAATTTCATCAGTTTTTATTAGAAGCCCTTGGATAATAAGTGACTTTTGATATGGTATACATTTCCTGCACTTTAGAAATTGGGAAGGCAATTCCCTCCAATGGTACTAAAATATCTTTGAAAAATAATGTGAAAATAGTGAGAGTACATCTAATGCTTTTATTGTGACCTAAAGCTATTTTCTAAATATATAAATTGCCACTATTTTTCAGTGTTCTGTGTTTAGAGAAGAAAAGTAACTTAAGAATAAACCCTCCATATTGCTTCATAATACATAGTTGCCAGTGATACACAGTGATAAAAAAAAGATCAAAATAACCTCAAATGAATTAGAATGTATTAGGGAATTGTGTCTCATTATTCCCAACAGCTTGCAGTAAAAAACTGACACATCTCAGCTTTCAAGAGTTTTCACTCTCAAAATTATTCAAATCCTTAAATCATTATTTCTATTAACTTTACTGAAAACAATTCATATTCTTAATTAATAACCAATCAAGGAACTTTTTTCCCCCTCAAAGCTGGGAAATTGTATTACTTAAAAATAACAAATACATATTGCTTAACTGTTTAAAGAAATCCTCAAAAGGCATGTCTACTATTATTTGAAATTACTTTTTCATTTTCTTAGTAGTATCTTTTCATGGATATCAGCATCAAGCATTTATGAAACCAACTGATTATTTTGTTTAATGGTTGTTCTTATAACTTCCCTGGGAAATACTTCCTACAGAAAATTATAAGGAAAATTCTTTTTTTAAGGACTTTATAA
Source organism: Condylura cristata (assembly GCF_000260355.1). Taxonomy (NCBI): domain Eukaryota; kingdom Metazoa; phylum Chordata; class Mammalia; order Eulipotyphla; family Talpidae; genus Condylura; species Condylura cristata. Next base: position 19,458,114 of record NW_004567110.1, read on the forward strand.
TTTTAGGTTTTAAAATTCATAAAATTAACATTATTTGCTAAATGGATAAATTATATATAATTTACATTTATGTAACATTTATAATTATATCTGTAACAGGTCCAACAGTACCCACCAAAAATTCAACTGTTTGCCAGAATGAATTAAAAAAAAAAAATTTGCAGGACTATAAAATTATTGAAACCCTTTACAATGTTTAAAATCCAAAATCAATACACTTAGAAAGAATATATATATATATAGTTATTGTTCTGGTAGATAATCTTGACCTTGTCTGGCAAATGTGTCCTTTTTAAGGAAGATCTAGTAGTTTTGCTTTTAGTTCTATCTCTTATACCGTAATAGAGAGTTGACTTTATCCCAAAGGAAATATTAAGATTCGAATGAACAAGTTAAATGTTCAGTGAGGTCTCTGTACACATATTGGATTTCTAATCTGAAAAAAATTCCTAATTTCTGGTATGTTTGGTTATGTACTGTAACCACTTACTGGTAAACTTTATGGGCACCTTCCATTTATTCATCTAATTTACCATGTGAGCTAGTTCCTTGACTAGGAATATGTACAAAGGAAAAGTTCAGGGTATATGTCGATCTAACATCATGGTGCTAACTTTGCTCACTTTGCTACTCATTGTTCAAGGCCAGAAGAGTTGTCACACATACATATATATGTACGTACACATACATATATATGTACGTACACACACATATGTGAGTATGTGTTCTTTATTTCATTACTAAGAAATAAAGCTATCAA
>NW_004567110.1:19460188-19461403 GCF_000260355.1 Condylura cristata
TTATAAACTAAGATTAAACACATAAAATTCCAAAAGTGAATTAAAGTGATGATAATATTTTAAGAAACATACATGGTAAATAAAATGATTTTTTAAATCAAATGTAAACAGTGATACAAATTATTTTAGAGAAAGATATAAATATTAAGTGTTGACAGGCAAATTTAGGAATAGGAATTCCTGAAGGAGAAAACAAGCAAGGGAACATGCCATTTGGAAAAACTATATAAAAAAAAGACTTAAAAAAAAAAGACTATATAAGGTCTCAGAATTAACAATATATATTCTAATACTACTACTAGATTTTATAATAAAGGATATTACTTAGGACAGCTAGATATAAAAGGAACATATACTATTAAAAAGTTTTCCATATCTTGACTACACCAGTTTATGCCAGAAGAGTATATCAGAAATATTACATCTAAAAATTTTAAGAAGGGCTCACCCTGATGGTGCAATGAGTTAAAGAACCACACTATGAAGCTCTCAGAAGCCACTGCAGAATGAGTTTGATTCCCAGCCAGGTTGCTGACCCACCATAGCCTGACCTCCTTGCTGCTCCCCTCAACAGTGTATTTCAGTAGATCTGCCTGTTCTGCTCCCCACCCTGTTTCTGGTAAATCCTCTCACCCACCACACCTCTGGCCTGTACCCCAGTTCTGTAAGCATAAATAAATAAATCTTAAAAAAAAAAAACTCTCAAGGAAAGAAGAATATTAGTTTTGACTCCAACCTGATGAGTATTGAAGCTCTAAGAGTATAGAAATATTCCTTCAGTAAAGGAAAAGCTGAGCCAATTATCACTAGAAATAAGTATTTTTTGCAGATAAATAGTACACTGAAGAGTAAGTTTTCCTTCCAAAGCAATCCTCTTAGAAGCCGAAGCCAGAGATGAGCACAATTGGTCATGATTAAAGACGTGGTGCAGACAATTGTGATATTCTGACTTCATCTTTGCATAATATTTTATGAACTGCATAGGCATGAAAGTATCCAAAATTGTCTATAGTATTTAATTAGAAGCCAAAAAGCAGGCCATAGTCTCTGAGTAATTAATACTATCAGAGGAAAAAAAAAAAAAAAACACTTTGTGGACCAAGGAAGGAATACTTAAAGGTAACTTTACTGAAAACAATTCATATTCTTAATTAATAACCAATCAAGGAACTTTTTTCCCCCTCAAAGCTGGGAAATTGTATTACTTAAAAATAA
>NW_004567110.1:19461503-19499419 GCF_000260355.1 Condylura cristata
GTATCCAAAATTGTCTATAGTATTTAATTAGAAGCCAAAAAGCAGGCCATAGTCTCTGAGTAATTAATACTATCAGAGGAAAAAAAAAAAAAAAAACACTTTGTGGACCAAGGAAGGAATACTTAAAGGATATGCAGTTGTTTGTGACTTTCTTCTCATTTAACTGCAGGTCATAATGGTAAAGTAAGAGACTGAAAAATCACACTTAAGTGTTACCATATTTTGGGGGAGGGGGGAAATAAGTCAATAAGACCTTATTTTTATTTACTAGAAAACTACTTGCTTGGAACACTTTCAGGAAGGGAAAAATGAGGAAGGAGTTGATAGACTTTTGAATGAATAGAATGATATTCACATAACTAAATATTATTATTTGCATTGAACAGTCAAGGAAACTGAAACTGAAAACTACTTACTGAGGTGATATATCTACTAAATTGCAGAGGAAAAACCCACCTCAAGCAGTCAAACTCAGCAACTCAGATGCTAAAATATTGTGCTATAGAACCTCTTTCTAAATTCACAGATGATAGGAATGAGTTCATGTTGTTATATTTATAGGTCCAATTCTAGTGTTACATAGCATAATCTTGTTTTCTAGTTGAAACATTCCTTCCAGAGGCCTTACATTATCTACAATTCTAAATATAAACCACATCTAGCCACCCTGAAACAACAACCTTATATAATTACAATGTACTAAAAAATGCAGCTTTGAACTTAATACTAAGAGAGAGATCAATGTGTCACAGGTTCAATTCCTTGGCAACTCATGGGAAGGTTTGCTGTTCTTATTACCTGAGAAATAGTGAGAATACTTACAATTAAGTTCAACATGAAGAAACCAATTAGCTTTCATTCTAGTATGTTTTACTGGTAGAAAGTTCCACTGAAGCAAATTAATAAATTCATCTGCTTGGCAGGTTACTCATTTTGTAGACACACATGATCCATCTTGACAATAGAAAAGCTACTCTGCATTTGTAACATTGGAAATTATAAATATCATCACAACTAACTATAAAAAATCTGACTGTATTATAACTAGCAAAACTGAATTTCCTGACATTTCACTGTGTCAATCCTAAAGTCTTCAGAGAAAAGAAATACTAACAAAAGTTTTGTAACAGTATATAGTATAGTCTGTAGATTTGAAATGCATGGATATAGTGTTAAGAAGAGGTGTGTCTGTGTGTACATTTGTGTGTGCACACAAAGACAAGTGGTATTGAACTATCATTTCTGTAAACCAAATGACAGAGAAGAGACTTTAAAATAATTATAATAGCTAAAATTAAATGTCAGATACAAACATAGATGTGTTCTTTTACACTATTATAAAGGACTCTGACTTAAACAATGAATAATTTGTTTTGACCACATAACTAATAAATAACAGAATAAGTGTTTGAATCCAACTTGCTTCTTTTAAAATTTGCATATTTAATAGGCAGTATATCTTTTTCATTTCAAAGAAGAGAATAATAAATGACCCAAAAGCTGGCAGGATACAAGTCGATATATGTATTAAGAATAATAGTGAGTATCTATACCATTTCTTACAACTACCACAGCAAAGTACCACAGACGGGGTATCTAAAAATGGAAGTCATTCTCTCATGGGTATGGAAGGGTAAAAAATCAAGGCACTGGCAGAGTCTGTTGCTTACGAACACTAAAATAGACGGTCTTTAATTCTCTCTTAGCACCTAGTGAAAGTCAGAAATCTTTTATGTGCCTTGGTTGGCAGCTACATCGATGCTACCGCTGCTTCTGTCTTCACCTATCTCTTTTTCTGTAAGAAAACACATCGCATTGGATGAAGGGCTGACCCTACCCCAATATAACGAAAGCTTAAATTAGCTCTTATTACTATTATTATTTTCCAAATAAGGTTACATTAGGGAATGGGAGTCAAATGACTTTAATCTATCTTCCAGAGGGACACAATTAAACATATGATATGAAATGTATATGGTATAAATTAGTTTTATATAACTTATATCCAGCATACATTATCAATATGTTGTATTGATAATATAATATTTATATTTATAATATTATATTATATTATATTCTTAATCTTCCTTCCAGTTGAGAACACGTGCCAAATTTTCATTTCTTGAAAAAGGTAAGATATTAGTTCATTTTCTTATGAAAAACAGTGACTAGAAGGTAGGGCTAGGAAATCATTAAGATATTCCTAATAGCCCTAATTTTAAGCTTAAGTTTTGAACAGGTAGTTAAGGGATAACACATGAAGTCACTGTTTTCAAATAAGCCATTTACTAGTGTGAAATTAAACTTATTCATTACTACTTGATATTACTGCTTCATATTCCTAATATCGCTAACCTCACTAGATGAGGTTACAGGGGTAGAGGAGGAAAGCAAAGAATGGAGGGGTCCAACTGGCTGTGGTAGAAGTTATTGGCAATTTGGTGGTGGGTAGAGTGTGATAACATACATTCGAAGAGTTGTAAACCTTTTTCCCTAAAATATATAAATGTATGCAATGTTTTAAAACAATGTTACCTCATTTGAAAAAATAAATCAGTACTGCTAGGTTAGATTATCAAGTACATACATACAATGCATGTGACAAGATCATCATAAAGTAACTTCAGTTTATTAATCTACCTAGTCCTAGAAAATAGTGTCACATAGAATGTTTGATTGAGGAAAGAGCCTGAGATTCAAAAGGTATTGAGAAATGTGTTATGGAAAAAATATATAAATTGCAAAATATGTTTTTATTTCTTGAAAACACTAATAAAGAAGTAATGCTTTGTTCGGTCAATTTTACCAACACTTCTCAGATGATGGACACACACCAAGTTTATATACTTTTGTATGCTTCATATCATTTAATATTACAGAAGATAAGGAGCTAAGCCAGTTTAGCATATTTCATTTTTCCTTCACAGGGCTATAATTTGATTAAGTATTCTTGATTCATAATGACAATTTCCTACACTTTTGTTCTTATGCAAAATTAAATATATGCTGTAAATATGAAATCAAGTAAAGACACATTAGATTTCCAAATTCATGCAGGTACTTAGTACAAAACAAGATTTGTGCCAGGTTTTCCTAAATACAGTCCATAGTAAATTTAACCAAAATGTGTCCATATAAATATAAGCACAACTAAAAATGTGACATCAAAATTTCAACACAACAATTTTATGCCATCAAGCTAATCTCTACATAGGAAGCATCACTTTACAAGTGAACTTTTCTTGATCTGAATGCATTAAGAACGTTTCTATATAGAAAAAAAGAGAATGTATATAAAAATTGTGCTAAATGACAGTCAAGAGTGCATCCAAAGTGTTTGTAAATAATTCATATGAAATTATCATGATTGGCATTGATTAAAAATAATTTTGACAATTTCCATTTTCCTTTTTTTTAAGATTTATTTACTTATGCATACAGAATTGGGGTACAAGCCAGAAGTACAGGGACAGTGAGAGGATTCACCAGAGACAGAATAGGGAGCAGAAAAGGAAGATCTACAAAGTTGAAAGGAGCAGTGGGCGAGTCAGGAGAGGTCTACCAAAATGATAATTTCCATTTTTTAATTCAGTTAGAGAAAATATATTTTATGGTATTGTCTGTAAGTATTAAGTGAAATTATAAAATAAAAAACTGAAACACTACACAATAATGAACCATACTTTAGTTAAAAATAAACATATCTCAAGCCAGAAAGAGAAAGAAAAATACCGGATGGTTTCACTCATAGCAGGAGTATAATGGACCAGGCGAGAAAATAACAAGAATAATGAACAGCCATATACCAGAGACATTTTGTGGGGGTGGAGTAGGGAATGGGATCAAAAACAGGGGGATGGGGAGGGAAATGCACGGGATTATGGTGATGGCACACGGGTGACTTGGTGATGGGAAACCCGCAGGGATTACAACTGAGATGGGAAAAAAAATGTACAAAATGTTGTAAAAATAAACTGTTATAAAATAAAAAAAAGATAAACATATCTCAGAGTTAATGTCAGAAATAAAAGTAAGAAACTGATGTCAGTAACACTACTACAAATTAAGTGATCACTATTACACTACTGACTAAACACTGTACATATCTTTTTATGTTGCATTGAGTATGCAGTGATATGTTTCCTTCCATTTTTACACAATATCATTTTATGTAATTTACAATATTGCTGATAGACAATTATAACTATTGATGATAGGCATTTGGGTCATTTCATTGCTCTGCATACTGCTTTTATAAATATTATTGTACACATGAACTGGAGCACACATACTCTTCTGTGAAAAGAATGGGTGCATGATGCTCTAAGTGGATATTCAATTTTGTTAAAACATCCAGTGTTTTGCAACAACTTCATTTTTACCATTAGGAGTAGAAGAATTTTCTTTTCCTTTGTACTCTTACCAAGAGTATTCTGTTATATTACATACTGATATTTCTTGGATTAAAAATGTTTCAAGCTGGCCCTCCCTGGTGGCGCAGCGGGTTAAAGCACAGCACGGAGAATCTAAAACCACTTCCGCATGAGTTCGATTCCCGCCTGCCCCGGAGGTAACCACATGGCGCGGCAGACCCCTCCTGACCCGCCCGCTGCTCCCCTCAGCAGTGTACTTCATCGATCTGCCTGTTCTGTTCCCCACTCTGTCTCTGGTGAAGCCTCTCGCCGCCCCTGAGCTTCTGGCCTGTACCCCAGTTCTGTACATCTAATATTTAAGGATTACTGATGCATTGCAATAGTCCAATGCATGTTAAATAGTAATGTTAATTTAAGGAATAGAATAATTAAATGGTTAAAATATAGAGATATTGTGAAGTAAAAGCATTTTCCCTTCACCAACAATATTGAATTCATGAGGCATGCTAATGTCATACTAAAAAGAATTATGGACTATTATGGACTTTACCATAGCTATTCATTTAGATCATTAAAAGAATATGTGTTCTTTTTAATGTACCTTGATTTGGTCTTTTAAATTTTAATTCAAAATCAAGTAAGTCAAAGTTCCAATAATTAGGAATAGCTTTGTCTTAAAAAGTGACTTAGGCCATTCTTAATAAAAATCAATTAGGCGTAACATTCCTTAAATCTTAGAAAAGGAGCTAGTTAATACTGTTATTGCCTGAAGCTGTGATTGGAAACATGGTTTAGATGTAACTTTCTTTGATTAACATGTCTTTTCCAAAGCTTAAAAAGCAATACTATTTAATTTGTTCTAAGAAATAATATTTGGTGATAGAAAAGGTATAATTTATCATACTATGTTTTATCTGAACATGTCACTGCTAATATATCTTTCTGCATACACTATATTTTTAAATTTTTCAACATTTAAATTGAATATACAATATCTATAATTTTCTTTGAATTTATCCTAATCTCCCTATTCTTTTCATTGAGCCAACATTGCATTTTAACATAATGTAAGTTTCCATCACTGAAAATCAACAAATATGTATATGCTACATTAAGGTCACCCGACAGAAAAATCCACATATTATAAATAGTAAATTCTTCAAATAATACTACTACTTCTAAGATAAGAATCATAATATGGAAAGCTTTATGAATCCTAAAATGTAAGACTATCATATATTGAAAGACATTTTCTTAATATTTTATAGAGTATAAAAAGATTAAGAAAACTGTTGAGGCAATAGCCTTTGTTGTTTATCTTTTTATAGAAGATGCACTGACCCATAGAAGAGGAACACAAAATATAACCAGGAGAGCCTTACAAAAACAATCCTTTTCCCACAATTTCCACTTATAAACACTCGATCCATCATTCATGGATCATGTCAAAAATCAACTTTTAAGAAATTAGATCTGAATCATTCAACTGTATGATTTCATTCTTTCCTCTCTATGTATCTTGTGTTGTCACATTATGTTTTCATATTCACTTTGGACTTACCACAGGGAGAAATACACAGTTTATAACATTTGGCTTTAGTTTTTATACCCAGGGATTCTGAACACTAAATTGATGGATAACACTTTTTTAATGAACAATGATTATATAATTTACCTCAGAGCAATTATAATACAATTTCAATGTTTAAAACTATCAAAATAATTTAAAATTGGTAGCTACATAGAAAATATGTGCCTATTACTTGGATCTTTTTGTATAAAATGTATGTTCAAAGGATAAGAAAGTACAAATTTTCAACCTTTCTATAAATATATACTCTGTGGAAATGGTTAGGTAGTCACCATATGTACATGTGAGTGCCTATCTGTGTCTGTCTCTAATTCTCCTTAAATTTTGAAACAAAACAAAAGGATGTAAACAATGCCTACACACTGCTTTTTAAATGCAGATATTATATAAACATGTACATCACTTTCAAGTATGCAAGGTGTGTGTGAAGTTTAGGGAAATTTAAATGATTCCTACAAATTAATTGAAATAAAAAATGAGGGCACTTGCCATATTTATATTGTTAACTCCATTGTGATCTGATAATTCCTTTCTATTATGAAGTGATTTACAGTTCTAGTTTTGTTCATTATTTTACCTGAAATAAATGTCATCTTAATGACAATATGTAATATATATTGATAACAAAAGTTAACAAGTACCTATTATTAATATAGTATGCTAATAGTATTATTAATATAATAATAGTCTAGAATATGTCACTATTATTTACTCTATTTTTAAGTATAAATACAACAGCCATGAGTCATTGTTGACAAGTGGTCAGAAAATTTGTATGTTTCAAACAAAATTTCAATATTCTCTTTTAACCTGAGACATATTTTGCAAACTCTTATTGATTGTTCACTATACGTTTAGTGAAGATTTCCAGGTAAAGTAGAAGAATTGATGGGTAATTTTTTAATTGTGTGCTTTAGATTTATATTTAAATATAATTTGGTACTATTATTATATACAACATTTTTCAAGGAAGCACCTTAGAAATAGTCACATACAAAAATCTTAGCACACTAAATTCATAATATATTAAATGGACCATATGTCATGACCAAATGGAACTTAGTAAGAGACACAAGGATGTTCAATATTCAAACATTGATAAAGGTAATTTACCACATCAGCAAAAGGACAGATAAAAATAATTTGATCATCTTAATAGATGCAAAAAAAAGATTTGGTAACATCCATTTATGACAAAAATATAACCATATTCAATGGTGATATACTGAAAGCTTTTCCCCTAATATCAGATACAAGACAAAGATGTCCATTTCATCACTACTCTTCAACAAATATTGAAAGCACTAGCTAAACAATCAGGGAAAAGAAAGAATATGAAAGGACTCCAAATTAGAAAAGAAGTAAAACTATAACTATTTGCAGATGACATGATAAAATACATACATAGAAACCTTAAAAACTTCTCTGAAAAACTAATTGAAACAATAAATCTGTATCATTAAGTAGCAGGCTAGAAAGTAAATATGCAGAAGAATAAGAATCAAGAACACAATCCCATTTATTATGCCATCAAAAATAAAATACTTAAGAGATAAACTAAACATAGGAGGTAAAAGGGCTGTACAAAGAAAACTATAAACTTCACAATTAAAAGAAATAGAAATAAAGGGTAGATATTCCTTGTTCATGGACCAACTACCTCACAACATGTGAACAGTTTATATCCAAAGAAACAGAAACAAGTATTGGTGAAGGTGTGGAGAAAAAGGAGCCTTTCCACACTACTGATGTAGACTGATTCAGTCCTTATGGAAAAGAGTGTGGAGGTTAACCAAACTATAAAAAATAGATAGCCCATATGATCCAGTAATTCCACCCTTAGGTAACTAAGGGAAGCTCTCTGCAGAAGACAAAAACACTAATTGGAATGGAAATATGCACTCTATATTCATTGCCACACTTTTTTACAATAGACAAGTTATGGAAACAACAAGTGTCCAATGCCAGATGAGGACATTAAAAAGATGTGAGGTGGCCCTCCCTGGTGGCGCAGCGGGTTAAAGCACAGTACTGAGAATCTGAAGCCACTTCCGCATGAGTTCAATTCCTGCCTGCCCCGGAGGAGACCACATGGCGAGCCAGACCTCTCCTGACCCGCCCGCTGCTCCCCTCAGCAGTGTACTTCGTAGATCTGCCTGTTCTGCTCCCCGCTCTGTCTCTGGTGAAGCCTCTCACCGCCCCTGAGCCTCTGGCCTGTACCCCAGTTCTGTATGCACAAATAAATAAATAAATCTTTAAAAAAAAAAAAAAAAGATGTGAGGTATTCAGCAATAAAAAATGATGAAATCTTACCATTTGAGACAAAATGGGTTGAAATAGAGGGGCTTGTGTTAAGCAAAATAAGTCAGAAGGGCAAAGGAAAATACCAAATCACCTCACTCACGTGGACTACAAAGAAACAAAACAAAGAGAAACGGAACAAAAACAAATCCAGAAATACATAGCTGTAGAATTGAGGGTACATGATAGGGTGAAGGGTGTGGAAAGCAAAGTGTGATGGGGCAAATGGAACATGATGGAATATGGGTGCTGGCAGTAGGTATGTGGTAATATACACATGAAGAGCTATGAGCCTGTACGATGCTGTACCCCAATATTACCTTTATTTAAAAAATACAATTACAGTAAATGGGCACTAATAAAAATAAGCATGGAGTGATTAATTACTAGACACATATCCATTATAAAATGACTAATCTTAGTCAAACTATAGAATAAAGCTCACAGTAATTCCTGAGCTTGGGATGTTTAGGATGTTAACAAAATGTATATTGGCCTTTTCCTTAATCAGGAGCACCTTTCATTCTTATAATTTTTTAATTAGAAGTTCTGGATTATGATTCCTACAAACAATAACTGGGGTGAGATCACCTATTACTGCAGCAGCAGCCATTAATGGTGTGCCAGTCAGCACAGCCCACTGCTTACTGCTTTCTGTGAAACAGATTAGGGACCCAAGCACTGTGCTCCCTTTCTGCTTATAAGCTCCTCCTATACACAAAGCACTGCTCTCACTGAAAAAAAAAAATGTATTTTTAAAAACTAGATTACATGGTGCTAACAGTCTGGGTACACTTTCCCCTTGGTTATAAATTATAATTAAATGAATAGTAAACAAATATAATTGTGTTCAAAAACCATTTAAAGAAAACTAAAGATACACAGAAATATTGTATTTATTTGAGAGTTAGTTTTGTCTCATTCTTATAATTTCTCCACTAAGATATTTTCAATCATTAAAAAGAAAAAATAAATACTATTTTGAAAGAGCAATACAAAATATAGATGCAATGTAATGTAACTTCTCTAAAGTCCAATAACAACTTTAAGAAATTCTTCAGGCAAAAACAGAACTTCTCATTAATATCACTCTTTTAGTTGGAAAGAAAACAAAAGGGTTCTAAAATATAACAGCTACAATTCTTCAGAAGCACCCATCTGGAAAAACTCTAATAGTCATGTTAATATAATTCTGTTTTTAAGCACATTAGGGCATGTGTGTGTTTATGTGTATAGATTAGAATACTATTTTCATAAAGCAGTATGGAAATGAGAGATAATTTTAATTTAAAAAGTTCAAATTTAAATCAGAATTTATATAACTTTATGTTATTTCCTTGTATAAGTTAAAAATGGAAAATTATTCATTCTCCCAGTTTAATTTTCTAAATACAACATTTATTTTTGAAAAGTTTAAAAAACTCATTATCTTGATTCTTTGGGAGTGTTTTATCTCATATAACTCTAAATGCATCCTGCAATCAAGACATTATTCTCCCACTTCATAGATGAAAAGACAGGGTTCAGAGCTTTGAAGCTTTTCATATGTAGAGGTAGTATTTAAATGACATGTACAGCTATTCTGTAAAAGTCATACTGTCTCTAATATATGGGCAAAGGTATAAGACACACACAGACACAGAAAGACGAGATTCCTGAACAATTCTCTTCATCATCATCTAGACTGAAGAACGTTACTATCGTATTTTAATGAAATTATGGGTTTTATTCTTTATCTCTTTTTCCCAGTGAAGTATCACACTATCTCAAATATATTCAAGCACACATATTTTACCAGCAGCTTAGTAATATTGGCATAGGAAACTGTACAAGATATTACAGACTCAGAATTGGTCATTATTTCCAAAGGCAAAATTCGGTTTAGAAAAAATACATATAAGTGTTTGTAGAATTAATTGGTAATTGATGTCCACACATTATTTCAGATTATGAGAATACAAAGACTAGAAATCAAATAGGACTGTGTTTAAAAATTTACACGCCTAAAAGAATATGAAAAAAGAAGAAAAATGTAAAGACATAAAAACACCCAGTGAAACTGGTTGAAATGTCAATAGCCACCTATCAACACTTGAGAAAGTTTATTCCATACTATATTTCTCAATCACTTTTTGCTAGTCTTAGTTTATAAACACTCTGGCAAAATGCTTGATATATAATCAAATGTATGACAGGCCAGTAGACTGTTATCTCTTTAAATAGGATTAATGATTTCTAGAAATACTCCTAGGAAATTATGGCAAAAGTATGTAACACAGTACACAGGGCAGATAAATAAGTACTTCTAGTGGCAGAAATTGTTATAATATATATATTACAAAATCGAATGATCACTGCATATATGTATAAAGCCTAAAATATTAAAATCATTTATAAAACTGCAACCAAAAGGTATTTCATCTTATCTAGTGTGATGTTATATTATTAAGAACATAGCTTTCAATTCTTTATTGAATGAGAAAATGAATTTAAAAAAATTCAAATTAGAAATCCAGGTAATTTAGTCTGTGTGTTTAATTGGATTCTCCTATTTCTGACTTTGATATAATGGAATGACACATGCAATTGAAGAAAAGTAATAGAAAAAGTAAATGAAACTATTTTGAAACAAGAGAAATACATACCCACATATATCTTGTTGAGAAATGTGTTAAAGTGAAAGCAAATGACCCTGTATAGACATGAAGTCAGAAATAACTGAGTAGATTTGGCATTAAAAAAAAATGTTATTCCAGATTTCATAAATGTTCCATAAAATGTTCAGAAATCATTGCGGTATTGACTGTTGTATTCAGGTCACATCTGTTTTCTAAGGAGCACTGCAACAACTTGTTTGGTTGTAAAGACAGCTTTCCATTAGACAGAGTATTCTGCAATAGCCAGTGGGGAAGAAGGAATTTGAAAAGAGATACTTGGACTTAACCATAGACAGTTACAGCATATGCTTTTTTGAAATCAAAATAAAAAGAGGTCATATATGTTATTGATTATAAAAGTCACTACATTTTTACTATAAAAGTCACCTCAATTTTACTATACTAGGATTTTGTTCATGATTTAGAAGAAATCTTTGAAAGTGTCAACAGGTATTCCAAATACAGTACAGCTAATGTTGTCTCTGTGTCTGCATATGTGTGTGTGTGTGTATGTGTATGTATGTATGTATGTATTTTTAAAAAATATATTATTTTAATTGAGGTAACAGGATTCTCCCCATCAGGTACTGCCACCCACAGGATCTCTGCCACAATGTTTCCTTTTTAGTATGGGAAGACCCCATCTTAGTCCCCTAAATGTGGCTCATATCTCATAAAGCTTGAAACTAAAAAAGCAATTTATTTTGGTGAAAGCCCAAATAGGTAAAGTTTATATATATCTTGTCTAACGAGGGAAAATGTAAGGTATCTCAGAAGAATAAGAAGAATATGGCAGATTTAGGGAGGGTCACTATATTCAAAATAAGGAAATACACATTCATTTTCTGCAGCCTGTAGGAATTTGATCACTACTCTTTTTAACGTTTTATCATTCTGATTGCTGACTTTACTTTATTACTTAACTAAAAGATAATTTTCTTTCCATCTATAATTTTGCTGCTGCCCCACCCACTGCTCCCCTCAGCAGTATATTTCAGTAAATCCACATGTTCTGCTCCCCACCCTGTCTCTTGTGACTCTTGGTACTCTCTGCACCTTTGGCCTACACTCTAGTTCTTCTATGCAAAAACCAGTATGTTTTTTTAAAAAAGAATATTGTAACTGTTTATATTATGTCATTACTAGTGATTTAAAGACTGAATCAAACTGTATGTTTGACACCCAGTTATTTCCACCACCTTCCTGTCAGAAAAAAAAAGTATAAGAAAGAGATAAAAATTTAAACTTCACTCATGATTAAATCAAATATGAAGGTTACATTTGTGCTTTGTCAACCCAGTTGACCTCTGGCTGAATTTCTACCCACTCAGTCATGATACAATTGAATGACAGCATCTCTCACTTTCTTCAAGATCAGAACCAACTTTGTGAAACTCACACCCCACAGAAAGTAAGTCACAGGAGTATTCACTAAGCACTGCTTTTTAATAATCTCTAAGTTTCCATTAGTGAATGTAATCAGAGGAGGCTGAAATCAAAGACTAAAAGATTCCTTACTATTTGGAAAGAATCAAGGGAAAAGAAACTTAGTAATCAGTCTTCCTTGATCACTCCCTTGGCTGTTTTTCTTAACCTGCTGACCTTAATTATTAAGACCGTGATCAAAGATGAGGTTATTTGTTCTATCGATGATTCAATAGACTGACTGCACAAGCCTGGCCCCACTTTACTGATACTGTCCTTCCAAGCCAACCCCTCCTCTGAGACCTTTGGATACTTTGTATTTTGTAGTTTGGGGTATTGAAATAGATCTGAATAATATACTGGTTAAATTTCATATCAAACCTATGGTACTTCAAGACTGAAAAGTTTAATTTCTCATTCTAAATTAGGTTTAGACAGATTACAACATATCAGGAATTATCTACTGGGTTTAAACACTAATAACAAGTCTAATAATTCTAATAATAAAATGCTCACATTATAGACATGCTATAACTTTGAAAATAAGCCCTTTACAGTACATACTTCCTAGGGAAATACTAACATTCAAAGACTAAACGTTCGCAATATTAAATTTCAAAGGAATTCAAGTGTGAGATAAAATATATACTGCCTTATTTTGTCAGAAGTATAAAAGAATAAAAATATGTCCCCAAATCTTGGTTCTTAGCAATATGGTTCACATCTCAACTGGCAAATGTGTTAAGTGCAAGCACAAACTATGTGGCAATTATGAGATGATGCTCAGTTTTTCTGCTTTATGTTTCAATATTCTTTATCTATACCAAATTGCCTCTTGCTTTTTACTACCATTGCCCCATTCAAGATAATTTCTATGAGCTCTGGGAAAAAAATCATTAAATGACTCACTAATACATACTGATATCCTAATATAAATTCAGCCGACAATCTTTGAGTCCTTAAAAATATCAGGAATTTGGTCAAGACCAAACTTTATCCTATTTTTCAGTTATAGGAAGTGCACTGAACCATGTTATCTTAAAGTCTTCCAGCTCAAGAAAATGGTGATAGCCTGAATCAATCAAGGTTTGAACATTAGTGCAATACTGGTTTCAATACAGATGTAGCTAGCATTGTGTTCAGAGAAAATAAAAATGCTGTAATTTTGAGTGAGATATAAAATTTATTTTATTAAGGGCTACTTTGATAGTAAGAATAATTTTCACGCATTAAAGAAGGCAGAAATTTGGCCATCGTCTGAGGCTACTATGTTACTGCCTAGAATATTCCTGTCTTTGGGGAGATTAATATGTGATACTTATATGTACCAGTTAACCCATAACTGTGTATGTATTGTTTTAACAGAAAAAAATTGTTAAATATCATAAATGCTCTATGAGTTTGCATTTCTGAGATATTACTAGTCTCCCTTCTATTCAGATAGGAAATATAAAGACAGGATGTCTAGTCCCTTAGGGCTCAATGTTTACAAATGATAAAGTTAAGATTCTAACCAAGCACCCAGGCTGTTTTCCTTAAATCCTATTCTATGCTATCATTTTATGCTTTATACTTTCTAACATCAAGAAACCTAAAAAATCTTAAAGGACAGTCACAACATTGAGAATGTCTCATATACTTATCATAAATTTATTCACTACCATCAAAAATATAAAATGACATATATGTCTCTAAGATAATTAAAACATAAGTGATGGCCATATATTATTAATACTGCATGAACCCATTCTGAATTTTGAGAGATTTATGAAAAGAGAGGGATCAGCTAGAAAAAGCCCCCATACCTCAATTTTTATAGGATTTTCAGATGTTATGAGCAAAAAGCAAGAATACTGTTAATTACATGTTACATGGTGGAAATAAGTATGCATCTTACAATCTACCTGATTTCATTTATTAGTTTTTTTTTATGAAGTCCTTAGAGTTTTCTATATACATCAGCTACAGACAGTGAATTTTACTTCTTCCTTTCCAGTATGGATACCTTTTATGTCTTTTTCTTGCCTAACTGTTCTGCTAAGGACTTTCAATACTATGCCAATAAAAGAATGCACTCTTATCTTGATTTTAGAGAAAAAGCTTTCATATTCTCATCATAGAGTATGAGTATATTAGCTGGGTTTGTCACAAATTGCCTTTATTATGTGGAGGAATGTTTCCTCTACCCCTGATTTGTAGAGAATTCATCATGAGTGAATATTGAATGTTGTCAAATACTTTTTCTGCGTGTATTGAGATTATCATGATTTTTATCTTTCATTTTATTAATGTAGTATTATCACATCAATTGATTGTGTTAACTACCTTGCATCCCTGATATAAATCCCACTTTATAATAGTGTATTGTCCTTTCAATGAATTGTTTGATTTGCTAATATTGTTGTTTTTGATATATTAATGTGTTTCTTGTTTTACCTCTATGTTCATCAGAGATAATAACCTATAATTTTCTTTTCTTTTTTTTTTTTTTTTGACATTCTTGTCTGGTTTTGTTATCAGGATAGTGGTAGCTGGTGCAATGACTTTAGAAGAGTGCTCTACTAATTTTAGAAGAATTTGTGAAAGAATCACATTAATTCTACTTTGAGTGGTTTGTTTATTAGTTTTGTTTGAAGTCTCTTATGTGGTTGTAGTCAAGTCATAAAAATATTTAGAGCTGAAACTGGTGGTTTGTATCCTTGTATTTTTCTCTCCATGAATTTTCTTTCCATTTGACACCTCATCTTCTAGTACTTCTCTACACGGGTCTCCTTTTTTTTAATGGTATAACCTCAATCACTTCCATGATGTCTCACAACTTCAACAGTGAAGAAAGGAAACTACTTTAATACACTTTTTAATGACTGAAGTCACTTCTAGTATGTCAAATTCTTCTGCATTCTATTTCCAAAATAGTCACAGTTCTACCCTGAATCAAGTAGAAAGACAGTAATTCCACCTCTTGATAGGAATATTGTTTACGTATCAGTAAGAGCAGTTGGCTGGGGGCCATTCACCTCTATTTATTTCCACCCATATGTCAAATATACCCATTTCCTTCTAGACAACAAAAAAAATCACCAATCTACTATATTAGCTTGAATTCTACAATTCACTCCTTTAAATCAGAACCAGTATGGATGAGGGTCCTCTGGTGGATTTCTTAGCTTCAACTTTTAAAACATTATTCTTCTTGATCTAAGAATCTTTGAGATTAAAGTTTTTGTTTTGTTTTGTTTTGTTTTCCCCCTAAAGTCTACACAATATTCATACAATAGCAAGCAGGAACAAAGAATCTGTAGATGGCCCCGTTTTAAAATGTAAAAAAAAAAAAAAAGTAGGAAAAGTAGAGTAAGTAGCTCATAGCAATTTTAAAATCGAACTGGGTATATTCATATATCTAGTTTCTTGATGAGAACTTCTAACTCCATTTAGATACTCTCTAGAAACGTTGGTTCAAACCTGCCAGATTTTAATTTTCCTTTTTAGCTACCCTCATTTTTCTGTAAGAAATGACTCATATTTGCAACTACATTACTTTTCAGCCTATAACCTTCTTAAAGATTTTTGAGGCCACAAAGGGACTCTTCATTATCAATAGTCGCTGTTCCTTTCAATTCATCCTGATACAACTCCTTTAATAAAATTTATGCATTTTTATGTAGCAAAGTACAATAAACCCTTAGAAAAATTTAAAATACCACACCTTTTCCCCCAAATATTTCTCTACCATGGGCTTCCTTTGAGACTGTTAAGTGTCTCACTTTAAAGAATTCTTCAAAATCCTACTTTTTTTTTTTTTTTTAACCTAGAGCCCTTCTAGTCCAACTGAAAGTGATAAGGGGTAATTAATTATGTTTTTCTGAAGTTTAACAAAAAAGGTTTGCTCTTGATTTAAAATTTATTCTGAAGTAAGATTTCCTGAGAGTCCTTGATTTGACCTTTACTTTAAGGCTCTTTCCTACCTTACTTCTTCTTTTGCCTTCTAGAGAAATAAGGCAGTTTTATTTTAAATCCAGACAGTTTTACTTCTTTATATTTTCTCTAAATTAGTCTACCAAATTGAGCAGTTTCCCTTTTTAGCTCATCTGGCTCCTCTTATATTTTATCATCAACAGAATTGTTTTAAATCAAACAAAAACCGAAAACAGTTCACACTCTTAATATTTCTGCCTAGAAATTTCATTACTCAGATCAAGAAACTTTTTAGGCATCTTATCAACCTTACATAATTTGGTACATTTTTTTATACTTTAAATAATAATTTCCCATTTTCCTTCAAGCTTAATAGTCTTCTCAAGCTTCTACCCAAAATAAATGATACATCTTTTCTAGAAACAAAATTACTTTAATATTCTCAAAGAAGTTCCCCAAAATATTATGACTTGTACAACTATCACATTTTGTTTCATGATACTGTGAGCTGCTAAGAGTGGACTCACTTTATAGATCTAGCTTGAGATCTCTTATGTGAGTACAATAGATGGTGGCTAAGCCTTTATGTTGGATCGAGATGTCTGGTACATCTTTTATTTTTCTGCATAGTTCATTTCTGAAATGCATAATCTTCTGAGACCTTCCTTCTGGATCTCTCTCAGGATAACATAAACTTTTGATATGGTAGCTTATGGCTCTGAAATAGAAAGCATAAGCTCCCAGTTTTTCTTAATATCTAGACTTGGAACCCTCAAAGACTACTGTCCACTTTCTGTTTGATAAAGCAGTCTTAGGACCGTCTCAGATTGAGAAATATCCCCACTCTTGATGGTAGTAAGTGTGTATGTAGATAGTGCTCATATTATCTTTGGAAATATCTATCACACAGAAGGTGTCCTAGAATTAGGAACAGCTTTTTACGTAACTCCTAAGGTATGACCTCTTACCCTATAAACTTTATATACTAGACTGTCAGGTCTGCTCTGCCACTAAATGTTTAACATACTATAAATAAGGCAATATGGCTTAAATAATGACCAGTTATCTTTCTGAATAAATCATAATTTGGTAATTTTCTCTATAAAGAGAAAAAAATCTAGTATATTCAATTACTTCACCTCTGAAACAGCATTTATATTTAGGCTTTTATGTTTGCATTATGCTGTGTGAGTATTGAAAAAGAGTAGACACACTATTGAAAACATTTTTTTTCCTCTGTCTGTAAGGGTAACAGAGTTCAGTTTTCCTTCAAAGGTAGTTTAGCCATGTTGATATCTCACATATAAACATTACTCAGATCACATTGCCCTATATTATTTCAGAGGAGCTTGTTTAAGTAGAAAGTAAGTTATAAGTTCCAGAATTTAGTAGATGCCCAAAACTTTAAAAAAAAAAATTACAATTGAACGCAAAAATTACGCATAAGTGCCAATTTCAAGTTACAGAAATACCTTTTGAAACTTACTGAGTTATTGAGTTGAATTTTTTCTTCAACACTCCTTGTGTTGAACACAACAATGCAATAATTTTATACTGAAGCAATAATCCACATATTCTGCAATTTTAAGATAACAAGGCATGATATTACTTTAGAAACGGCAAAAAATATCTATTTTAATATAATCTCTAGTTGGGTGATTACCTTATGAATAGTGTGCAGTTCTCCATTCTTTTCATTTATCATGACTGCATATTTGCATAGGTCCTAAAAAGACATAGAAACTCACTCATTAGAATCCTTGCAATCTGTTAGTGTTATTCTGACTGTGTGAAATTTATACTTCATGTGGAAGTGATCACTGAATTTATTAAATCTCTTTTTTTATTGGGGTAGATCCATTTTAAAACTGACCATTCTGTACTTTCCAAATAACTGTATTGGTTGAATAGGTAAATTGAGCTTCAGAGACATATTTTTTTCTGAATTCCAATATGGAATAGTGCAGCCTCATATTCCAATATGGAATAGTGCAGCCTCATAGAATATCATACTAGTAAATTGACTTCTGAACAACAATAGAGCAAATGGTGACTTTTGCACTCAAAAGAAACAAACAGATGGTGAATAATTCAGAGAAAGACTCAAAATCTTCCAAACTTTGAAAGTAGTAGGGATAAATCACAAGTACAATATGATCGGGGGATGGGAGGATAGCTGCTATGGACTTTTACACCATAGTTCAAACAGCTTTATATGGAAAGAAACCAAATTTAACCCAGATGGCTGCTTCAATCACTAACGTTACAGGTGATTTAAATACCTCCTTATTCTTGTGGAAGGTCAATATATTTTCCAACATGCTGACAAATATCCATGGCTTATGATTTCATATTTTCCTCTTGTTCCAATCCTGTTGCTAAATTCTGTCTCTTACTCATTACTGCCATGACTGATTCCCGGCCCAACATTAACTCAAATATGGAACATAACCATTTCCCTCGGTATCTCTTATAAAATAAACAGTATAGGTGTATTTAGATAGCAAATGATAATTTGGGTTTATGAGACAATTGCTAACATTGTAATGAACGTGGCAGATTGGGTAAAGCTAAATGTTTGGCTTTGCTTAAGCTTCCCTTGTTTACATATCTCCAAAACTTCTCCTAGATGCTATGATGCTTTACATCTATCAGATTACTTCAAAATTGTCCCATTTTAATCATTTCTAGCACTCAATATTCCTAAGCAATTCATATATATAAAACAAGAGGGACAGCTTTAAAACTGTGAATTTAAATGTGTGATTTCTCTTACCAATAGAAGAACAGTAACATGGGACAAGGATTGTGATGTTTTTCATCATTAAAATAAGATGAATTATTTTACTTCATCATCAAGGGCTCAGAATAGACTGATATACAACAAACAGGCAAATGCATAGCTACACATTCAGCTATAAATAAAGAAAACAAGTATATGTGCATAGCATTAAACAAAATATTAAGAACTAAGCTTATTTGGTCAAAGAGGTATGCTAAAAATTACAAAATTTTCCTAAGGAAAACTTTTAAAAAATCTAATCAATGAAGAATATTATGTCGGTCCATTAAAAAGCCACTTTTAAAAACTTTTTTTCCCCTTGAACTAACATTGCAGCATAACATTATGTAAGTTTCAGGTGTGAGTCATCTGAAATCAACATGAGTACAGACAAAAATTAGGTTCACAAAACCTCGTATTAAGATGGCATTTCCTGATCTATGGACTTAATACAGTTTTCAGCAAAGTCTATGTAGGCGCTTTCAAAGGTTAAAACCAGTTTAAATATAAATGGAAAAGGTAAAGGCAAAGAAAGACAGAAAACAGAAACTGAAGAACTTACATTCTCTGACTTTAAAAGATAGAAGAAAGAAGACATTTGAAAAAAAGGGCAAATAAGATAATTCCTGGAGACCACTGTGCCATAAAAAAACAAGGGGAAAATGGGCAAAAAGTGGCAGGATCAACTTGAAAAGAGGTTTACAGCACTCGAGGGAACACCACAAGGAAAACCACCTTGCAGAAGGAGCCAAGCAGCCTTTTCACCCCTCCTGCCACCACCCACGACTCACCCGCAATCCTGACGAGCAGGGGTCCCTAGTGTGCAAGTCTGGCTCCAAAGGGGCGTGGGGGGGGGGCTCGAGGGGGGAAGCTCTGCCCTTCTCAAAAATAAGTTGAGCCTGTTTACTTTAACTGAAGCAGCTGCCTGAACAAATGACGCAAGGCCCTCAGTTTTGTTAAAACTAAGCGAGAACTCTCTGAGGGAAGAAAAGTCGCTATGCAGGGGTCATTCCGCAAACATGAAAAAAAAAAAAAAATGAGAAATCTCCCTGCTGGTTCAGGCAAACTATAAACGTGAGGAAGCCCGCGAGGTGCCCTTGTCTGGGAGCCTCCGGTTGATGCGGCAGTCAGGGGAATTAATAGTAACGCGCATGCCCAGGGCGGGACGCATGCTCAAAGAAGACCAAGCAGGTCCGGGACTCACCTGAAGCAGATCTGCATCTTAACAAGAAACTGCAATAACGTTTCGGGAGAGTTGCTTAGCTAAGGGTCAGAGTAGTAATCTAGTAGAGCCAGTCTGCAAAGGCAGAAAGGGTATGTGTTTTCTTACTTGTTTAATCTCGTTTGCTGGAAACAAACATACAAGGAATCCTGTTTCCACGACATACTTACCCAAAACCGAACTTTCTTTTGTTCTGGGTTCCATTCAAAACTAACTGCTTTTGGGGGATCAGTAAGTAAACAGGTCAGAATAGAACACCGGAATGAGTAATATGATGCCTCCAAAACTCTTAAGAGGCCCAGTAGATACTGCATGTCTCTTTTATGTGAATACGAAATACAGCAACTTATACATAGCTTGACAGGCTTGACAGGCCCACACCACCGGACGCTTAGAAATTTTTCCAAGGACGCTGGGATTTTGTTGGATTTATTGCTCACCTTCTGACAAACAAATGTCACATCAATACGTCTAGACTACTTGCTAGTCCTGATCCTTACTTAGTTCCTGACAACATAATATCAATAGAATGAGTCAAGGTGATGTCTTGTGGGGGGTGGGGGAGAAAGGGGGCAGCTCTCTACTGAATATATTATTACCTAAGTTTGGAGCATTTATATACCTCTGAGATGACAGTGAAGATATTTTGCTCTCCTTGCCAGCTTAAAGCAAAGGGTTTTGGTTACAGAGCAAAAAACATTTGCTAAATCAATAGCTGCATAATAGATTTTAGGGCATTGTGGGGTTAAAAAAATAGAGCTACATGTATAACAACTAGAATTTGGGAACCCACCTGATTAAGTTTACAATAATGCACTGCCATTCTCCAGGTCCCTTATTTTCTGATAAGGTGACTTCAAATAAATGAACTGAATCATCCTTCGTGGAAACCAGCACCTCTTTATTTTATAGGTCCTTGATGGTGACACCAGATTATAGTCCCTCAGGAATACATTATTGCTTTTAGTTTATTATATTTTTAGACAAAGGCAAGTCCCGTAATTTGTACTTCACCTTTCCTACTAGATAACCCTCATTCTGCAGGTCCTAGAACCAACGTGGCAATAATGTCATGGTATCTAGCACTCCCTATTCCCAGTGTACAAATCCCCTTATATATGACCATAGCTATCTCTAGAGAAGGTTGATAAAAACACAACATTACAAAATTTTTTCAGTGTAACAGATTTCATCCTCAGGGGTACCCTAAATCCTTCCTTCATAAAGTTCTGAGTGTGAAAACTAGTATGTCTTGAAATTGACAGAATTATGGGATTTTTGTTGTTTTTGTAATTTACCATAGACCTCTGTTGCTAGAATTAGAATTCCACTTACACAGATCAACTAAGTATTTGATAAACAGACCATCTATTTATTATCTAAGAATAGCAAGCCTATCTATTTATTGTCTAAGTACAGAATAATAAACTAGATAACCCTACAGATCTGTGAAAGTAGCCTAATATAATACTATATTAAAAATGTTCTAATATAAATGTAATAATAAAAATCAAATATTCTTACTTATATTAATTTTTTATAAAGCCATCAGATTCCTAAGTAAATTTAATCTTTCTTCAGTTCCATTTTTCTCTTCCTAAAATATTACTTCACTATTCTATTTTGAAATTATTATAGTCTCCCTTTTACAGTGGATATAATTTTATAAACAGAACAAATGACATAACATTTTTAAATTAACATTGTTCTTGGTCTACATTACCCATAATTTTGAGGAATTTGAAGGTGGCAGAAGTATAATGGGTAATAACACATCAAATGAAAGATCCATGACTGCTATGAATATTTAACACTGAAGGCTACAAAACCTTTTCAGGAATATTTGTTAACTACAAAATTCACAATGAACATTTTATTTATTTGCAGTTGTGAAAGCATGATAATATTGGTAAGAACAAATTAGGGCAATACAGATGTCCTAACAATTATTTGCCACATAAAGTAGATCTAAAAGAGTATATAAGTTTAATTTAAAAAAAACACTATTATATTCTGGTAGTATAAAAAATTATAATGTTAAAATTTGCATGTTGAATACATAATGTAAACCTGAATTTATAAGTTCATAACTTTAGTAGTAATTTGAAAGTTATAAAAGTATAGCAAAATGTTACACCTAAGATTATCTTTAAAAGTATATTATTGTGGCAATTTTAAGTTGCTAAATTAACAGTATCTTATTGTAATATTTGAAATACTTAATTTTCAAAGGAAAAAAACACATATACACTTATCATTAGAAATTAGATGCCCAATAGGGTTCTTAAGTTCAAACTAATAATGTTATAAAACAATGAGTTCATACTAATTTTTTTTTAACATTTTCTACTTGAGGACCAACAACTAGCACATGAAAGCTATTTAATAAAGTTGGCAAAATGTAGAAATGAAAACACTGAGAGAGAGTTATTTCCAAATTGAATTTGGGCCAAATGATGCTAAATCACTTTAGAAGCCCATGTTTATGCAGGCTTTACTTATTTTATTTAAAATATACATATTACGCTCAAAATGTAGGTTTTGTTTTAAATTAGGACTTTGGAATTAAAAATTGAGCAGAATATGATGGCTAAAATTAATGTAAATATTAGTGAGGATACAGGTATATCCATTTAATATGGTTGTGTAACAAATTGCTACAAATTAAGTGGTTTGATAAATAAAATTAATTTTCTTAAAATTTGGGGGCCAGGGCACTCCCTGGTGGCACAATGGGTTAAAGCATTGCATAGTGAAGCAAGCTGCAACCACTTCATCACAAGTGTCCTTTCCTATCAGGAGCTGACCCACATGATGAGCAGACCTCTCCTGTCTCACCTCTGCTCCCCTCGGCAGTGTACTTCATCAATTACCTGTTCTGCTCCCCACTCTGTCTATGGTGAGTCCTCTTACTGCCCAGCACCTCTAGACTGTGCCCCAGTTCTGTATATATAAAATAAATAAATCTTTAAAAACATTGGAGACCAGAAGTTTAAAATGAAGGTGTCAGCAGGGTAACAAGCTCTGCAGGCTGTAGTGAGTTCCTTGCCTCTTCAATCTTCTGTGGATTCCATTAATTCTTGAATTGTAGGCACATCACTACATTTCTGCCTCCATTATTTCCATGTCCTTTAATCTATGTGTCAAATCTTCCTCAGTCCCTCTTTAATGAGGATACTTGTGATGGCATTTAGGGTCCAGCCTGATAATCCAAGAAAAGTTCCATGCCAGAATTCTTAACACAATCATTTGGTAAAGATCCTTTTTTTCAAATGAGATCACATTTACAGGTTCTTATACAGTAGGTAACATGTATTAATTATAAATATGAGGAAAAAACTGTTGTGACACCACAATGTGATGTCAGAATGATGGAATGACTTAGGATTTTCTCTGAATTAGTGGTAGATCATGTTTTTAAAAGTCAGAATTATATTGTAATCCTGGTCCACATTTCCAATCCAAAATACATTTTGAATATATAATATAATCCCTCTCAGTTTCTGAATTGAAATAACATTTGGAGCATGTGCCAGAGGAGTGGTGCAGTGAGATACAGGGAACACTGGAAGGATATTTGTTTTAGTAGAAAAGATGAGTTTCTTTTTTATAATACCCAAGATATTTTAATAAGTAGTTTGACATTTTGGCCAGGAGATGGGGGTATAAATGTGTGGTTCTTTTGGGTTTAGATGTTAATTTAAATTAGAGGTCTTTTCTATATTTAGAAAAAGTTATGGAAATGAAGAGGGGTCAAATAATGGTTGGACAACAGAACAAAGTTTAGAAGGAGAGTGAAAATGATTGTGAAGAGAATTAAGAGAAAGACAAAGAAAGATGATTATTAGAGGTGGCAAAGGAACATACTGTTTCAAGGAGGAAAATGATAAGGATTATCTGTTTCTTAGATACTGAGAGGTTAAGTAAGATTAGTACTTAAAATGTCTATGGAATTTAGCTATTGTCCATTGAACTTATGTCCACTTCTGTCCATTGAATTTAGTTATTATGTGTGCCAGTGTTCAAGCTAAACCCCTGGAAGATGGGTGAGATTTTCAAAGGAAAGTATGTGAATATTGAATGGGAGATAATAAATAAAAATTAGAAATACAAACTTTGAAATAGTTTTTGAGGATACCAAAAATTCTATAACTAAAGGGATATTTGAATTTGTTTTGTAATGTGTTTATCATTTACAGACTTTTAAATGTGTCACAACAAAGTGCTTATGATAAATCACAATGAGACAGTGACTTAATATACATAAAGAAAGGAAATTTGCTGTTTCCTAAGAAGGAGGAAAAGAATGGAAGTCTCAGATCAAATGGCTATATTGTCTTCAATTATGATAATGATACAAGTTAGTGACTTAACAAGTTAGGGTAACATAATATGTAAACAGATGCATATATGTTTATTGGGTGGTCAGATAGAGCACATAAGTTTCTATCAGACAGTCTCTCTTGTTTGTTAATTTGCTTGCTATTTTTATCTGCTAATTGTATACAGGAGTGCCAGAGATTGAGAAAATAAGATATGGAATCGAGACAGTAGAAAATGTATAATGTAATAATTTTAAGTGACACAAGTTGATGTTAGAATTCAAATTATTCTTGAAGATCACTTATGTAAGTAGACTTCTGTGTATGACATAATTTTTACAGTGATATATCACATGTATGACTATATAAGGATGTTTAGATTTATAGAAGTTGGAAGTTCATCCAGACAGTTGGGGGAAAAATATATTGGCAAGAATGTTATTAAAATGATTATGTAAAAATTCTATAAAAGCATAAAGGGAAATAAAAAAGGAGTGTTCTAAGGTAAATTCTGATAGAATGAAGAAAAAAAAGACAGAAGGTAAACAAGTAAGGAATGTCTAACAACATACAGAAATATCCCCCATAAGATTTTATTGTGGGTAGCTGGAAGTTGGCAGGATCCCTTAGGAAGCATGTTAAGGGCTTTATGCCTTACAACATGGGAGTCATCACAATCAAACCTGAATCAGAGAATTCCACTGTGAGGTCCCATACAGAATCTAGTACAGTATAACCTGGGGGAAGATAAAAAGTAGTTCATATATTTTTAAAAATTCTCTAAATAAGTAATAATAAAAAAGACTGCTATGAAATTCTACTCACAGTGGTTTGGATGAAGTAAATTTACATGAGAGAACATCCAAGTATAGAATAATGAAAATAGTGAGCAAAGAAAATAAATGAAACTTACAAGAAAAATAAATGAAATAATCAGTAATCATACAGAGAATCTGGTTTCCAAAATGAAACACAATTTTGAGACCCAGTGGATGTCAGGGTTTTTGCCAGAATTCAATACCTGAGCATTGTGTTTTAATGTTTATAGAGAAAGATATGGCCTTTGATGCACAAGTAGTAGAAATTCCTTTATGAGTCTAAACTTAAATCAACAGAATATTAGTAAAAAAAAAAAAAAGTGGACAGAAAAATCTTGGAACCTGGGAAATAAGACAAGCTTCTCAAATTCAGGTCCTCATAGGAAAAAAAAAAAAAAAACATAATAAAAGATTCCACTACAAAGTTGTGATTTTTCTGCTGCATTCACATTCACAGTTGTATAAGGTTTAATATTATAGTTCTTGAGTGGTCTAGCTGAGAAAGTAAATTATAATGGTCTCAGGATGGTCATAAATACATGCACCTAAATAATGCAAGAGCAAATCCTCTCTGGAAGAGCAAATAACTCCGGAAGAGCTATTTAGAACCTCATGGTTCATGACAATAACACCAAATATGAGTTCAGAGAAAAACATTTTAAAACAAGGGAAACAAGTCGATATAAATAAGACTATACTTAGATTTGCAGAATTCCAGATATCAAAATGCCCACATACTAATTATATTAAATAGAAAAAATAATTGATGGTAAAAATGATGGTAATTGAGTGAAAATACATAAGTTATAGTGCTTGATGAGCTTAAAATTATACAATAGGATTTGTTGTTACAAGCTTTGACCTCCACTAATGATCAAACGAAATGTGTTAATTATTAAATATTCTTAAAATAAGGGAAATACATCCTGATAATTAGAGGAATTTAAACTATTTTATAATGCAGACTTTATTTTGGGAAAATTCTACTTACCATAAAGTGATAAAAATAATGTTATTTTCTTGGGAAGCATGAGGTGCTAATAATAATGAATACTTTTACAAAGCCAAAACAGATTATAGGTTACTGCATTTTGGTAACAGGAATAGGAAAATCATAATAGGAATAGGAAATTAAAAGAGCACTTAGTATGTCAAAGATGAAGTACATGGTCTACATACTATAGTTAGATATGAGAAATCAAGAAAGTGTCAGATAAGTCCTTCTTGTACTATACAGTTTTAATTAAAGCTCATGCAGAGGCTCTGTTTAATTTTGTTAATTATTAACATTAACTAGCTGGCTTATGAATCTCTATAGATTTCCAAGAAGTTAACATAAAACAAAAATTGTAAAAAATGTTTTGTGTGAAAACAACATTGTAAAATTGTCATCTGTCAATGGAGGAAAACTTGTTGAAGTGCATACTACTGGGATGTTAAAGGTCAATGTTAGAGTTCAAGTTGAACTCCCAGTTCAACTTCCTGCATTTTATGATTCCAACTCTGTACCAGTAAATAATATGAGAGACCTATGCACCAAAGGAAATCAACTTTCCATTATTAAAATCATGTAATTATAATAGAGAAGATAAAACTGTGTCTCTTTATTTAAACAGTATCATTTGCTAATATTTTCTTTCTAGAACAATGCATTTTGTGAAATGTTTTTATTTTGTGTCCCATGAATCAATATATTAAATGTAATAATCATATAATGATGTTTCTTTTAATGCTTGTTATTTTGCAAAGTTCACACTAATTTGCATTTTCAAACAAGATCTAATTGTAAACAAAAATATATGGGGGGGGCAACTATGTAGTCACATTGATTTTGGAGATAATATACATTCCTTTACCCAGTTCATGTTAGAAAACTGTGTCTGAATTTGGCAAGGCAGTTAATTGAAGTCAAGTAAAGCAAAGCATGTTATCATAAATGCTTCAAAATCATTATTGATTATGAATGCTTAAAATCATCCAGTCATTC
The DNA here is from genome assembly GCF_000260355.1 of Condylura cristata. NCBI lineage: Eukaryota > Metazoa > Chordata > Mammalia > Eulipotyphla > Talpidae > Condylura > Condylura cristata. The sequence goes on from NW_004567110.1 coordinate 19,488,897, forward strand.
ACAACTTGTGAAATTGATGGTTTTATTTTCGGGAAAGAACTTCTTTAAACTATGCTTTGTGTTGATTTTATAAAAGAAGAAAAAAGAATAGTTTGTTAATCATTTACTTAGTGGTACCTGGAAAATAAGTACAAATGTGTTATAAGAAATATCTGTAAATATTGATCAAGATGAAATTGGGTTATAAAATGTGAAAAAGATCCCTATAAAGATTCAGCTTAGACAGCTTTATGTGAACCTCATAGACAGCACATGGCCTATAAGTCCTCAAATACTTCATTGACTTTGTTCTCTGTGACTGACATGTCAACTTCCATTTCTGAATCTCAAAATCCCTGATGAATCTATGTCATTTCTGATTTCTGAAATCTCAATTTCACTCAAAGATGAAACAGAATATGTGGGCCAACTTTTGACTCACCGAATTTTGAAGCTGGAAGGGATCAGTAAAACTTATTTGAAAATCTATAAATGAGAAAGAAGCTGAGGTTTTAATTATCACAAAATCAAATAGGTTTATAAGATTATTTATGCTTATATTTTCTACTTTGTTTATACTAGTTTCTGTTTTTATACTTATATTATCTCCTTTATTTTCCTTCTGAGAGATAAGAAAAAGAAGGCAGTTGGGTGAACAGGGTAGATGTTTTTATTTATTTTTGAAGTTTGTAAATCCTTTATATTTCCAGCAGTCGAGACAATATTCTTGAGGATTGTGTCTATAGCTACCACAGACTATACCTTTTCTTGTTCAGTGGTCTCTCCGCTTTACCAGGAGTGGATTCAATTTCAAAAGTGAAGGCCAAAAATAGGTTGGCTGTTGAATAGACCTTTGCTCTCACCAGCCTCAGGAAAGGCACTTCAATAAAGCCTATAAGTCAGCTGACCTGTTCTAAGTATCTATAGCAAGCACAACATTAAATGAAGTTATCTGGGACAAACCAAAGAGTTTTTAAAGACAATAACTTTGGCTTGAAGAACTTACATTTTGGTTATGAAAATAAGAAATTAAAATATAAATTGCAAAGATATGTGAACGTGTGTGTGTGTTTGTATATGTCCAACAAATATGACGTGCTCAAGGAATGGTGTAGACACGTTAAAGCAATATGGACATTAGAGAAGGAAGAATGCATGAGATATAGTTACTAAATATAAGATAAATTGAATATTAACATGTAGCAATGGCAGCCAGTTATATAATCTACTAAATAATGTAATATTTATAAGTGTATACTTATATGAATAAATACATTAATAAATAAATGCAGGTGAAGGAAAAGTTCATTCTTATGGCAGAATGCCAACTATTTAAATGTAAAAAAAAAAAATAACTGGTGGAATTAGAGAACAACCAATTAGTAACTATAATGGTTACACTTGGCAAAGGAAAATTATCAGTGAATGGTAAAATGATTGGATGAAAATGTAATACATATCAGGACTTTTTTACAATATACTTATTAGTATCATACATGAAATAAGTAATTTACTCTGGAGAAGCCTGGCAGATGCCACCTTAACTATGTAACCAAAATGAAACATCATCAGTAGGAGAGTATGGTAAAAACATGCCTCACCTGATGAAATATTATGAAAAACACAATTATTTATGATACATGATCCCAGATTAAATTTATTCTTTTTGAATAGTTCTCACACTTTGAAACCTTTTGAGCAGTTCTTACTTTGAAATTCTCACTTCAATTGAGTGTAATTACATTTTCTACTAATTGTGACCATAGAGACTTAATTTTCTTCCATCCATAATTTTCTTAATCCTTAACTATTTGTTGTTCTTATTTATTTTATTTCAGAATTTTGTATTGTACATGAAAATATTGCCAGAGTATCTGGTTATCTATATAAGATCTATTTCCAAGTCTCTTAACCACCCTGATTGCTTCTCTAAATTTGCCAAGCATGTGTGAATTGTTCAAATCTCATAAATTCCCCTTGATCCTGCAGATATTTTTGGACTTCCTTCCTTATAAACTATAGCCTTCATGATTATTCATTCCCTACCTCAAAACCATTTATGTTAGTGTCTTTGGAAAGTGTTCTTATCAAAGTAAAGGGAAACAACTATTATCTTTTGGTAAGCTACTGAAAGCAGTAGTGAATAAGATAAATATACAAATTAAGGCAAATAATAAAATAAAACAAACACTTTAAAGTTATATAGTCGGGATCCTTTTACTTAAGAGAGACTGAGAATCTGCCAAATACACATGAGCATACATAATAGTGTGAGACATAACAAAGCTTTTAAATAGGAACTGTATAGTAACGCTTCAATTAGTATAGTCTCTGGAGAAATGTCCTTTCACAGTAAGTCAACTGGATAAAAAAAATCCTCATAATTCTGATAAAGCAGACTGCCTGCAGCTGCATAAGAAAAGTGTTTTAATCAGTAGCATTTGTTATGGGCCAGTAGAAGCAAACACTCAACCCAAGGGAAATTTATGAATCTATCAAGTTTATTGTCCATGTACAGCTTCTCTCTTTCCCCCCTATGAGACTGCTAACCTCAATTTGAAGTGCTTTCCTCATTTTGCACTTCTTATCCATCAAATAGGGGATGACACTGATCTATAGTTATTTATAGCTTATGATTATCATATATTTATTTAAGCAGTTTCACATTAAACACTATTTAAATTACACAGCTAAAAGACTATGGAATTGGGCCCTCCCTGGTGGCGCAGCGAGTTAAAGCACAGCACTGAGAAGCTAAAGCCACTTCCGCATGAGTTCGATTCCCGCCTGCCCCGGAGGTGACCACATGGCGTGGCAGACCTCTCCTGGCCCGCCCGCTGCTCCCCTCAGCAGTGTACTTCGTAGATCTACCTGTTCTGCTCCCCACTCTGTCTCTGGTGAATCCTCTCACAGCCCCTGAGCCTCTGGCCTGTACCCCAGTTCTGTATGTATAAATAAATAAATCTTTAAAAAAAAAAAAAAGACTATGGAATTGTATTCTGCTTTTCCTCTTCACTCTATCTTTTCTTCTTAATTGCTCTTCCTTGTCCTCCTTCTACTTCTCCATCCCTACCCTCGTTTTAAAAAGTTTAATAATACTAAGGTATGTGCCGTTAGGTTGCAAGACAGAATAGCCCAGATATTGTATTTTACCTTAAGTAAAATAAACAAACACACTCAAACAAAATGTTGAAAGTATATTTGGTTACTCAAGTCAACCAGTTTGAACAAGTGACTGTTTGGGGGTTGGGGGAGAGAGAGAGAGAGAGATTATATGTGCAGGCAATTTACTTTTTCTCTCTGTATAATTGTTTATGTGCACATGCACACACACACACACACACACATATATACATACATGCATGCATACATATACATACACACATCATATATATGCATATATGTGTGTGCATATGTTGTATATGTGTGTATAAGTGTATATATATGTATATATATATACCTAATACGTTTTGTATTATCTAATAGTTATATTATCAATTATATTTTGTATATCTGTTGATTCTGTAACAAATTTTTAGTGTTTTAATGAAATCAATACAAATCCATGATCATATAGTTTTAGAAGTCAGGAATCTAAAATGAGTTGGCAGACACTCTTTCTTTTGAGGTTCTCAGGAAGAATCCATTCTGTTTCTGGCCTTTTCCAGTCATTAGAGGATACTTACAATGTCTTGTCTTATGGCCCTGTATCACTCTGACCACCTGCTCACATCAAGATATCTTCTCCCTCAATTCTGTCTTCATGTCAACTTCTTTAACTAACCCTCTTAAATCCCACTAAAAGGATCATTTTAATTACATTGAATCTACCTGCATAATTCAGGAAAATTACCTCATCTCAGATTCCCTCACTTAATCACATTTACAAAGTTTAATTTGCCAAATAAGATAAGACATTCACACATCCTAGAGATTAATATATGGACACGTTTGTAGAAACAGTTATTTGTTTACCACAATTTTTTAATGCTTGAAAATAATTATAAAAAGTTATCTATGCATCAAAAATAATGAAAAGATAATATTATTGTACCATGGTATATGTAAATATCCTGAATGTATATAACAGAGTATTATACATTAAAATTTTTGGAGTACCTCCTCACTTCTATTCCCCTAATTCTCCAGGATTATTCTCTAGCCAAATTTCATAGTAGCCCTTTATCTTAATGGAGCATAGTATTTATTTTTATTTCTGTTTCATCATAATGAGGATCTGTAAAGCTCAACACTGGATTGTATTATAATAGATAATTATTTATTTTTTTCAGTGCAATTAAAATTGAACATTTTTCCCTCCCTGGAATTTTGATATGTGTACAGCTATGACATTATAACCTATACAGCTGTATGACCTGTATAATCATTTTATGTTCTAATAAATAATATAATTTAATTTTATATCTTTTGAAATAAATACTATTAAATTAAAAGTTTCCTATGTCACTCAGATATACATATATATGGTTTAGGTAATACTATAATTTAAAAAAAAGAATATATACTATAAACTTTACCACTGACACTGACATAATTCTGAAAGATGCCACTCTGGTAAGTAAATAGAAAATGCTTCCTTTCTAATTTCAATTATTTGATTAAAAAATATTTATTAATGCACACAGAACTGGGGTACAGGCCAGAGGTGCAGGGGCAATGAGAGGCTTCATCAGAATAGGCCAATTGACAAGTACACTGCTTGAGGGAGCAGCAGACGGATCAGGAGAGGTCTGCTGCGCCATGTGGGTCACCTCCTGGGTGGGGATTGAACTCATGCTGAAGTGGCTTTAGCTTCTTAGTACTGTGCTTTAACCCACTGTGCCACCAGGGAGGGCCCTGTATTTGCTTTTTTAACTTTCATATACATATTGCTTAAGTGATAAGTTTAATTCTATTTTATTTTTGATCAGATATTGGTATCTACTCTTGTGACTAACTTCGTGCTGCATTTCTCATTGTATGTGATCATTAGTGTCTACTGAGAGAATCTGGAATCAAGTCAATGTGTTTGGGCACCTATTAAACAAACAAATATGCTTCTTAACTCAAAAATGCACCCTTTCTAGGAACCTAATATTTTTTTCAGAAAATAATGTACATTAGTGGATGTAATTGTTTCTGTTTTGTTTGATAGAGGGTTTATTCAAATGAGACACATAGAAAATAAATTAACAAGGACACAGATCTGTGAAATATGATGACCTTGATAAAATATGATAAGCATCTTAAGGAATGTATGCATGGATCATAGTCATTCCTAATGATTTCCAAATACTGCCAATATTTAGGGACCTCCATTAATTTTAACAGAAGTAATGCAGTTTCCAGTGTGAAATATGAGCTTTCCAAATGCACTACACAATTTCTAAGCTGCTGCTCTATTGACTATTTAATGTATTATCTCTCATATTAAAAAATAGACAAATTTTGTTAAACTGCCCTCTAACTTAAAAACAAGAAAGATCACATTATTTTTATTTTGTCAACCATCTGTTTTACTTTTCACATATGTATTAGTATTCAAGGTTATCTATCTATCTATTTAGATATAGATATATGTACCTCTTCACATCTATATAATCCTGGTTTTTATAAAACTTAAATATTTTAGGTAGGTGTTAAAATTCTACCCTGTTGACAACTTTTTTAAATACTTAAATTCATGTTTTTATTTTCCATGTGTTCTAAAACATTTCAATAGATTATTTTCATAGCAATTTAGGCTTATAACACAGTTGAGCAGAAAATATATACAGTTGTATTATGTCCGTATCTTCCTCTTCCACAGCCTTCACTAGTCAATCCCTATTAGAATTTCAAATTAATACTTCAAAGAAATAGCACAGATATTATTGAAATTTATATGGAAGCCCAGAAGAATGGAGACACCATGCTCTCAGATTTCATAGTATAAGTCTACAGTAATCAAACCAGTATGGTACTGGAATAAAAATAGACATGAGACAAATGGAATAGTCTGGAGAGTCAAGAAACCCATGTTTTTCTGAACAGTTAATCTATAAAAAATGATCTGAGTATATTCAATGGAGAATGAAAATTCTCTTCAACAAAAACTGTTTTGAAAATGGGACAGCCACATGTAAAAAAATGTAAATAAACCAATATCTCACACCCCGCATAGAAGTTAAAATGGATTAAAGACTAGCATGTAGGACCAGAAAACATAAAATAAGTAAAAGAAAATATAGGCAAAACATTTCATTCACTTCAGAGATGTCTTTGGAGGCACAATTCCAACAGTAAGAAATATAAAAACAAAAATAAATGAATGGAACTCCACCAAATTAAAGTTTCTGTAGAGTGAAATATACTCATTAAAACAAAATCACTCTACCAAATAGAGGAAAATATTTTTCACAACACATCTGACAAAAGTATACACCCAAGTTCTACAAGGAGCTCATAAAACTCAAAGAAAGAAAACAAGGAACCCAAATTTTTAAAAAATGGCCAGAATATCTAAACAAACACTTCCTCAGATAAGACATATAAGCACATAAAAATGTTCAACATCAATTGTCATCAGGAAATGATAATCAAAATCACAATGAAATACCACCTCAGACACATGAGAATAATCTGTATCAAAAACAAACAAAAACAAACTAGGACTAAAAGTGACACTGACATTATTGGTGGTCCAGCCCTTACAGAAAACAGTACGGAATGTTCTCCAAATAAAAAATATTGTATTTGTGTGTGTGTGTGTGTGTGTGTGTGTGTGAACACAATCACACATACTGATGCTATGATCCAGCAAATCCACTCCTTGGTATTCACCCAAAGAATAGAGCATCATTAATTTTAAGAGATTTAATTCTAAGGAATAACATGCACTCCTATGTTTATTTAAGCTAATATTTATAATAACAAAGTTATGAAAACAACCTAAAAGTCCATTGTCAGTGCAATGGATTATGAAGGTGTGGTATGCATGCACAATGATCTACTAAGATTTATTCTTCTAAAAAAAGAACTCTCCATTCACAACAATATAGATGGAACCGAAGGAGATCATGCTTAGTGAAATAAGAAAGAGAAAAACTAGTTAATTTGACTCATGTACAATTGAGGCTACCAGTGAGGAATAAGGGTAGAGTGAGAAGAAAAGGAGGAACAACCTTGTAAAATGGCCTTGTAAAATTAAAGATTATGGATGCCTTGTTTGTGGTGGTGGTGTGAGAACATATATTTAAAAACTGTGAACCTATTGCCTTATGTCATACACAGCGGTATAAACCAATAATAACTCAATAAAGAAAATCATCTATTACACATATTACACATATTACACATGTAGATACATATGTTAGCACACCAGTATGCTTGTACAGAATCATATGACAATGGCCTAGTTAAATAATTGATTGAATAAATCAATAAAGAAAAGTCAGTAACTAAAAGAAATTTATCATACTTTCTGAAGTTTCAATATATAGTAATTAGCTGATCAATAAAATTTTTATTTTGGTATTACCCTGGTCAAATTTCTTTTTGATTTACTAAATGTAATTTATTTATGAAGCATTCCAAATGGTACTTTTCTTATAAAATTTATTCTATTGGCCAAGCACACATTCTGCTAAACATTGTTTTCATAAATCTATTTATCTGAGAGACCAAGAGAAAAATCCTATTTTTCTGATTCAGTCACGTGCCTGGTTTTTAATTAAAAACAAAAACTGATTATAAACTAATGATTCAGAACATCCCCTTAGGGGGTCACAGAGGACATGCTGACATGATATGACAGATGCTTTCTTTCAACCTATAGTTGCAGGAAACTCATTGTAAACATGAAAAGTCAATTTATTTTTCAGAAAACATATTACTAATGTAGTGAAAACAAAGTTAAGCAAATAATCTTTGAAAGAGGGAGGCCTCGCTGATACTTGACCTGGAAAAAATAATAGTATGCTTCATCAATTGTTTATTTCTCTCTGACAGTGAATTACAGCAGAAGGAAATCAGACTTCTATGCAATAGATATGAATGTATCTTTAGAAGCAATAAGTTAAGTTTCAGTTAGCAGAGATACTTTTTGCTTTCAGACCAGATAGCATGTTTCAATCTAATATTTGTATCAAGAGATGTGACATAGTAAGATATTTTTTAAATGCCACGTGTATTTTACATCAATTTTTTTTGTGGTATAACTCACACTGAATTTGTATGTCAGGAGTGCGAAAAGTGGGAAACTAAAAATATTTTTATGAACAAATGATGGGACATTGAACTTATGGGTTAATGTTTTTAAATATTTGCATAATAATGTTTGTCTGCAGAGAATTAAAAGGTTTCAAATATTTTCTAAATTTAAACATGTGGAGAAAAAGTTAATTAAGAAGCAAAGACTGAGAGAGAATAATGAAGATGAAACAATTTATATGATATGTGGGAATGAGTTTTTGAATGTATCTATTCTTTGTTGTCATCTGCATAAAAATGAATTACTAGAAAATATAATTTAAGAAAGATGTGTTGTCTCAAACACCAGAGTCATTAGGGCTTAATCCTACCTCTTTCCAAACCCTTTTTATTTGCCTTCTAGAGAAGATATCCAGGTGCCAGAATTCTGACTGATATGAGTTTTCATATACTATTCCTAGAATGTATTTTAATTTTCTAATATAGCCACACCTCTTCCTCTCCTCTCTTCTTCCTGTAAGAATGCAGACATGTAGCAGAAATACAGCATCTGTATTATGACCATTAATACATTAATAATAAAGCTGAGTAACACAAAAGAGAGATAACTGAAGAGTTATAATAAAGTTGGTCTATAGCTAATTCAGACTACTTTAATAATTCTGGGCATCATCCCCCCAAATTACATCCTTTAGTACTAATTAGCTTCCATTTTCTTCTCAGACTTTAAAATACAGAACAGGAGATCCTGGAGTGTATGTTTTTCTCTGTTACTGTCCTTTTGAAAGGGGGAATTTAAAAATATGTATATTGTAATGAAAATATGAACATTGACCATTTGAGAAGTTACACTATAAAAGAGAAACCTATAGTGAAGAAATGAATAGCAGATCCAATTGGAACAATCAGAACATTATGCATTAAAAGGCAAAAAGATGCACATTTTGGACATAAGGAAAGAAACCAGAGAGAATAAATAGCTTTGTCCAACACATCCTCTGTGCTTGCTTTATGTTGAGCAAGGAAGCTCACTGTGGTGGTCTATTACTGTTCTTTAAATAAAATAGCAAGTTGTTACTTTGGCAATTTATTGTGCTATTTGTTAAAATACTTATTTTTTTGTAAGAAAATTGGCTTGATGGATAGAGATAAGCATTTCTTACTTAGATGCTCATGTTTGTGACAACTTTAAAATACATTTTTATTATTGTGTTTTCTCAGGTTCAGTCTCTGTGGGAAGCAATCTTTTAAAAGTCAAATGTGTTCAACAGGTCCTACAGAGCTTCACAAATTCGTCCTTTCAGGGTTGTTATTTTGGTGGTCTGAAACCTAGTCAAATACTTAATAAAAATAAGAAAACTATATATAAAACATCCATAAGAAAAACAATATATGCCTATATTTCACATACTTAGAAACATGGAGCTTGACCTTAAAGAAATCCATCCCAATTGCTTGCAAACTTAGAATTAGATTGATCATAATTAATATTTGAATGTTTCTGCATTTTCAGTAATATCTCTCCACTAAGCAATTAAATGACAATATTTCTAAAATAATATATCATTTTATTTTTAAGAGAAATTATTAAAGTTTATAACAGAGTACTATATTTGCATACTAAAGATATAGCTAGACTATAACCTTTTCAAGATGAAATAATTCTAAATAATCCTCAATTTCTTCAAAGCTAATACTCAGTAAATCTAATATTAAATAGAATATTGCCTTAAATATAAGTCAAACAATAATAAAAATTATCATTATATATCACAAGCAGTTTGAGCTTCAATACCATTTTTATATCTTTAAAAATATATCTCATCAGTCCTCCCTAGTGGTGCAGTGGGTTAAAGCACAGCACTAAGAAGCTAAAGCCACTTCAGCATGAGTTCCATCCCTGACCCAGAGGTGACCCACATGGTACGGCAGACCTCTCCTGACACGCCCGCTGCTCCCCTCAGCAGTGCACTTCTCAGTCTGCCTATTCTGCTCCCTACTATATCTCTGTCTATGGTGAATCCTCTCACTGCTCCTGCACCTCTGGACTGTACACCAGTTCTGTATGCATAATTTTTGTTTTAAAGAAAGAAATGGAAATGACATATATATGTTAAAGATTTATTTATTTGCACTTACAGAATTGAGGTACAGACCAGAGGTGCAGGGATGGTGAGAGGATTCACAAGAGCCAGAGTGGGGAGCAGAACAGGTTGATAGATAAAGTACACTGCTGAGGGGAGCAGTGGGTGGGTCAGGCGAGATCTACCGCGCCATGTGGGTCACCTCTAGTCTGGGGTTTGAACTTATGCTGAAGTGTCTTTAACTTCTTAGTGCTGTGCTTTAACCCACTG
>NW_004567110.1:19499638-19546606 GCF_000260355.1 Condylura cristata
ATTTGCAGGGGGTAAGAGGATTACCAGAAACAGAGTGGGGAGCAGAACAGGCAGAACAATGAAGTACACTGTTGAAGAGAGCAGCAGGCAAGACAGGTGAGGTCTGCTGTGCCATGTGGGTCACTTCTGGGGTCAGGAATTGAATTGGCATTGAAGCGACTGTGGCAAGGTTATAGTGCTGTGTCAGAACCTGTTGTGCCACCAGGGAGGGCCTCATTTCCACTTCAATCAAAAACATGTTTAGAAATTTGCTTTGATTTACAGAGTGGCAGTATCATTAAGCAGTAGTAGAGAAACTATGAAGTCAAAACTTTGGCTTCTAAGTTCATCTTTACCCTTATTAGCAATGATACTTTAGGCAAATTATTTCACTTTTCTGTTCCATAGTTTACTTTCCCCATCTATAGAACTAATATAATAATACTATCTATATCACTAGAGTTGTGGGAGAGTTCATTTTTAATCCACTTAGTGATTCCAAGTAGCATGTAGTACACAGTGAGACATTTACAAATGACAGTTAATAGACTCAGCATCCTCCTTGGTCATGACGATATGGACACAAGATTGGTAGTGAACTATGGATTTATTTTTTTTTACTAAAACAACAAAAAATGTCATAATTTGAGCAATTAACTAAATCAGTGGGTAGAGACATTTTTAGCATTAACTGTTTGTATTAAAAAAAAAGTGACCTTCAAACACAATCCTAATATTCCTCATACAAAAATAAACTCTATCTTAAACTCAATGCAAGCTGGATAAAATAATTTTTTAAAAAGTCATTGAAATTGAGAACAAAATATTATATACAAATCAAATGAGCCAAATATTCATGTGTAGAGCATAAGAATAAAACAAATAAAGCTTTTGCTATCCTATCAAAAGAACTTTCTTGATAAATCTTTAGCTATACTGACAAGAAAGAGACAAATAAATACTAACCTGCTCATTTTATACTTTTTTTCTTTTTTATACCCCAATCTTTTGTGAATCTTCTAGATGTCACATATTTCCAACTTCTAGGGTAAACTTTCTGAATACAGGTTTCTTTGAGCATAACTGAGGTACTGAGCAAGGCTGTGTTCCTTTAGTGAAATGTGGGGGCTTTAAACATAGCTATATGCTAAGCGCATGTGAATACAGGATAGTCACAGGAGGAAGGCTTAGTAGAGAAGGAAAATGTATGCATTGGAATCTGCTGTTGAAAATTACTATATGATATAAAGACTACAGAGGAATTCCAACAATGAAATTCTTACCTATCCTTTAACTTCTCAATGAACATTATCAATGGTCATTTATATTAGGATAATCCTTCTAACCCAAATATTTATCTTTTGTCTTGATTTTCCAAAGTCGGATACACACACACACACACACACATATAGTAAACATGACTATTACTCCTCTGTTTATACAATCCTTGGCCTTCTCGCCAACCTACCTTTCAACTATATTTACTGAGAAAGGCGTTGTTACTGTGAATAGTAAAGGATGTATTGTTTCAAAATCTTTGTGGGTTAAAGATCCTGCATGAGTTTGTCAGTGTTTACTTTTTCAAATTCTTTAATTTCTAACTTTCTTATAGCCTTTTTGAACTAGCTTTAGATCTTCAACTCATAATCCTCCTCCATCGAGGAAAGCTTATGAAAATTTAAATCAGAAGGTGCAATTCCACTTCTTCCCCCTCTGATATACAAGTAGTGTTATTTACTTTATTGACTTTCATTTTCCTCAGCTCAATATTGGAAAAACTTTATCTGTCTTTTAACCACTTCCATGACCATAATATACACTCAAGAGAGGTAAAATAATTTAAATAAAAAAATTAAAGGGGATTAAAGATTTTGCTACATTGCAGGTATTCATAAATATATCATTTTTATATGTTGATATAATTTATTTGTGAAGATTTACTTTAATAGGTTATCAGAATTTACTATCCACTAGAAGTCTGATTTTGTTAAGTACTTCAATTTCCAAATTTTGGGGCTCTCCAGGAAATTGTGGAACTCCATAACAATGATCTAGCTTTTTATTATTTTTCAAGATACTGCAGAAATAAGTAAAGCAGCAACTGGAGAAGTTTAAAATGTAGATTAATACAAAAACATGTCTTTCTGAATGACTGCCTGCTATGAGAATATAGTTAGGAAGTGGTTTACAATTTCTTATGTGATCACTTGTTTAAAAGTTTGAAGTTGTAAATTACAAGAGCATTAATACTCCCTATTTATCTACTTCATTAATTAATGCTCTTATGTTCATGTACACATGACAATATATAATAATGAATTATTATTTAGTTTTATTGTTTGACAGCTTTCTGTTCTATACTCAGGTAAAGAGGAGAGGAAATGTCTAGTAAATAGAAATGTTTAGAATGTTTTGAATCACACTGTTACAGGGCAACCCACTGTGAACTGGGTTGCCTGTTTGTGGGTCCTCATCCCCACACTTATAATTCAATTATACTGCAGGCACACACAAAAAGGGTCAATATTGTGTTTATTTACAAGGGGAAAGGAAAAGGTACAACCCAGGGAAAGAGAGAAAGAAAGAAAGAGATACAAGTTAGCTAGAATACCCTACCAGCTTCGCTGACTTGGAACTCCAACAGACTGATCGCTCATCAAGAACCAAATGACCAGCCACTAAGTCCAGAGAGAGTGCACCCCATAGTCCAGAAAGTCACATGGTCTAGAGAGAGCCACGAAGTCCAGAGCCCAAGATCGTCTCACATCACACCCTTATATCTCCCCAAAAGTCCCAGAATGCCTGAATTGCTCTGCCCTTGGGTCCTCACAGTTTTTCTCAGTGGTATCGCTGAGAGTTGTAGTATCAATAACTGAAGTAGAGGGTGGAGTTCAGAAAACTGGAGTAAGGGGTGAAGACCAAAGAATTCTGCAGAGTTCCTTCAGGATATCATTTCCACCTAACAATACCAAATAAATATTTGAATGTCAGCTCTGTTTCCATTTGCAAGCAACATAGAAATCCTTCCTATGTTGCTTGCAAATGGAAACAGAGCTGACATTAATTAAAAATAATTAATAAATCTGTGATTTTAATTATTGAAAGGATATGGATGTGCTATACTTATAAAATTCTGACAAGGCCAAAACACTTCACTAGAGAAAACAGTGGAAATATTCCTCAAATACATAATTCTTAGTAAAATCAGGATTATGGAAAGTGAAATAAGTATATTATTAGACACAAATGATATAGTGAATAAACAAATTAAAAATCTCCAAGTATTTCACTCTGTAGACACAATGTATAATATATGAAATTCATTTCAGTAGTATGTTAACTTAATTTTTTGTCCTGAGGCTTCTAAACATAAAATGTCAAAAAAGAGAAAATTGGTAATTTGATTAAGATTTGAAATAATACCTTTCTTAAATTATGGTTTAACAACTTGCGCCTAGCAGGTCATTAACATATCATGAATTTTAATGTATGTAAGGTTTATAATTCTATAATAAAATGTATGAAAGCATCTTACAGTGTCCATATCAAGTTGTATTTGAATGTCTTTCCAGTTGATCAGTCATAACAGTAAATTCATGGCTTTTCTGTCACTCTCTTGGCAACTAATCATCAATGAAAGGTTGAGATATGTGAGAAAGCTTTTATTCAAACTCACAAAGTCTGTAATACAAGGGGAGTGTATCCAATTTCCAGTAATCTAATTGGTTTTTGTAGACATGTTTTATTTTCTCAAATTCTCTCCAGTGAGAAATTTTAACCAAAAATGTTAAATATATATTTGCATATGTAGTAACGATTCTCTGAAAAATTCCATTGGATTTGAAGCAGACAAGATGCATTTCTGCTACCAGAAAGCAACAGCTAAAGTCCTACCCATCATACATGTGAATATGATTTTAATTTTCAGTTATGTAATTTTTTATTTTATTTATTACAAAGTTTATTTTTACAGTTATGTAATTTTTTTGTGTGCAGTTTGCTGAGATGTCCAGAACTCAGTGAGCAGTAACATTTAACTTTTAAAGTAAATCACCATTGAATGGCATTAATATTAAGAATAGTGTGTGTATGGAGAGAGAGAGAGAGAGAGAGAGAGAGAGAGAGAGAGAGAGAGAGAGAGAAGGGAACTACACAGAATTCAGACAGGAAAACTGCAAAATTCCAAGGAAATAGGACTAAAATATAAGACTCTGTAAAGATAAATTAATCAAAGGAGTTATCTATATTTACATTCAAATATCAAGTTTTACCTGAATATACAGATTTACAGAAATAGAGCTACAGAATGGTAGTCCTGTTACCTAGCAATATTTAATCACTTAAAAAAAATTGGGACAATTGCACAAAAAAAGCCAATTGACACCAATGAGCAATATTTCCTCAAGAACTGCTAAAGGTCACATGAGATCACATGTGCTCAGAGTGGTATGGACATAGACTGAAATACTTAAGATCAATCCACCCTTTGACAATAGACTTCTCTTTGGAGGTAGTACCACACACATTCAATACATTCTCTTTCCCTACTCTCTGTCCTACACACCTTTTCTTCGAGCAGATTGAAAAGCTTCATTCCTCTCCCCAGGAAGCTTCCTTGTATTACTAGCCAGCTGGGACATTGGATGAAATTTTAGATAGGAATTGATTCTAATTCTCAAGAGTATTATAGTAAGAACATGATATTCACTAAAAATTTATTAACATGGACATTGTTAGAATTATATTTATGTTATATTCATATTTACATATAAATACTCTGTTATTACAATAAAAAGCTTCAACTGTATGAAAGAAAAATCTAAAATTGAAAACATTACAATAATATGTATTTAATGTATATGTAAACTTGAAGAAAACTTTTTCAAAAGATTATAATTGTGATAGAATAATGCATTCTTATATAAAAAAGCTTATTCCTTCAGACCGAGAAGTAATATCTGAAGTGAGTACTCAAAATTAAATGTTATTCATTTGGCAACATGGTGAAATAAGTATGTTAATAAGTCATGTATTGTAGAATCATTAATTGATTTCTATAATATGATATGACAGAATTTATATCAAAGGGAATTATCTACATCACAATTCAGAAATCTGGTTCATTTAATTAAATTATGATTTTTGATGCCTTAAAGAGATGTCACCTGTAAAATTTGAAAAATTAATATTAGGATCTCACTGCTATTTGTATGAACTGAGAATGAAAATTTTACTTTTTGCTTGGATGAAAAAAATAACTGCAAATGACAACAAAGTTCTACAACAAAGCTCTTAATCATCTTAATGCCATCTGATTGCCATACTCCACTGATGAAAGTAGAAAATCTTTAGAAATAATATGCCCCACCCACTAAGTGGAAGGTAAGCTATTTAAATACAACTTATTTTATTTTGCTTGGTGCCATATCACAGCGCATCCCTAGTAAATAACACATACTCGTTAAATATTTGTAGGTTGAAAGAAAGAATGCATATTTCTAAGTATCATGTTGACTGCTAAATATGTGTTTAGAAAGTGTGGTCCTTATACAAGTTGATTAGTCTCTAAACCTGAAAATTTTACGTTAGATACATGCATTTTACCATTGAACCATTCTCTGTAAAAATTCAGTGACTATAACCTAGGAAACTTTAAAAATATAAAATATCAATTTTTAATTGGTATCTTTATGATGCTTTTCTTTTCACCAAATTTTTTTTAAGATTTTTATTTATTTATTCATATGGAACTGGGGTACAGGCCAGAGATGTGGAGGGTGAGAGGATTCACCAGAGACAGAGCGGGGAACAGAACAGGCAGATCGATGAAGTACACTGCTGAGGGGAGCAGCGGGCGGGTCAGGAAAGGTCTGCCACTCCATGTGGACCTGCTCTGGGGCAGGCGGGGATCGAACTCATGAGGAAGTGGCTTAAGCTTCTTAGTACAGTGCTTTAACCCGCTGCGCCACCAGGGAGAGCCCCAAATTCTTTTATACTATAAATCAAAGTACATCATAATAAACTTAGGTTTAATTATATTATTTTTTTTCTCATAAGGTCACAAAGGACTCTCTGCCTTAGATACCAGTTAAAGCTTTGAAATATTTTTTAAAGTTCCTTTTGCACTAATTCTTTGTATCGTCTGCAAAACACTACACTATGAAAGAAGAGACATTGATTCTTTGTTCCTTACAAGTGCTTACACTTTTAAGCCACTTCAATAATTGCAGAAAACAATGCTGCCTAAAGTTGACTACCTGACAGAGGCTTTTTTTTTTTTTAGTTTGTTGTTTGTTTCAATTCTATTGGAAAGAATTACTGGGTAGTTTTTCATTTTTAATGATTGATTCTGATGTAATTCAATGTGATCTAGGAAAACAAGACAGAAAGAAGACATATAATAAAGACAAAGGATACAAACATGATATAAAAGGAATCATAGAGAATATGGATGGGAAATATTTATCATAGTGTTATAATTTGAAATATATCTGATTTAAATATATATTAACTTTATGATATAAGTTAAAATGTATTAGATTATTCTAGCATTAAAATTTTTCTTAGAATATGCTTAATTACTAAGGCTGAATTTTCTTAGAACTTTGAATTCTGAGAAACAAATCTAAAATAAATGAAGCATTGCACAAAGAACATTCTAACAATGTTTCAAATTTTAATTTTATGTATTTTTCAGATTAAAGGAATTTTTCATCACTGTATTATCGTCGCCACTAGTAAAGAAACAATGATACAAATGCCAGCATTTTTCAGTGGTTTAAATTCAATACGTTCTAAGGAAACTTAGAACTTGTCACTGGATTTATGGCCTACATGAATAATCCAAGCTGATCTCATCTAATGGTCCTTAACATAATTACATCTGTATAAACATTTTTATACCTTTAAATAAAATATATATACACACACAGAGATCTCAAAATGATATAGATGTAAATTTGGGGGTGATAACTAAAACAGCTACAACCACTATACTTATTTCATCTGAACTTGTTCTTTCTCTCTCTTTTTTCTCACCTTCTGTCCATCTCACCCTTCTCCCCTCCCTCCCTTCATTCCCTTTCCATCCTCGTACTAAAATGAGTTGAGTGGGGCAACTGTATCACTAAATTTAGGGGAACATACACACTATCAAAATAAATGGTATGTAAAAGTAAGTAAAAATATTTCTGATGAACAAAATAATCAATATTTTAAATAAAGACTAGATCAGTATTTTCTTTTTAGCTAAAACAATGTAATTTTATGTCTCTCATTCTTTCTCTTTTTGCTTAAGCAATATTAAATCCTTCACTGTACTCTTTACTTATTGCTGAAGAAGAATAATTCTCATAGATTGCAGTGGATGCGTTAAGAGTATCACCTATATGGAATGAAAAAATGAGTAAATTATTTTAATGAACCTATTTTCCATTCTATATGTCAGCCAATTACTATGCTTTCAAGATACCACCAAGGGATTACTTTCAGAAATAATGCAGCAGGTTTTATTGAATGGGCCGCTTTATGTAAGTTAGTTAAATGCCTTGTTGGGTGGGCTGCCTTATCTAAGTTTGTCAGAGTTGTGAAAATAAGCTGTGACCCATGTGTTTACACACAGAATCCAAGGCTTTCCTTTTGTCTGTGTAGACATGAAGTAACCAATTTTAAGTAGTAAATAATATTTCATTTATACCAAATTACTATCAAGCTTCAAAGTTTCCAGATTCCATAAATTTGCAATAAATTTATTGAAATCTTGATATCTAGCCTATATCATTAGATTTTTAGAAATGTATCAGTAAAATACAGGAAGAAATAAATTATAGAAGAAATGTTATGACAAGAAATAAAATTTGTAAAAAGTCAAGATTATGATATTCATGAAGAGGCGAGAAGCAAAGAAATTTCAGGTTTAATCAATGGGATTTTGATTAAACAACTTTGCTCTTTCTGGAATATTAGAAGTCATTCTTTAGCCATTCTGTGAACAATTTTACTTTAAAATACATGAGCTCAAGCATACAGGCTCAGTTGATATTGAAGAATTTTCCTTTAAAAAAAGTCAGAATATTTTATTATCATTTGCAGAAGCAGTAAGAGGATTCACTAGAGTAAGGAGCAGAACAGACAGATTGACAAAATACACTGCTGAGGGGAGCAGCGGGCAAGACAGGAGAGGTCTGCTGTGCCATATGGGTCACCTCTGGGGCTGGGGATCAAGCTTGCACTGAAGCTGCTGTGGTTAGCTTGCAGTGCTTTGTCCTAACCCATTGTGCCAACAGGGAGGGCTCAAACCTATGGACTTAAACCATCACTCATGGTACGTTTTTGACTTAAACAACATTCTGTCTAATACTTCTCTTCAAAACATATACCAAGCTCCTTAAGTAGTGGGTAAGAATCAGAGACACTTATAAGGCTATCAAATGTATCTTCTCTTTAATCTAGTCTTCCATATGATAAAGACTTTCTAAGTAGAGTGAAGATAGAATCTTATGAGAGAGCAATTTTTTGGCTTGCATTTTACAACCTTGTATTTCATATACTAGCACTTTACGGAGAAGACAGCAGCTGTCATAAAGCCAAGCTTGCTTTCTTAATCCTTCTGCCTTTTCTCTTGCTCCTAGTCGGGCACAGTTACTGTTTGTACCTGGGGTGATATTTGTTAGTTTTTTTTTTATTTTTCTGTTAGAAATTTGTTACATCTGTGATTGCCACTAATTAGAATATCTAAAGTCTACGAAGACTTCTAATTACCATAATAAACCTAAGTTAGAATACATTAGCTATGTTATTAAAATAAAGAATTTTAAAAGTATCTTTTTATGGATAGATCTTTTCATATGAAAACAATAGAAGGAAAGCATACATACACTATATTTTTTCAAAGTAATAAGAACAGGGTATCTTTACATTCTATTTTAAATCAGTTGTGAAGGCATAAAGGTAATACCTTAATTATACATAAATTTAAAATTGTACCTCTTGTATACATATATACATATACAATAAAACAAACACAGAGATATGATGCATTAGTATAATATTGCTCATAATTCATAATACAATTTTTGTATTGCAAAAATTAATGATTTTATGTGAGTCAACAAAATGTGTGTGTAGAAAATATATTTAAGTACTTTTGGAAGTATGAAGGTGGTTTCAAACATAATTTTCTTTTAAAATCTGTAATATTATAGTGACATTAATTTAAAATAAATACTCTCAATCTTTCTTTTTAACTTTCACAAAGTAGATGACATTTAGAATTCAATGTAGAAATAAAGGGCAGTGGTATTATTTTAAAAGCCCATATATCTCTCCTCCTCTGGATCTAAAAATAGGATCTCACTAGAATAGGAAATAAAAAATAAGCTTTCAATTTTTCAGAAGTTGGAGCTTAAGACTTGTACAAATTCTAAAAGGCATAAAACATTAGCTTCATGCATGAACAGTAATTAAAATATTATAGTCATCTTCATTTAATACATATATACGTTAATGGGGTACCATTATATAGTTCACAACTGTGACTCACAGACAATAAAATCACCCCTTCCTTATTCTGCTTTGTAGTGTTCATGCCTTTGGATAAGCCCCTCCCCTTGATTTTGGTCATTCATTATGACTTGATTCTAACCAACAACACAAGGCCAAAAATTATCAAAGATCACTGTGATGATTAATGTCATATTTAATAAGATTCCATTTTACTAGGAGAGTCAGGCTAAAAACTTTCTCCTTGGGTGACTTTGGAGAAGTAAGTTACTGTCGTGCAAAAAGAAACTTGGAAAGTGTCTATGGGGAAAAAACCCACAGGGTGTCTCTATAGCTCACAAGCCGGACTTGGACAACGTCCATCAGGAAATTGAGACCTTAGTGCTGCAATTGCAGAGAAAATGTTGCTAACAGCCTGATTAGCTTAATGAAAGGCATAGCCAACCTGGTTAACCCTCCACAAGAAAACCTAGTCCTGGCCAACATATTGATTGCAAATTTGCAGAGGTCTCAGTCAGAGTCCTGATCCACTGAAATTTCAGATAAGTTATTTGATGAAACATGCTAAATTTGTGGCAATATGCTACACTGAAACGAATACTTAATAAACATACTGAGAAAAAAAAGTAACAGAAAACTACAAATGGAATTACAAAAAGTAATCTTGTAAATATTTTATATGATACTGTGGAAGATTTTTTGTAAAAATGTGATGTGTCCCTATAGAATATTTAAAACAATTTTTAAGATATCAGAATATAAATAAATATTTGCTTTAAATAATTTTGTATAGAGTTTTCTATATTTTGCAAATGTATTACACAGACATGTATATGACTTCTATTACAGGTAATTCTAATATCCAAAAATAATACAATCAGCTTGTAAGAGGGTAATCCCCAGGAAAAGGGGAGGTTCCAGTTTTCCTGTCCCTCCCAGAAGGAGGATGGAGCTGAGCAGGGAGGAGAAGAATCTGGAGAGGAGACTGAAAAGGAAGGAAGCAGGATAGTGAGCCAGAAGAAGATCTGAGGGAGGCACATGGAACAGAGAGATACCTAAAGAAGCTTTGTCCTTTTTCTTGGTCCTGGACTGAAATAAATGTGGGTGAAAGAACTGTGTGGAGGTTCACTGTGGCAGTATTTATCTTGATTTTGATTTTGTTCTTTTCCTCCCAGACTTGTCTGGTCATTTCTGGCCCTTTTCTATGGATCCCGGCCAGAAAGAAGGTGCTTTAAACTTGTGGTGGGCTTTAGGCCTTGCTCGAGCCAATCCCTTTTGGTAAGACTTTGACCCACGAGGGAATGAGTAACTTTGGGCATTTGATTTAGTAACTATTTTCTTTAGATTTGCTGTTTTGCACATTGATTGTACTAAAGTCCCTTTCCATTAAAGGTCTTACGTGTTTTATCTTGATGCGGAGGATCAAGATAAACTATTTAGAGCAGGCAGATTTGGGGGTTCAGCTGTGTCCCTCCTCCTGCTCAGTAACAAGCTTACCAAGGTCTTGTGAATACAATATATACTATGAAACTCATAATAATTTTGAGAAGTATGCAGGAAAGACATTATATCACAAAGCAGCAGATTAAATAAGAACTCCAAGAAATTAATACATTGTGTTCCCACAAAATTTAGGTTTCCTTAAAAATATGATAATAGAGTAGTTTGAATGTCCCCAGGCAATACGTAATGCTGCTGCTAAATTTTATAATAGCTAAAATTTAGTTGAATTAAAAATAAACTTGTGATAACTAGAGATGAGGGAACATCCTATAATTGACATGTTAGCAGCATGGGAATTGTACTGCCTGTTGTTGTAACCTAGTAGATATAATCCCAGGAATCCTGACAATTTGCAAGCTGATTTTAAGAATACCCTGATACCTGGTAGCTATTTTAAATACAAATGGTGTTTTAATCATTAATCATTCCCTCAACTGATATGTCTTGACTGCCCATCAGATGAATTCATAAGGTAAATCTGAGACACTCAGCCTTATATTTTCTCACTGTAATTTTGTAGTTTGAATCCTAAAATCCAGGAAAAAGAAATAAAGATAATAGGCCTAACCTATTGTTTTGGAATCTGCTCTCTCAGTTATACATTTATTTATTTCTCAACAATACATTTGAGCCCCTTTGAATTCGGTACTGTGAGCTGCACAGAAGGGTTCCTCTTTGGTTAATTTGGACAGATATAATTACACTGATTTAAAAAAAAAGTCATGTTTCTAATGCTGAGTAACAGACATTATAGGAAAATTTCATTTTAATGCATTTTTAATAACTGACATATTTATTATTTTAATATACCCCGAGCCTGTATGCTGAAACTACTTCATGATTAGCTGATGAGAAAAAATACATTCAAAAATGAAGTCATGAGTCCTCTGAAAAATATATAATATACATAATAAAAATGTGATGAATTAACCAGTGAAAGCATTTTAATGTCTGGGGAACCTAGTCTGTTTGTAATTAATCAGTGATAGTAAAAAGATATATAATGATACCAAAATACTAACTTATAGTTGAAAATAATGAACTAATTACTTTTATCATGTGAATTAGGAAACATTTCAAAAGAGATAAAGATTTTAGCTTTCCATTTACAGAAATAATTAACATACGATTATTTTTTGCTGACTATTTTTTACTACAAGAAACATTACATTGGTCATACTGTAGTTTTGTGATTAAAATATCAGCTAAAATGTACTTCTAATAAATTGGAAAACAGTAGGAAAGAACTGAAATATAACTATTATACAATACTTTCTTTTGATAATGATAAAACAGTATTTGGGAAACCAAAAAAGAATTATCCTCCAGGGAATTGAAATTTTTCATAAAAAAATACTACTACTTATATTGTGCTTTGGTTGTTGATTGGAATTTTTGAGATAAGTGAGTTGAGCATTTCAGACACAGAAAAGTGGCATAAAAGTAAGAAATAAGAATGTTTTAGGTAAAACTCATGGAAGAAAAAGAACAACTGCCAAGTATAGGTAGATTAGGGTAGATGTATTATACAAATAATTTTATAAGTGACTTGATAAAAGCAATACTAGGACGTAAACATGACTAGCAATGGTGACAAGTTTATTAAAGGAAAAAGGGGATTTGAATATAAAATGTTTAAGATCACTGAAGAGTTTATAAATATAAGAAGGGTGCCTTATATTGATTACTTCAGGTGATAATGACAGGAAGTGTTGTCAGTACAAATGAAAGGTAAAAAAATTCATAAAAATCTTGAATTCGAGGTTTCCCTGGTGGCGCAATGGGTTAAAGCACCGTACTATAAAGCTTTCCAAAGCCACTGCAGTGTGAGTTCTATCTCCCACCCCAGGAGTTGACCCACATGGCGTGGCAGACCTCTCCTGACCTACTCACTGCTCCCCTCAGCAGTGTATTTCAGTAGATCTGCCTGTTCTGCTCCCCACTCTGTCTCTGGTGAATCCTCTCACCCACCACACTTCTGGCCTGTAGCCCCTTCTATAAGCATAAATAAATAAATTTAAAAAAAAAAACTTGAATTCATACCATATAACAATGAAGTACAAATCAGATACATTATTGCCTACTTAAATACAGAACACAAAAGGAGAAACCAGTGGGCTGTTAGAGATTGTTACTGATTCTTTCACTTTCCACTAGCATATTAAAGAGGACATTTTCAAGGAAACACTACTGAAACCTGCTTATTTTGAATTAATATAAAACAATTATTTATAAGACTGAAATTAATGAACTCATAAAACAACCTCATCTTGCTTTACTTATAATCAGAAAGGTGGTACTTAATTATTCCTCATCATTATCTCCTGATATAAAGACCCAGTTAACAAAAAAATAGGGGCAAATCTTATGCAGAGGTGACTATAATCCACATTTCTTTCCATTTTCCCAACCTAAGTTCTATGTCCACTCTGATTAGTGAATAACAAAACTTGTAATAAGTAAGTAGATAGATAGATAATGTGAGTTTTTAAAAATGGATTGATTTACTCACTTATTTATAGAGAACTGGGGTATAAGCCAGAGCTGTGGGTGGTGAGAGGATTCACCAGAAACAGAGTGGGGAGCAAGCAGAATAGGGGAGAAGCAAGAGAGACAAAGTCTGCTGGGCCATGTGGGCCAGCTCCCTGGCCAGGGATCAAGCACAGGTAGTAGTGGTGACAGCATGACAGTCACCAGGAGTGACTGTCACCTGATGACAGCATGACATGCCACCAGGGAGGTCCAAGTGAAAAACCTGTCCATCAAGTATGTGTACACGGATCAGGAAATACGAGTAAGATATAAGATGAATAGATTAGGCTAAATTACATTTTGTCTTTTTATTATAGAAGGTAGAGCTAGCCTATTACAAAAACTCATCATTTTTTAACTAGATCCAAGATTTTTTAACATAATCCAAAAATTTTCACATTTTTGTGTAACATTGTATGTATGTGTGAGTGTATGTTTGTTATGCATGTTTATGTATTATAACTGAGATGATACTGTATCAAACAGTATACACAGCCTTATTAAGATAGAATACTATAAACTTCACTTGTTTTAAGTACAAATTGCAATGATTTTTTATATACTGACAGAATTAAAACTGGCACTAAATTCCAAAATTGGAAGATTTCCATCACCCCAAGAGTCTCTTTCTGTTCATTTAATACTCTGCATCCCAGCCCACATCTATGCACTTATTTGGTCTCCATGCACTTGCCTTTTCCAAACAGGTCATCCATATTATGTGAGTAAAAAATCCAGAATTATTTTTCACTTAGCATCGCTTTTGTGAGTTTCCATTCTCACAGCAAAATATGAGTTTTAAAAATATATCTTAGAAATCTTTCTAGACAGTTTGCTGGTTTTTCTGGAATCAAAACAGTGACATACAATTGGAGTAAAAGAGTATGTTAGAATTGACACCAATGAAAAGAGGAGAGAGAGAGAGTAGTTTGAGCATGGAATAATCTGCATAAAATGTTTATCACAAAAGTGTTGATGAGTCCAGGCAAAAGTGTTTCAATTTATATTGTCCTTTAAGTTGTTCTGTGTTGTCAGCCTGGAATGAAAGACCTTAATACACTCACCTTGTACAGGTACAGGTAGTGGGGTTCCCAGTGGTGCACTTGACCTTGCTTGTCACAGCTGAAGAGCCAGCCATTCATGCAAAGGGGACATGAGCAGCATATCTTCATGTCACACATGTAGTTTTATCTGCTGAAAATTTGAAGAAAATAGTGGAGTCACTTTCCGTTTAGAAATAGAAGCCATATTAATAATACCAACTATGCATTACAGATTTTTATTATCAAACCAGGTAGTGAATTATCAGCACTATAAAATCAGAGTCAGTTACTGTATCTTTTTCCAAATTAATAATCAGCATTTTTCTTGGGTCTTTCACTCTTTAACCTACTTTTAACACCTGTAAGCCAATAATTTTATTTAAATGATAGACTATTGATCACTTTTGGAAATGTTTTTCTCATTTTGTTTTGACAAAAACTTAACCTTTGATTATGTTGCTTTTTTTGAATGATTTAACTTTACCAAAGGTGATTGTGGAAAGGAATCATAACTGGTAATAGCAAATTCCCACTGGAAAGCTGCTATCTAAAAGTGAGGAAATTATTTTGGGAAGTCTCTTTATGTCCTCTAATCTAACCTTACTATTTTTACTGTACTGAGGAAATAACTTTCTCTGGCAGACAGAACAAGTTCATGCAAGTCCCACAAAGTGTACAATATGCCCCTGCCCATGTATTATTTATGAAGAAAATCTGGCCCTCTATGCTTTAGATTCAAGATGTTCATTCTTTTTCAACCTTAACTTGTTTAAGATATCTTTTTTATTCCAGTCTTTGAAAAATGTTAAAATCAAATGAAACACAAAATACAGTTAAATTATTTATATATTTATAGAATCATCAATCTTTAGAACTTTCATGACAAGTAAATCTATAACAAAAGATATTAAACTAAGCATATTTGAGATGTAAGGCACTTTGAAAAGCTAATGAGAAAAGAGAAATATTTTGATCTAGATAGCTGTAGTATACATTTTAATGACATGATTGAAAATCAGCCTTTGTCTTTTCCCTACCTCATCAGGATATGATCCAACAAGGTAATCTCAAAATGACAGCTTTCCAATAAAATGAAATATATTTTAAAAGTTCTGTGAGTAGGGTTACATCATATCATTAATATTGAATTTCAGGACAGTGACTGCTGACTGTGAGCAGTTAAAGCCTAATCATTAGCTCATTCTTTCTATAGAATTTGCATTTTGAAATCAGTAAATTGAGCCAAAGACATCTAGGAATTGGCTATTTTTTACTTACTGTTTCTGGAACCTATGAAAATGTAAACTAAGAGCTTATGATAAACGTAGACTGTTTAAAATTCAAGATTTTTATATGCAAGGAAATTTTGAAGCAGTGTGTTTTTGGTTTTAAACTGATGGGTTCTAAAAAATGTTTTTATTATTTAAAAAATCCATTTAAAGCTCTATTATAAACTGTACATTGACAAAAAGAGAGAGTCAGAGAGTCTCTCTACTGGGCAGAGATGCTTCTAATAAAGGATCCAAGAAGTCTCACATTTCCTAAGATTTTCCTATTCACTGAAAACAAATACCTTTACAGTGAGAGTTGTAACTCATAAGAAGTTCTCAAACTTTCTTCCATTCTCCTCTATTGAGTTTGGTTTTCTGAAAGATCTCTGTCTAGATTTATGTTTTATGGAAATATGTGTCCCTAGAATACAAGATCATGCCATGTCCAGTTTTCTAGGAATAACAACTTTTACTTCAAGTTTGTGAAAAATATATTACCTTAATACTTAAAATTCATATATATTATTTAAATTTATTGCATTAATGTGATAATGAGATTTCAAATAAATTTAACACTTGCCGATATTACGTTGACCTATAGCTCCAGAACCCAGAGGAACAAATTCACTCTCCACATTATACACCTGAAATCAAAGTCTCTAAAGCAAATTTTAGAAGACTAAGCCTGTGCCAGATATGAAAATCCAGTTGTTCCAATTATTTTTCCCTCTTTTGTACAAAAAAAGGGAAGGATTTTGTAGTAATTCCTTGAGACTATCAGATCAGTTTATTATCTGGATCTTTACCACATTCAATGTTAAAAAAAATATTTCAAAAAGGCTAATGATAAACAACCCTTAAAATAACCTACTTCATATCAATGTGTAAGCCCCTTTCCTTGAGTACAGGAAGGATAGTGACTTTCTCAGGACAGAATAGAGGTGATGGAGGTATACATGCTTATGGGGGAGAGTATAATGAAGTTAGTTGAAAAAAAGTGTAAGAGTATTTTACGGTCATATTGGTATTAATAAAAGTTATAAAAGTTATATTCATTTTATGCAAAATTGAGCCAGCATACACAGCCTGCTATTTTCATAATTTGTTTTCTTGAAATGTTGATACATATTCATTGCTATGTCTCTTAGTAATTATCAAACATTTATCTTTCATTGTTCTATAAATCTTCTTTTGCCAAAGGGAGAAATTGGGATTAGAAATTTACCCTAAAATATAAAGCAAAAAAACCAAGATGTTTCTTTTCACGAGTACTCTTTTTAAAACCTACATAATGTTTTTGAGAACAAAACATTTCAGCAGCAGCAAAACAGTTGGAACAGGTGTCTGTCCTTTGTAAATGTTCCTCCACCTGCAGGTGGTCCTAGTGCTTAAGGTCCAGTATTCATTTTTCACATAAAATAGCCCTAATAAAAGCTATGCACCTATCATGCACCATTACAAAGAAATATTGACCCATTTTCATGTAGAAAAGTGGCTATTTTAGTTTTATTGGGAGGTATTATGTGGATTTCCAACTCAATGCCTTCCTAAGGGATTTAAATGGTGGCTTTTACTATAAAGAGAACAATATTATTTTCTAAGCTAAGCACTTATTACTCAGTCACTTCACTTATAGAAAATGTATCACTTAGCAATATTATTAGTTTTCCTTTTTTAATATAAAAGCTCTTAAATATATAATTATTTAATTCTTCAAAAATATGTTGATAACACACAAGAATACTTTTGAAATCAATTGTATGGTAGGGAAAATAATTTTCTTACATAATAATTCAACTGCACACAGATTTTTTTTTCTATGCGAGCTTTCACAGGCACATTTTAATTTCATTATAAACTTGTCCTACATTGACTTTGTACAACTCATCAAATTCACACACTCTAATGAGTGTGAAATCTAATAATATTCAGTCAACCCTCTTAATGTAACTTAGTGTGTTTAAAATTATAATCTATCCTTTAATGGTGACAAAAATTTTAAAATATTTTATTAATGCTCATAGCAGTAAAACATTTTCATTTACATCTTTTGGTTTTGATATGTCAAAATAATGACTATCCTAAGGAAAATACACATCAAGTTAAATCTTTATTCATTACTTTTCATAATTCCTACTAAACTATGCTTTTTAGAGGCATGATTTCAAATGATTTGCCACAAGCTCACTCTAGTTTCGAATATGTTCAGGATTTTATTTCAACCATCTCCATCATCATCTTTTATGTCTCTTTTTTATTAAGATTTATTTATTTATACATACAGAACTGGGGTACAGGCCAGAGGTTCAGAGGTGGCGAGAGGCTTCACCAGAGACGGAGTGGGGAGCAGAACAGGCAGATCAAGGAGGTACATGTGGTCACCTCCCGGGCAGGCAAGAATCAAACTCATTTGGACCTGGCTTTAGCTTCTCAGTGCTGTGCTTTAACCCGCTATGCCACCAGGGAGGGCCTTTTATGTCTCTTTTTAAGAGGATTTATTTATTTATGCATACAAGAATTGGGTTACAGGCTAGAGGTGTGGGGTGGTAAGGGATTCCATCAGAGACAGAGTGGGAAACAGAACAGGCAGATTGAGCAAAATGCACTGCTGATGGGAACAGTGGGCAGGTCAGGAGAGGTCTGCCACACCATGTGGTTCACCTCCCTGGCCAGGGGTCAAACTTAGGCTGCAGTGGCTGAGGATAGCTTCACAGTGCGTGCTTTAACCTGTTGTACCACCAAGGAGTGCCCGTTTCTTAATGTGCTATGGGCACATGATGGGCATTGTTACCTGCATATGGTTGCTAATACTATGGAAGGATGTACTATTTTTACTCAAAGAGATGTACCTCTGTTCAGAAGAATATTGTTCCCATGAAAAAAATTAATATGTTTTTAATAATAACTTAAAATATAAAGTATTTTTTCTTTTCTCAAAATGGCAGCATCAAAAATTTGTTTAGCACCTTTCATCTCACAGAAAAGTTTCACATATATTAATTCCTTTAATTTTCATGGCAACTCTGAGATAAAGACAATAACATCCTGTTTTTTTAAATGAGAAAAAAAAGTGTGGAAAGCTTTATCGACTTGGTAGGGTCATACACATAGAGAGTGAAAAACCTTGAATTCACATATGGGTTTTTTGATTCTTCGCCCAGTATGTTTTTCATTGTACCATGCAGTCTTTTCAACTGAAATAGCAGTGTGTGGTTAATGTTTAAGATTAAATATGCATGAAAAGAAAAAAAAATTAGCACAGAGAATGAGTTTGAAAATTTAAACAGCAAAATATTTTTGCTTTCTAATAAACTTAATAAAATACTATATGACACTAGTCATTGCTATGTTATAGTACTTTCATATTTTTGTCCTAAGTGTGTACTTCATATATTTCTAAAACTTGCACTGGACAATATTTAAACCTAACAGAATATTTTTATGCTTTATATTGCCTTTGCAAAGCTCTTTAAATTTTTATCCAAAATCTTTCCATCTTCTTTCAGCAGCTTTCTCTTACAATGTAAACTGAAAAGTTCAAAGTTCACTTGCTTAGTTTTCCTTGCTTTGCAATGTCAATCAATCCAGAGAGGTGAATGAAAACTGGTCAGGCATAATTTAGAGATATGCTAATTTCCTTTTAAAAATGGATAAAGGTGACTGGAATTGACTTACCCAGTTCTTCGATGTCATTTTCTTGATGCAAAAAAATGATATGAGCTGCAATAGTCATCTTGCAGCCATGTGAAAAATATTAAAATAACTATGGACATCAATTTTAATATTCTTGAACTATGAAACCAATATAAGCAGTACATCTACTACTACATTTATTGTTACAACAACAACAAAAAAAATAAAATCCTAAATCAATTGCATATTTAAGTTGGAGTTTCAGTATTAGTTAGATCTTAATAAGGCTAAATAAAAGTTTTGTGTTCCTTTTCTTACCAGAGAATATAGTCTTAATCATTATAATTGTTTTTAAATTTTTTACTTGAAATATAATAAGTGCAATTTACACCTTTTGAAAAGGAAGTAAATACCATGCATGAGCTTTCATATCATCACAATTAGAGGTGACATCACAGAAGTCATTATTTTGGTAAATGCTTTTTGTTTGAAATTTAAATGGGGTCATACATGTCATCTAATCCAATTCCCCCATTCCTTTAAGCTTTGTTGATTGAAATATCAAATGACTGATAAATCGACACAAACAAGTTCTGGGTAATAACTGGGAGAAAGTCACAACATCTCATCATTGCCCTCTTAGCAAACAGATGTGCAGGCAAACTGGAATTCTGTTGCATTTTTAATGATGTAAATAGAGCAATTATTTAGTGATTAAAACATAACCTCATTATTATAAGTAAAACCTTATCTCTCTATCTTATCTATATATCTATCGAGAAAGACTTATTTTTTTTTTTAAAGATTTATTTATTCATGTAGAACTGGGGTACAGGCCAGAGATGCGGAGGGTGAGAGGCTTCACCAGAGACAAAGTGGGGAGCAGAACTGGCAGATCAACGAAGTACACTGTTGAGGGGAGCAGTGGGCGGTTCAGGAGAGGTCTGCCACGCCATGTGGTCACCTCCGGAGCAGGCAGGAATCGAACTCATGCGGAAGTGGCTTTAGCTTCTCAATGCTGTGCTTTAACCTGCTGCGCCACCAGGAGGGCCGAGAAAGACTTATTTTTAATGACAACAAATGATGATGTAGAAACAGAATATATCTCCTGAAGCTCTTTCTGTTTTTCAAAAGAACTCTTTCCCAGACATTATTTTTTACTCCTATAGCTTGACTTCAACTTACACTTTATGCTGATGATTCAAGGGCATAGATTTATAGTTAAAAATCACATACTTAGTATGTCCTCCAAGTCGTCTGACCTTTCAAAACTCATAATTTATCATGTCCCAGTTATTTTTTCCTGTATTCTCCTATTTTGATGCACTTTTATCTTTACACTAGTCACAATTTAACCTAGTTCATGTCATTTTCATTATATTTCACTAATTCCTAAAGTGTCTAAAGTTCTAATTTCCTACTCATTTCTTGGCATTTTAGTTCTTGGCTGTCTTTCCTTGGCTGCTTAAATAGTTATTAGATGAACTTGCTCTACTTGCAATCTTTCCATTTGATATACTCTTTCCTTAATTATATGTTTTGTTGTTAGGTTGGTTAACAACACTTCATTAACTTCATAGAAATCCATAAGAGCCAAGAAGACCATTCAGAAATTTAGAAACTTTCTGTCTATATTTCTTATGTATGTCCTGCTATTTTCCTTTATTGAAGCTGTTCTTTGCACTGAGAAAATACCCATGTCATTTGATGAGTATACAATTATCTTTCCTGGGTCTCTTGTTTTGCTCCTGTTTAAGTGTCTCTACACCTGCGCCCATCTGTTTAAGCCTCATTCATCACGTAATCCTTCATACAAAGTATGGCATTTACTAATAGAAGTTCCTAATTTTATAAGACACAAACTGTCCCATAAGACTCTGCCATCATACCACCAGAAGAAATGTCTAGATGAGCTTACTGAAAATGAAAGGAGTCAAGAGCCATTGCATTATGTATGGATGTTTTTAATTGAGATTTCACTGTGGTGATTTTCTTTGTGGTGAAAAATCTTAGTATATTTGTAGCATACAGCTTCCTATACTTTAATTATTTTCAATTATGTTCTCACCTTTTAGAACTTTCTGAAAAAAGGGACAGTCTCCTTCACTCTTTATTTAGCATTTCCATAGTATCTGGCAATGTCAAAACCAAGTTAATGTATTAGATGACTAAAAAAAAGTCAGTGAGACTAAAATGGAAATAGTATAGTTGATTTCATGGTTACTTATCTCACTAAAGAATTCCTGGTGTTTTTACTTAAGCCTGTTAGGTATAAAAAATAAGAAAAAAAGCAATTCTATGATATTCTACCACCATGGTTCTTTGCTCCTGGCACTGACTGAATTTATTATGATAAACATTTTTTGTCCCCTTCAAAATGGAAGAGATATACTTGATACTATCTGGAATTAATTTTGAGATATGGAGTATACAGCAATGAAAAATAGTAGTACTTATCATCAATTGTACTTCTATAGATCTGTACTGCAAATGGAAATTTACTGAAAATATTTCCCCAGCTAGTTTCCACAGATTGCAATATGTATCATTAATGTGAAATGTACATTTTGAAAAACTGGATTTGGCATGCATCTTGCAGTACACAGGTACAAGTAGAAGGTGGTCCCATTGACGGTGTCATATGGTTTAAGAATGATGGTCACAGCAGTGACAGAGAGGGATGTAGATGATAATTTATTTTGTTCTAGGTACTGATACTATTTTTCATTTTATATCATTGTATATCATTATAGAATAAATGATAGTATATAATAAATTATATAGAATGTATATCATTATGTATAGCAAACTATGCCCAGTATAATAATAGAACAACATAGAAATAGAACAACAATAATTAAATAGGTATAGCTCATGCATCAAAAGCATATAATTCAACTGATCTTACTGGATTTCAGATGACCTGGCCTGACCTTTCCTTACATGACTTTCTCAACTGAGTTCAGAGCCCCATGTTTCTTATCAATGTCTTGGGAAAAGCATATAATTCTAGGACATAACCATCTCCTGAAAATTGAAGAAAAACACATCCCAATATATAATTGCTTTTCAAAAGTCTATTCACTTATTATTGTTACTCCTACCTCTGCATTGGCCAAAGCATATTACATGGTCAAACCAAGCTGGACAGAGAATTATAACTTGCATAGCAAATGCCATAAGTATAAGAAGGAGTGAATATTTGGGTTTTTAGTGTAACTGATCTACCCGAAGTAAGATGTTCCATTTGTCAAGATTGTAGTTCTGCAGGTAGAACTCTTCGGTGCATATCCTGACCCTAACTTGAGGTCTGTGACCTTGCTCAAATTACTATACATCTAAGTCTCATTTCTTGTTTTAATAAATGAAGATATAAAAACATTGCAGATTGGTACATATTTTTGAGTCCTCTACCATAAAATACATATTCAAAAATTTAACTAAGTTACAAAATTACTCTTTAGGTTGGAAATTGAGGTTTAAAAGGCTTGATATATTAATAATAATAATAATAAAACACAAAATGAAAATATGTGCCTAAGTGCAGAAATTCTGGTTAACTGCTATTGAATTTCTCTAAACAAAATGTTTATCACTATCAGTAAATGCGTGATCATCACAGGATATAATGATATTAAAAATACAACATTCTTAAACTAACATTATTCAGGCTGAATTATAAAAATTTGTGGCTAGGAAAAAATATGGTAACTACTTCTGAGTCTCTAATTTGCATTGAAATACAATGCAATACAATTCTTATTTATAAAAATAACATGTGGAATAAAGGACGCATTGGCTATAAATTTGTTGAACAAATGTCATAATTGCATTTTAAAATGCACATTCTTTAATATGAATGTAAAAATAGTCCATGGGAGAATTTGGCATTGTAGCCACTAATTTATATTAATGACATTATTCTATATTATCAGGAATACTGTTTAAAAGTTAACACTATTATGATGCTCATATACATACTAAAAATCAACCATTACTTTTAACTCTTGCTACAGATAGTTTTTTTTTTCTTTTAAGGAGTGCACATAGGTAACCAGTACCTTCTAGAGAGAACATTTTGTATAGAAACATGCCAGTTTCAATTTTCTGTTCTGTCTAACACTATTCCATATGTTCGGAGCTCATACTTTTGAAAGACATTTGATGAATTGTTTGTTATACATAGATTTGTTCTGACTTTTGAATAGAAGTTCCTTGGCACGAACACTAAAAAACAATTTCTCCACATGTGGCAGGTAGGTGACTTAGTAGACGAATTTTTAGGATTCTGGCCTGTGCTGCTTGAGCCATTTATCCTTCAGGGATAAATAAACTGTCCTTTCACTATAGAACTTGTGCTATAACATTTTCTCCTAAAGTGAAAGTTGCAAGAAATCAATTTTATTTTTACCTCTTGTGAATATAGCCCATCATCATCACACACAAAATAAATAGCTTTTATTGTTGTGTCTCTATCTGAAAGTATATGAACATAGTAACAGTTTTATAGCTGGGATTTGCTAATTTCATAATCTTGTTCAAATGATTTCAAACTTAAAGTGGATTGTGAAGTGATTGATAAGTGTTATGGAGGTTTACCTGATTATATAGTTTTATATGGATTCCAGCACCTCCTGAGGTTTCTATGCTGTTTATCTGTAAAACTAATAGATTAATTCAAGTTTTAAAACTTTGTGCAAGTGTACTCAAAGCAATTATTTATTTATTAATTGACAATTAATGAATCAATTCTATGATTTGAGATTGGATATGATTTGATATTGGAGAAAGAAGACAGTTTAGGTACAAATACTTCAACCGATATTTTTTTTCCACATGAAAATACTGTTTTGGATGATGGGTTTTTAGAATAATCACTGACCATTACTGGCTCAATTGTGTATACAAAAACAAAAAAAAAAAAAAAAAAAAAAAAAAGGTAGAGAGATAGCAACAGTGAGTGAAAAAATGTCACCTATATAGCAGCACTTAATATGTATTAGGACTATCCTGAGCACCCACTTTATCTCAAATAAGACTTCCTAGTATTATGGTATAGGTATTAGTGTTATTCCCATTATTCCCATTTGTTAAATGGAGTTTGAATGACTTGGTCAAGATGATGCAGGTAATTAATATTTAGTCAGGCATTTTCTTTCTAGAGTTTGACTTTTCAGTATAGTGCTATGGTCAATGCCCTAAGACAAAGTCAGGGAGCGAGAAAAGGCTTAACATAGTAGCCTGCAAGGACAGCACAGTTAATGACTCAGTTATTTAACTTGTAAAACCACACAGTAGTTATCAGGTCATCCAATCCCTGACAATAATCTTATGAATTTATCATAAACACACTTATGTGAACTTAGTAGGCAACATAAAAACTTGGAAACAATGTGAGATGTATAGTAAAATAGAGGTTGTCAGTAATCTGAATTTTGATAGCTGTATGAATTTAGAAAGTGATTTTATTTTTGGAACAAAGCAATTAAAAAAGTCAATCTGTCAATAAAGTCAACAAATAACACTGTACTTATTTTTATAATGTGTAATAGTGACCGAGGGCAAACAGTAGAATCAATCTGGCACATACACTTATAATATCACCACTCCTAATCCTACACTGTTCAGTTTTATTACAATAATACTATAGCTCATCACCCTGAAGCCCATTGTTATTGTGCAACTTGTTAGCACACAAGTGAGAACTCCCAGTGACCTCAAACTGTTAAGGGGTGCATCCTTTAAAAGGAATTTGGTCATTAAGTGGGTACAAAAGCAAAAGAAGCATACTGAAAGATCAATAGAATCAGTGTGCATAGGAGAGAAGAAAGGATATTCTCTATAAATATGTAAAAATTAACTATCCCCTTTTTGACAAAAGACCAATCTGCTGTATCCAGCACTTAGTAGGGTACCGAGTCCTGAAACTCTGCCACAAGTCTACTGTACCTTCTGGTGGAAACCCAAAAGAAAGGAAAAGGAGGGTCTCAGAATGCTGAGACCTAATAAGAGATTCAAAAATCAAAATGTGCCAAATAATCCACCATGAAGTCAGAACATTGGCTGCTGTCATTTCTTTTGAGGAATAGTGACAGCCTCCCCACATGTCTCTCATCGATATGACTCATCTATTCCAACTGTCCCTACATACCTTTCCTGGACAAGTCTCCTCCAAGTCCTTTTCCCAGCTGTAACAGGGCACCCATTAGGCTGCAGAAACAGGGAAGCTGGAGCCTACATGCACTGTTACATGGATTCACCTGGCTGCTCAGCCTGTCTCTTGTCCCAGAAGTTCTCCTGCCCTCGAAGTCTAGATCATGGCCTACTGGGACTTGTAATCCAAGGCAGCTGCATGTAAGTAGGAACAGGAAAAAAGCCATTTTCACTACATGGAGGTGTATGTGAAACAAACTGAAGAGAAAAACATAAAGTTATTTTCTCATCAATTTCTTGCATAAGGAGAAACCAGTGACTAATTTGCCTGTTAGGAGGCTTGATGTTTGAGTATCAACAATTCATGTAACTACTCATATGTAAAATAAGATTCACATGTAAAATAAGAAAAAAGGGCCCTCCCTGGTGGCACAGTGGATCAAAGCACAGCACTAAAAAGCTAAAGTCATTTCAGCATGAGTTTGATCCTGGCCCCAGAGGTGATCCACATGGCGAGGCAGACCTCTCCTGACCTGCCCGCTCCTCCACTCATCAGTGTACTCATCAGCTGGCTTGTTCTGCTCCCCACTCTGTCTCTGGTGAATCCTCTCACCACCCCTGCAGCTTTGGCTTGTACCCCAGTTCTGTATGTATAAAAAGTAAATCTTAAAAAAAAAATAAGAAAAAAGAAACATATCTTAAATAAAATTTGTAATATATGATGTTGCTAAAATGTTTATAAAGGGCATATTTCAAATGACTAGTGAATCTAAAAAATATATAATTATTGAAATTGTTCTATCAGGGGTAAAATATTTCAATATTTATAGAAATTATTTGATAATTCTTATAAAATCTGTCTAGTTGTGATACCCTCTTTTTTATTTCTATGTTTTGAATAACATACAAATGTGAAATAAAACATTTTTTAACTGGACAAATACACTAAGTTACTACTAGTCAATAGATGATATCACACAATTTTTTTTCCAATTAAAAAGATTCTTAGATGCAATTGCAATGTGGATGTATATAGAGCCATCCCCACAACAACATGTAATTCATGGAGTAGACTGTTAATGGATACCATGGTGCTCCATACAGCCATGCTTTCAAGATGAAGTCACACAGTCCCTCAACTTCTAGAGTGTGCTTTCAATGAATCCATCAGGAATCTCCTCTCTCTAAAGGGAATTTTTCTTTCTAAAATTGTTAATCCCTCCTCAGGAAGGAGGTGTGGGCTACAAAGGCCCAGCTCCCTCCCTCAATCTGAGACTGTGGAAGGGCAGTTCCAGCCTTACAATTCCCTGTGAAACTGACAATGAAGTGTCAACCCATTCTGTTAGACTTGCATCCTTGAAAGTATTATTATTTAAAATAAGCTGCATTTAAACATCTACACATCTTTAAATCTGTCTTAAAGGTACTTGGAAACCTTAAAGGTTTCTTGGAAACCTGATCTATGACTAATTATTTAAAGGAACTAGCATCACCTTACTAATTTAAAATAATGTGCAATGAAAGGTCAGTGAATAAAACCCATTATTAGCTTACTTACATGAGCATTAAGACTCTTTATGATATACTGTGCCAACAACTATTAGATGCTAGAAATACCAGCTATGAAACCATGATACCCCTTCCCATGAAATATAACCTCATTTTATTTTTACTTGCCTGACCTTCCATAACTATAAACTATGTTTAGATAATCTCTACATTGTTTCATATGTTTTTTAAAGTTTAATTGATTTTTATTTTCTATTAAACCATGTATTTCTTTAACATGATTGTCTCATCTCTATAATCAATATTTTTTCCAATAGAATATAATTTGGTAATCCAGAGAACTACAGATATAGAATGCAGGATGTTTGTAAAAAAGGAGTCTGTCATGCAGACAAATGTTAAAACTATCTTCTTTTCCCTGAAAGATTGAATTATTAAAAATGGATTTTTGTTCTTTAGAAATGGTTATGAAGGTTAAGTTCATTACCCTTTTACATCTAATTAAAGTTGTAACAGCCAACATTTAAAATGTTGGTAAAAATTCCAATTCATTTTAAAATAAATATTTGAAGATTTTATTCCTAATAGTTGAAATTTCTATTGATTATTTTTCTTAGTGAATGATTTTCCATGAAAGAAAAGTGCTATATTTATAATATAGCAATTGTCTTTAAGTGTTTAGTGTTTCATTGTATAATGTTTCTCACTTTGTTAAATTATCTCACTATAAAACTGTATCTGCAATTAATTATACAGGCAAAAGGGAAACTGAAAATCTATAAAAATATACAGGAACAAATTTTAAAGAATAACTAGAAACGGGAAGTCAGGAAGCTCAGTAGTGCTGTTACATTTCCAATATAAAAATTCTGAAAGCTTCTAATGTGTTTATCTATGAAAAATAAAATAATAGAGACTGTTTTTAGAAAGAAACGGATTGACTAATTTTACTGTAGTCAGCAGTAAAAAATGGTTTTGACTGTGACATCTTAATTTTTATGCTATGGTGTTCATTTAAAAATTGCAATGATTAGGGCCCTCCCTGTTGGCTCAGTGCGTTAAAACACAGCACTAAGAAGCTAAAGCCACTTCAGCATGAGTTCGATTCCTGCCCTGGATGTGACCCACGGGGCAGGGGGCAGTTCTCTCCTAACCTGCTTGCTACTCCCCGCAGGAGTGTGCTTCATTAGTCTGCCTGTTCTGCTCCCCACTCTGTCTCTGGTGAATCCTCTCACTGCCCCTGCACCTCTGGCCTATACCCCAGTTCTGTATGCATAAATAAATCTTAAAA
The DNA here is from genome assembly GCF_000260355.1 of Condylura cristata. NCBI lineage: Eukaryota > Metazoa > Chordata > Mammalia > Eulipotyphla > Talpidae > Condylura > Condylura cristata. Next base: position 19,528,054 of record NW_004567110.1, read on the forward strand.
AAAAACAAAAACAAAAACAAAAAAAACAGTTAAAGCCTTTGACTAGACTCACCGAGAAGGAAAATACTACATTTGAACAGATTTCTGTGCAGAAAGAAAATTTTAAGAAAAGATAATGTAACTTCTATAAAGGATGTATATTTAGTGTTTGGTTGATAAAGATAGCACAAGTAAAGTTTTTATTATAGATGAATATTTCTTTTCTGTTTTTTTTTTAGGTGAGTATTTTATGTTTCTATTTATATTCCCTTTGGATTCAAACTGACTTACTTTAGGCATAAATTTTTAACCAGCAGTCTCTTATTGGTGACATGACAGACACCTAGTTCAATCTGTTTTAAGCCAAAAGGGAAATGTATTGATTCAGGCAACTCAGTTGTAAAAGTAATCACCAATGGGATTCAAATGATGCCACTAGGAGTTGGTTCCTGAATTATCTAAAGTTCTAGATAGCCAGCATCACAAGCCAACTCTTGCTAACTCAAACAGAAAAGAGAAACTTGAGATATTATTAGATAGCTCACAAAATCTGCAAGAATTGATAGTAAATAGACTTTAAAAAGCTGGTAAATCTGAAGAAATCTTGTCACCAATGAACACAGCCATCATCCAGGACAGCATTTCTCAGCATAGAAAGTAATGTCCTTCTAATCATTTGAAATTTATTGGGATAGTTGTGATTTAAGGATTTGCTATAGGCATCAATCTATGGGAGCAGAGATTTAAATAATCATATATTTTCCTGTTTAATACTACACAAGAAGGCTGTTATTGAATGGAAATACCACAAAGTGTTTACCATTATATGTCTAGACCCTCAGTTCACCATTCCAAGAACCAAAATACCCCTCTATCTTTATATCATTTTTAGTGGGAAGTAACCAAAATAAAATCATTAATTTGTACACTAACAGTTCATGCTCTTATTTCTGTGAGTAGGGTAGAAAAAAAAAATACCTATTCTCTCTTTCATAGTATGATTTAGTCATAGAGGAATCCTTTTCAATTGTTACATAGCTAAAATGTAGAAATGTTTACCATTTTCTCTCATCACTGCTTATTTATATTCCTTAATTGGCAATTCAGATGAGTCTCTGAATTTGACTTCTTTATACTTCTTTTGTTCTCATATTCTAGTATTTTTTTCTCATTTTCAAAATAACAAGATGACATTATTCACACTTACAACTATTTTTTACAATATAAAATATATCATGAGTGTGGATCCAATTATCATTAACCATTCCAAGGTCAAATTCCTGTCATAACATTGAAAGATTATCCTGTTTTAAGTTCACCATGAAAATAAATTAATCTGGACCAAGAATTCTATCAGTATAACTTCTGTCTCCTGAGAGGCTCTGTCAAAATAGACTACTTTAGTGTTTTGCAAAGTGAGGTATCTGATTTCTGAATGAGACTTTGAGGTGACCATGAGGAAACCAGTACTGTTCCTTAATAACACTAACAACTGAATTTTTGAAAAATAGAAATCTCCTATGTAGATTGAGAAAGTGTTTAATTTCAACAGTTAAATATACTCCCAAATCTTATGTACAGAAGTAAATAAGGTTTATTCAAATATAACTTTATACTTATAGCTAGTATATAGGAATATTTGAAGCAAAAGTGAAGCTAACTAGTTTTATGAGTCATGTCTCTTCTCATATGCTTACTACTAATCTTAATAGTGTTTGTAAATAAACTTTCTTTTTTTTTGGTATACAAAAACACATTAAGAAGTGTGTTTTGAATAAAAGTAGAATTGGACTTTCAGGAATATGCATTTTTCACACATCTTGTACTTTTCAATAAAGTGCCCATATTTCTTGAAAACCATTTCTTGTGATTATTATTGACTTTTTAAAACATTAGTTAGCATTATGTGTTGCAGAAATATATTTTTAAATGTATTAAATACTCATAGGAAAAGTTAACAATCTATGAAACAAAAAGATTCATCAGAATATAAATTGTATTTAACCAAGATACCTAAAAATGAAATTATGCTAAAAAATGAGATGAAATTGCATTGCCAGAACTGAAGATATGTTTAAGTGTCATAGGGAATATAGACACACAGTTTTAGTGCAATAATACCCCAATAGAAGAAGGAAAATTAAAGCAATATATTTGTGTCCTTTAAAATCTATAGGGAACAAATAAACACTTTCTAAAATACTATTGAAGTTACTTAAATAACAAGGATAATATTTTTAATTTTATACATCAGAGAAATGTTTACAATATTAATGGTAAAACATTTAGTAATAGAAATTAAAAGAACAATGTATTTTGACCAAGAAGTTCTTCACCTTGCAAGATAGGTGAAAAAGAGAACATATCCCCCCCCAAAAAAAACAATAAATCTAAATTATGTTCATTTATATTAAATGTGCATGTAGACATATTGAAATATAGTTTACTTATAAAAATTTCAAGAATGAGACCCTCCCTGGTGGCCCAGCGGGTTAAAGTGCAGCACTAAGAATGGAAAGCCACTTCCACATGAGTTAGATCCCACCTGGCCCCGGAGGTGACCACATGGCGTGGCAGACCTCTCCTGACCTGCCCGCTGCCCCCCTCAGCAGTATACTTCGTCAGTCCGCCTTTTCTGTTCCCCACTCTGTCTCTGGTGAATCCTCTCGCTTCCCCTGCTTTTCTGGCCTGTACCCCAGTTCTGTATGCACAAATAAATCTTTTTTTTTTTTTCAAGAATGAGAGTGGGGAAAATGAGAAAATGATGTTTTATACTTTATAGAGTTGTAAGTTGTATTTCTCAAATAACAGTTACTTATATATTACTTCATTTTTCTTTTAAGGGTAGCATTTTAAAGTAAACTGTTTAAATTCTGAAAAAGCCAAATTTCTGGTATTGCATATAATTTTATTTTCAACATTTTGGTATTCTTCGTGCTTTTTACTGACCTTTGTTTCATTTCCTCATATTGTCAAAGAAAAAGTGAACCAAGTAAGTTAAACATGTAAGGAGGCCTTCTTTCAAAACAATTACCTTAGGGAGGAGATTAAATGCCTCCATTGAAATAAGAGATAAAAGAGAGTTTAAAAAGAAGAGAGCTCTTGAGAAATCACTGGGGCAATTTAAGGAGGTTGTTGGTCAACAAGATTAGACCTTCCTGTGTCTGCTTATAGGTACATGACACATTGTGCTTCTCTATTTATTATAAGTAAACCGTGGTAACAACGTAAGTACCACAGAACAGATGAGTGGACAAGAAGATGTAATATATACACACACCAATCAAAACAGACATTCTCCATGCCATTTGTGGGGACATGGATGGAGCTTAAAAAAATAATGGTAAGTGAAATATTTCAGACAGTGAAAGATAAATACTAGAAAGGTGTCACTACTATGTGGAACATTAAATAAATTAATTAAAAGTCAGATAAAGAGAACCTGAAAAACCACCCCCTGATAGCTGCCTACAGAACTGAGACACCAAGGAGGAGGGGCGAGGGAGTGGAAAGGACACAGAAGGAAGGAAGAACAATGGCCTAAGATGGTAGAATCTGTGTTCGTTGGTGGGGGGTGCACTATGGTGGCAATACCGATGGTAGTATTCCAATATTTCACAGTTTAAATAAATAAATGAATTTTAAGAATAGCAAAATACCCCAGAATCTGTAACGGGGTGGTCCTCTGGGTAAGGGGAGGTTCCCTGCCCCACCCAAGGAAGGGTGGAGCTGAGCAGGGAAGAGGAGAGGCTGGTAAGAAGACTGGAGAAGGATGGAAGAAAAAAGGAGAGGAAGGAGGAGAGCTGGAGGGGGCCCAGGGAGCAGAAAAGCAATGTGAAGAAGCAGCACTTGCTTGGGGAGTATGGAAAGAGGCGCTTGCAGCAAACATGGGTGAGAGCCCATGGAGTGGTTAACAATGGCAGCCCTGAGCTTGATTTTGATTTTATTCCTTTCCTCCCAGACTTGCGTGGCCTCTTTGCCCCTTACGGACTCAGTGGTTCTGCTTTGGGCTAACCCTGTTTGGATGGACATTTACCGATGTTAATAGGTGCGTGATTTAGAAACTATATTTTTAAATCTTTTTCTTATCTTCTTTGTATTGAACACTAATTGTATGAAACTTCCTTTCCATTAAAGCTTTTATGCACTAGAGTGTATTTTGATTGATGTGGTAGATAAGAACCCATTTAGAGCAGACAGATTGGGGGGGGTCTTTAGGTACCCTTCACTATGCTTGGTAACACAACAGATTTGGGGCCCTCCCCTCCCAGGAAGACTCAACGACGGTTACTGTATTTTTTTCATTTCAAATATCACAAATCTTTGAGAAAGTCATTGATTGGTGTCAAAACTGACAGAACACTGGGAGAAAAATCTACCTTCTCAGGGAACAAGACAAGAGTGTGCAATTACAAGTTTTCTGAAATCAGTGCTTAAGGGAGCCAGAACAATAAGCTGAGGGAATATTAAAGCCTTCTTAGTCAATATTATATGTGTAATAAAAGAGGGTGGCTTTTGGGCTTCTGATGTGAACATAAAGTGACTTTGTGCTGGCAAATTTCACTAAATATCAGTCAATCAATCTCTCTTTCCCACCTCTTTTTCACCCCCTCTTTTTTTCTGTCTCTGTAATTAAGGAAAAAAATGCAAATATAAGCTACTACCTTACCATGTGAGAACAAGAATAAAAATATAATAATGGAAAAGGCTTCCAGATTAGCAAACCTTTTCACCTAAATTATATTAAGTTATTCAATCTGCAATTTTTTGAGCTTTAGTCCAAGCTGTTTATAGAATTGTTGAGTAAACTGCGAAAAGCTTTTCTAATTATTTTTCCCCTATTACTTACAGTGGAGAATCTATTATTTGTACTGAGAAAATAAAAGAAAAAGAAAACAAATGTATTATATTCATGCAATTTCAAGTTGATTATATAGAACATTTGCAAGTGAAAATTTCATAGCTTTCATACTCTTTCTTAGAATTATGCAGGCCATTAATTATGCCTTTCTAGTTTTATACTTCAGCGAATTGAGTCAATGCCTCACACACAGTGAGCACTCCATGAGAACTACATGAATTCACAAATGAATGAACGATAATGTGGGTGTTTGAGCTCATATTAGTGTTAGGAAGATTAGATTAACACTCATTGTATCAATAAAAAACTGCTTCACTTTCAGGAAAATATTAAAGTCCTTGATTTAACAATGCATAAATGATTAGAAAATTCTATTGAGTACTAGTTTAAAAAGCTCACTTAGGTTAACAAGAACTTGACCTTTAGTTTTGTGGAAGTCAATTTTATAGGAAAAAAAATAAGTGATCATTAGGTTAGTATATAACCTAATGTATATAACCTAAATTACTGACTTTTTCTCTTATTATTTTAGAATGCTATTCAAGTTCTTCAAATTAATAATTAGCCATTTTCAATAGAATATCCTTTGATAGAACTGAAAAGTTCTTCGGAATCAATTGTGAACAGAATTATTACTTTTTAAAAGCAAACGGTTATCCACTCCTTCCCAAGAAATTTATAAACATATTATTGGTGTTGGGAGTTGCTTGTAAGTGTGCAACATTCATGTTATTTTTATATGTAACATGTTAAGCTATTAAAGATAGCAGTCCTTGACTTTTCTATTGTATGCCTATTCCAGTGTTGTATTTTAGAATTAACAATATGGTTTTCCAGAGTCACAGCTGGATAGGAATTTTGTGTCAACCTGAATTATGCCTTGAATTTTAACCATACCTAATTTAGAGATGATATGGAAGTGAGAGTTTGGATTTTATAGTTTACATTTAATTATGTGACCAGGTAAGACTTTGGAGGTTTTGGAATATAGTTAATATATATTGCATAAGAGAATGCATGGATTGGGAGGAATAGGAACAGAATGTTATATACTGAATGTCTGCATTCTCACCAAATTCAAATGCTGAACTCTGACTCCTCTCCTCTCCTTATGCCATGGTATTAGGAAGTGGGATGTTTAAAAGATAGTTAGGATTATATAAGGTAATAAGGATAGAATTCTCATGAATGACACAGTGCCCTTGCAAGAACATAACAATCACCACACAAGAGTGTGTGTATGGGGGGGGTGTCACATAAAATGGCTTCTCATCACCTCTCTATGCCATATGAGGGCACAATGAAAAGTCAGCAATGTGCAAACCAAAGCAGAGCTCTCACCACATTCCAAACAGCTGAAATCCTGATATTGGACTCTCAGAGAGAAATTTCAGTTGTTTATAGCCATGCTCTCCTGTTGTAGCAGCCCAACTTGACTACAATATATGCATTATCACATTATATTCTCACAAGTATCATTATAACGAATCCCCAAATAACATTGTTTTTGTCAATATCATTTCATTATAACTTGTGTCTGTGCCCTTATGAACTAAATAATGGTATTCAAAGACCTGTTTAAAGGCATTTTACTGTGAGTTGCAGTTTCAAAGAACCTATAAACTACATTAAGTGAAGACTTTCTGTATGTTTATTTTAGTGACAGGAAAACACTTTAAATATGGTATCTTAACTGTATTCAAGTTGATTATATTTGGGAGCTAAGATTTGAATAAAAAGCAGATTATTCAAAACTATGCTTAAAGTTAAACTTTATGTACTCTGTTAAGTTATTGTGAACAAAGAAAACAGATACTTAGATATCCTTTCAGACTTTATAAAGTATGTTTATATACAGCTTATTGAAATCCAAAGCACCTAGTGAAAAAGGAGTTATAGGAAATAACCACCTTTATTCTCAAGAAGTTCTTAATACAGCTAGACAAATAATACACACACACATATATTATATATATATATATATATATATATATATATATATATATATATAAAACACAATGTATTATACATACAATGTAATACAATGTATTATATATAGTGTATATATATATATATATATATATATATATATATACTGGGCTCATAAGATATCTTGTGAAAACAATTAAGATCATTTCATAATTTTCTTTTAATTTAAAAATAAGGGGAAAATATTTTCAAATTGTATGTTACCACACCCATTATCATGGACCAATCATCCATCATAGTCTACTAGGCACTCTGCATAATTACTTCCAATTTCATACATATTGATGCAAATTGGCAAGAGTACCTTTTTTATAGCTGTGTAGTTAGTATTCAACGGCGTATAGCATATATACCACATCATCTTAATCCACTGGACACTTAGGTTGTTTCCATAATGTGGGCTAATGTAAATAGTGCTGTTATTTCAAAAAGAAGTGCAAATATTACTTTAAATTAGTATTCTGTAATGCCCAGATAGATACCAAGATGTTGAGTGCTAGGTCATATAGCATATCTATTTTCGTTTTTTTCCTGAGACATTACATACTGCTTTCCACAGGGACTGGATTATGGTTCCTTTTTATCTGCACTAACATCAACACTAGTTGTTTCTGGTTTTCATGAATTGTACCATTTTCACAGTTATGAAGTGGTATCTCATCATAGTTTTGATTTGGATTTCCCTAATATTGGTGATAATGAACATATTTCCATGTGCCTGCTGACAGTCTATACGTTCTCTTTGTAGAAGCCTCTAGGTATTCTGTCCACAGCTATATCCCCATTTTTTATTTGTGTTGTGTTGTTTTCTTTTCATATATTTTGCATATTAACCTCTTGTCAGATGTACAATGTGCATATATTTTCTCCCGTTATGTAAGGTAACTGTTCATTTGATGCAATCTTTTTTCACTCTGCAGAGCTTTTTAGTTTGAAGTAATTCCTTTAGTTTGCTTTTGTTTTTGTTCCTTTTACTGTTGGAGTCAAGTCCCTAAAGACTCCTTGAAGCTAATATTATGGAATAATTCATGTATTATTTTCTCTATGTATTTTATAGCTTCAGGTCTTATATCCAAGTTCTTAAATTGATTGTGGTTAATTTTTGTGTATGTTGTATGACAGTGGTCTAGTTTCTTTATTTTTGGATGTGGCTATCCAGTTGCCCAAATCATTTGTTGAAGAGATTTGCCTTTCCCCATTATATAAATTTTTGTCTTAAACTAACTGTCCATTTAATTTCTGGGCTTTCAAATCTATGCCATTCATTGCATATCTAATTTTTTTCTAAAACCATACATGCCCAAGGTTATCACTTTGGCTTTGTAACATGATTTGAAATCTATGAATTACCTGAGGAATTGCTATATTGTTTTGCTTAGTGATAATATAATATAGGAATACGGTTGCACTAGAGATGTGTGTGATATGGTGATGTACATCTGAGGAGGTGTGAATAATACTAATTTCTACAAACCAATGACAAAAGTAAATAAGTGAAGAAAGGAGGGATGAAGTGAAAAAAGACAAGAAGAGAGAAATTCATACATGGGAGTCACTATAAGAAGCTTTCAAAGGCCCTACCTTGTGGCACAACATGTTAAAGTGCAGCACTAGGAAACTAACAGCAGCCAGCTTAGTACAAATTTAATCCCTGGCCAGTGGGGTGACCCATATGATGCAGCAGAACTTTCTTGTCTCATGAGCTGCTCCATTCAGCAGTGTGCTTCATCAGTCTGCCTGTTCAGTTCCCCACTCTGTCTCTGGTGAAGCCTCTCACAGCCCTGTACCTCTGGCCTGTACCCAAGTCTATGCATAAATAAATTAATCTTAAAAAAAAAAAGAAGCTTTTAAAAAGAGAGACTATTTGTGGGGGACCATAAATAGAAGGAAATAGGCAGCATCTTAAAAAAAAAAATCTATGTAAGTAGAACCAGGAATATACACAGAATATTTATTTTTTGAAAATTTAATGAGGATACAAATGTTACCCAAGGGCTAAATTATATTTATGAGGCTAAAGATAGCAGTATGCAGCTGTCACCTTAAACATATTTAAACTTAGGAAAAAACGCTTATATTTGTTATGTTAGGCAAACACGTATGTATACATACTTTATTGTGAAACGTGTTTTTATAAATTATTATTTCCCAAATACAAAAAGCTAGTAACAAAATTCCACAAGGATGAGATGGCAACCTAACAAGGAAAACATACAGAAAATGAACTTACTACAAATGAGTAATTCAATTGTCCAGAAGGAAAGCGTGGAGAACAATGATGATGAAAGTTAACTTTTGATCTCATTTTAACTTTTAATTATCTTATGAAAAGTAAATGACATCCTTTCTAATTTCTGTGGAGAATTAGGCATATACTATTAGATATGGCATTCACCTTAATCCTGACTTGCGGTCTGAAGAATAGAATTCATGCTCTGTTTGACATGAAATACACTACTGGCAAAATATTTGATGAATGACATTCTTGTCTTTTTCTTCTCTAAAATGAAAACAGTGTGATGAATTAATTCAGACATTGGATTTGAAAAAATAACCATATTCAATACATGTTTGCATGTTTCTAATCAGTCATTTTAAATCTAGATTTTTTATTCTGTTTTTTTTAAAGATTTATTTATTTATTCATACACAACTGGGGTACAGGCCAGAGATGTGGAGGGTGAGAGGATTCACCAGGGACAGAGTGAGGAGCAGAACAGGCAGATCTACAAAATACACTGCTGAGGGGAGCAGCGGGCGGGTCAGGAGAGGTCTGCCACGCCATGTGGATCTCCGGGGCAGGCGGGGATCGAACTCATGAGGAAGTGGCTTAAGCTTCTTAGTGCTATGCTTTAACCTGCTGTGCCACCAGGGAGGGCCTAGCTGTCTTTATTCTTAATCTTCGTGTCTTTGTTTACAAATAAGGACCATTATTATGAACTATGGGCTATTTTTCTTTTTCAGACTCAAATAGGGTTAATGTGAGAATTTTTAATGTATGGAAAAACTTCCTGATGGTAGGAAGCCTCATTTTTTTCCCCCTTAACTCCACTACTGATCTCTTAAAATATTATCTGCAATCAAATAATCATGTATGTCTATCATATGTACCAGCCATGGTTCTTTAAAGTTCAGAAATAATGTGATACTTCATATATATATGTGTATATATATATATATAATGTGTGTGTGTATTATATTTAGCATATGGGTTGAACTTTACAAATTTTGTTGATACTGAATAGGATTTTTGCCTTTGTGAAAATTCTTGTGGTCTTGCTCATACTAGCAAGGCCCTGTGTATTTAAATCAGAATATGTTGGTACAACATAGCACTGAGATAAGACCATTTACTAAATGATTTATATTATATGCTATTGGATGCAGCGTTTCTTATAATAGCATCTTAGGACCATCTTATTTTCAATTGTTTCACTCTTCTTCAAACAGATTTTATAGTCAAGAGTTTCTAAGCTAGAAGTTAAGTGAATGTGCTTATATTTTAATTTAACATATGTAAGTATCCAGTTATTAAGCTTTCATATAAAAGTCTCTTTTTGGCATTTATCAAGGGTGATAAAATGTGTAATATATAGAAGTCCCTAATAACCTTAATTTTAAAGGAAAATCACATTGTTTGAATAATTCATTTTTACTTATAAAATAATTATATATACTATAGGCATAAAAGGATCCTCTAGAGAAAAGTGTTGTTTTACATTGGAGTATGATTTGATGTAGGTTTGATTTTTTCCCTGGGCTGGAACTGAGAAAAAGTAATTTATTGTATATGAATTATTCAATGATATGTTTTCAATATTCTTTATTCCATAAAATGATGAACAAATTTTACTTCCTGCAACAAATAATAACTATGCTTCCCTAGTACAGTTTCAATATTGTTATAACAATAAGTTTCTAACTTCTTTTTTACTAATCAAATATTACAGACAGAAATTGAGTTTCTGAAATGGAAGAAATAACATCACTTAAGATAATTGAGATGATATGCCAATTTGGTGTTCTTCATTTTCCCCAACCTAGTAATATTTTGTAAAAGTAAAATGGCAGCTGTCAGATATCAGTAAGGCACAGATTCACCAAGTTATTAAATATGTCTTAAAATGAACATGGCCTATTATTTGATTTAACAGTTACCTCGGAGTGTTTGTGATTCGTTACAAATAAGTAGTTTTTAAAGGATAGGGCCCGAAAACATAAAAATAACTCTAAACTTATACATATTGTAGTATCTCAGCTTCACAGAATAACATTAGGAATATACATTATAGAAATATATCCAGTTCAAAACTTAGCATGCCTCATTTCAGAAAATAAAAGTAATGTGAACTTTATCACATAAAGGCATAAAGAAACCATGCATTCTCTTCTTATAGAAAACTAGTGATTTTATTTTCTCTTTTTAACATATGTAAAAACATACTTATATATATGGTAAGCTAGCCAAATGCTAACTCTAAAAATAGAAAAAAGTAATGAGATAAGAAAAATATACACTGTTTTTACTTGCAAAAGTTTATAACATGTCCTCAGCAAAATATTAACTTTTTGAAAGTATTGCTTTAAAAATCTTAACACTATAGATTGTATTACTGGGAATATAGAGAGCTGTGGTATTCAAAGAGAGGGGCTAAGGTATTATATCCAAAAAATGCATGGACGGAGCAATGGCAGATATTTATGAGTCCCAGGGAAAGATAGGGTTAATTAGGCAGCTTAGGAGACAGTACAAATAGATACTGAGGGAAAGTTAAAGAGGCATCTGAGATAAGGGCAATAAAGGATAAGAACTGCTAAACAAACTTACTCCAGAGATAAGGTAAGAAATCCAGGAGGGTTAATGTGGGCAGTACATTTTAAGAGATCTTGGACGGGGGAGGTAAATTCTATGATAAGAGAAGGGAAAATGGGCACATCTGCCTGGAAGAGTTAGACACTAGGAAAACCCAATCACAAAGTAGGATGATGACATTTTATAATCAAGGAAAAAGGTTTCCATATCCCCTAGACACAGGCCTGGGGATGTCTCTGCTTCTGCTCTTTGCTTTTGTTCTTTCTCCTCTAATTATACTTTACTTTACTCTCTAAGTAAAGATTTGCTTTTTTCCACTTTATTTATCTGAGGGGTGTCTACAGATTCCTTTTTACAGCTTCATGGGACAAGAACACATGTGGTTTAAGGGTTATGTGGTGAAAGGCAATAGCAGCAGCTGTAATCATGGCTTCATTATGCCTAAAAGTCAAAAATGAATATCCAACTGATGGAATGGGTCTGCCATTCTTAGCATGTGGATTTCAGGACTGTAATAATGACAGGAACATCGACAATAGGCAGCTCTAGGAAATAACCCAGCAGTGTGTCTGCCTCATTTATACTGATAACCCTTTGAACTAGGCTACGTGGCTAAAGGGAATAAGAAAATTCAACTGAGAAGCCATGATGGCACAAGAGAGGAGGAGCTGCACTGGTAGGAAGCAGTAATGCCGTGGTATTCCCTGGCATTACCCATTTGTTTAGACCCCTTATGCCCTTTTCTTACAAAATCATATGTAATTCTCTAAGGGAGCAAGTCAGTGTTACCAGTTTTGGAAACTAGCTGACAATGAAGGAATTCTGGGTTGTTACAAAACAGTACAACAACACAATAATCAAAGGAAATGAGTTAGGTATTATAAAAAGTGAAGCAGGAAAGAGTATAGAATACATTTTTATTCACTCTATTATAGTAAATCTCTCACAAGTATCCTGCAGTTAAACTTCAGTGATAAGAAAATAACTTGGAATGTGATACTCAAATAGATACAAGTGAACTCATTCTTATATCATGTCTAGTCATTCTATATCTTCTGATGACTGATGTCTGAATAAAAGTTATTCTCTCATTTCCACTTTCCACCACAGATGTATTAAATAATGTGGAATTGTCAAAAGATAATTACATATAAACCCGTTATTCAGAACATAATGATGTCCACAGGGAAAGACTTACAAAACTCTTCTTGCACTTGTAATGGAAATAATTCCCTACTTAACCTGCCTGACATCAGAATATTCAGGTTTTTTTTTTTAGCTTAATTCTCATCTTCATTGTTTTCCATACTCCTACCATTAATTTCAGAACTTCCCTCCTCCTTGTTATCACCATTCACAAAGTTGTAGAGCCTTTAGAGGGTTCTTCCTGATGGACCTAGTTTGCGAATGTGAAGACTGCATTAAGCATTGAATTTATGAAGGCCTAATGTGATTTTTCTTGAAGTACAATTCTCTCAAAAAATTTGCAAGATTCAGGAACTGTGAGTAAATTCCATGAGAAAGTAATGTAATGTTTTCTTTCAAGTAATTGTTCATAAGGTTGTCAAATAACATGCTAACTTTAAAGCAAGTCTGTATGGCCTCTTGAGGAAAAAAGAAAAGTTTATTCTATTTTCATAAGGTTTTAAAACCGCTATCTAAAACACTTAGATTTCATAAGGGAAATAAATCCATTTTCCCTTGAGTATAGTGCATCAAGAATAAATAAATTTCATATGACAAGTTGAAAAAGTCAGCAAATAGGAACTAAGCTAATTAGTGATAGAAGAAATAGATGACTTAGTAGAATAATGATATCCAATCTTTTATGCTATAGTTGAAGAAAAACCTGATCAGAAGTGATGAAAACTCCACCAAAATTTTCACAACTGAAAGAAAATTCTGTAACTCTATAATTTTAAATGAAGCAAACTTATTATTCTATTTTTTCTAAGATCATCAAAATTTTGTTGAGCTTGTATTAAAGTTTGATAAAGACAGCATTGTTATATTTAATGGTATTTTTATATTCTATTGCAATTCCTAAAATTGTATTCAAAGTAAATTTTACACACGTTTCTACAGAGTGAGTGTAAAACAGTACAACACAATAATCAAAGGAAATGAGTTAGGTATTATAAAAAGTGAAGCAGGAAAGAGTATAGAATACATTTTTATTCACTCTATTATAGTAAATCTCTCACAAGTATTCTGCAGTTAAACTTCAGTGATAAGAAAATAACTTGGAATGTGATACTCAAATAGATACAAGTGAACTCATTCTGAAAATATTTCAGCGTCAGTAGAAACACTAATGAATTTCTCCAATTGTAACACAAACCATTAATTAAAAGCCAATCAGAAGGAAGAGAAATATAAATCACAAATTAATCTTATCAAAAAGTATATGAGAGCAAAATCAGAAAACTAAGTGCCACCTTTTAGTACAATGCCAAGAAATTGGAGGAATTACTAACACAAAAGAGAAAATTATTTGTAATAATTGTGTATTCTTTCTCTATACTTAAAGTCTGAATTCTATGTTTCATGACCTGATTAATCTATTCTTATAAGTAACAGCCTTGTTGAGGGACTTAATACAGTCCCAATTTCTATGGTAACATTTAACCATAGATAAAATTTGAAATACATTTTGAAAAGCGCTAGACAATATGTACATAAAAAGCATAAGACATAAATTTGATACGGATCTTAGTTCTTTTCTTTTCTTTTCTTTTCTTTTTTTGTTGAACAACAGACCAGATGTGGTTTGTAATAGTTACAAAGAGTAGTTCAATCAAATCACATTTCAGCTCTATTAGCGATAATAACATTTTTAAGATTCACAGGAAATATTCTTCCATGGAGATTTAACTTTCCATATCTATTGCAAAGACCAAGGAAAAAGTCTGTACAGACATACCTGCATATGTTAGGTATTTCATTATTTCATGTTCAAACATTCTCTAATATAAGAACAGAGAACAGAATGAAAGGTGTCCTTTGTTATAGATGGCTGCACCAGTGCAATGGTGGTATCTATTAATATATGTATATGTAAAACCAAATTGTATAGATTTTTTTCTCCCAAATTTTTTCTTTCCCCAAAACATACAATGTCTAGAAACTGACGATACATGGCTCAAGTGAGCACTTTTACATGAACAAATTCAAAGTTAAGGAAGTCAATGTTAAGAGCAATATATAGTTAAGCAGATTTCATTTTTTTTTTACGATGGATCATAGAAAGAAATGAGAAGGAAAAATAAAGTCAGTATTTCATAACACTTCATGTTTACTATTCTGTTCATAGCTTGTCAGAGATATACTAAACTTTCAAAATGAAATATCTCAAAGTATATTATGAATGATGATAGAAAGATAGATGTATCATATAATCATTAATGAAACATGGAAAGCAATAGGTAATTATGGTAAAGGAATGCTATAGTCTGGGGACAAGACAACTGCTGCATAAAAGATCACAAAAATGTAATTATTCATTTGTCAAATTAAAAATGAAAAAATTCAGGAAGTTTGTGTTAGGATAGCATAAATCTACTGGTGTGCATGTAATATTCTACAGTTAAATTTCTTCTTTTTCTTTTTCTTTTTTTTTAATATTTATTTATGCATACAGAACTGATGTTCAGGCCAGAGGTGCAGGGACAGTGAGAGGCTTCACCAGAAACAGAGTAGGGAGCAGAACAGGCAATCAGATGAAGTACACTGCTGACAGGAGCAGCAGGCGGGTCAGGAGAGGTCTGTCAGGCTATGTGGGTCACCTCCAGGGCCGGGAATTGAACTTGCAGTGCTGCATCTTAACCTGTTGTGCCACCAAGGAAGACCTCCTTTTTTCTTTCTTTTTTTTTTTTTTTCATTTTGTGTCAGAAATGGCCAATAGTTTCATTAATATTTTTATGTTCCATTAAGATTTTTCATCTTACAATTGACTGAACTCTCAGCTAGAACACTGAGTTACAGCAGAGCTGTCTTGCTGAGGTTAGTCTGGGAAATGGAAAATGCAGAGTGACTGCCTGCAAGGCACCCTGTGAGAAGCCACCAACAGCCTGAGGCTAAACCCACTACAGACAGCCTGCTAGATACTCTGCCGAGACGGGTCTGTTGGAGCATGTCAAAACAAGTAATTCTCCGAGTTACACCTGTGAATAATTCTAAGCACGTGTATAATTGTTAGGTATCACACCCCGTCTCAGTCTCACCTTGCCGATAATACATAATACAGGTTCCTAGCTGGAGTATTGCTCCTATTCTGCTGCTACCTCCTGACATGTACTGGTGTTCCTCCTGTGTCCCAACATGGTAAGTTACGCCTCGTTTCCAGGAGAACTTGAGTAACACTAAGCTTTTCTCTCAGTACACTCATGCACTGTTCTCTTCAAGTTGGCATTCATTCACTTTTATAAATTAAGACATAGACACAAGACAGCATGTTTCAAACAAAAAGGTTGAAAGGAAATCAATTACTTGACAGTTATATTGCATTAAATGAACCAAAAGAAATGTCTTCATGTATAAAAAAACTTCGGAATTTTGAAGTTTCCAGAGAACACTTTTTTCACAGCCAACAACAGCTTTGTATTGTTATTGTTACAGAAAAAGAGATGTATTTATTTGTACAAATACAGCAAATAATTCTGCTAGTTTGGGGACAGTGAAATGTGGAACTTGGATCTGTTTTTCTAGCTATCAACATCAGATTCTATACACAATTGCTCATCTTTTCTTCAGTATGAGAAACACTACCCACTTGATAACTGAGCACAATGTGTATAAGAGTTTTATGTTATCATACAGTAGATGAAAAAGATTCCTCTTTTATCTTTGTTAAAGTCTTTGAAAATAAGAGACTATACAATTTTGAACATCTGTTAAGTAACTGAAGTTTTTGACAATCTCCCTCAAATATATGACAGCCCTTAATAACACAGAGCATGTACAACAATTTAGAATCTGGCTGATTTATTTCATCAAAATACTTCAGGCCTTGAGACCTTAATGTGCCTATAGTTCCTTTTAATTTTCAGAAATGATTTTGTTTTCCTATTAATCTAAAAGAATCAGGATGAAGAGCCATACTGGGCTATACTTGAAATATTTTATGTGACATGTTTCATATCATTGGTGACCTATGGAAGCATAATTTGGTGAGTGCAAGATGCAAAGGCCAGATTGGAACAGATTCAAAAGGGGATGGGAAGAAATGAGTAAAATACAGAAGTAGAGAGTAGAGACCACTTTTTGAAGGGATATTCCTATATTATGGGGCAAGGTGAAATTAAGAAAACATTTGTGTTTATAATCATATAGTTGTAAAAATAGCACAGATTTAATAGTAGTCTGTGTTCATATGAAGAGTTTAAGGTAAAATATAAAGTGCAGTTTAGCTTAACCAGAATAACAACTATTGCTAAGAAATGATACAACTGGTAATGTATATAAAGCACTTATTGCAATAGCAATTATTAGCAATTATTGTTAATGCAGAAATGCTTTATATATATATACACATATATACATATGTATATATATATACATATATATGCTTTATATATATATATACATATACATATGTGTATATATATATATAATTTCCACACATAATAACAACTAGAATATAGATATCGTTCTCTCATTTCTATAGTTAAACAATGAGTCATAGGCAAGAAAGGGATTTGAGAAAGTTGGTAAATAATTAGAAAACAAAAGTTTGAAGAATACATTCGTGTCAACAAAATGCATAATTTTTCAACTATGCAAAACTTTCTGCTTTGGTATCAGGAGGGGGAAAACTAACAGATCAGATTGAGACATATTATATAGGACCTTGAAAGAGCATGTGGGGATTTTGAAGCTGATACATGCCATGAGTGTAGTTGTGGTCTGGAAAGTAGCAATGATACTTGAGAAGGACTTGTACATATAAAAGTGCTAATGAGTGAAATAGCCAGGATGCAGACTCTTGCCAAGGTCCATGAAATAAGATATATGATCTTATCCATTGTATTGTTGCATGTGTAAAGAAGGAGTTGAGAAAATGAGCCATCTACATAGACACAGAATATCATGGTGGGAAAGATATCTAGCATTCAATGTCAAATTATGGAATAGTGACTTAGGGAATATGTTCTGAAGAGACATAGCTGGTTTGGTGAAAATGTATTTTCTTAAATGCAGTTTTATAAGATAGACAGGTATTTTAGAATAAATGACTAAAACACAGATGAGGGATCTTAGTGATCAATGCAGCTCTGGGTGTCATCTACATATTGATGGAATTGGCATACATTAATGAATTCATTCAGGAATATTCTCTGAGCACTAAGTTACATGTTGCCAATATAGAATTGAAATAGAACTTGTTTACTCTTTGCAATTTTCCTGAATATTAGATAATAAAAAGAAACAGATAGTTAAAATATAGTGTGGCATTTGTTTAAAAGTCAAGGTTGATGTTGTATTATTATATGGAATGTCCCTAATATAGATTTGGAGAGGGGTGTCAGGGTAGGCTTTCAAGGAAGATGAAATTTTCATAAGAGAAAATATGTGAAAAATAAAAGTTGGAAAAACTTCTGAAAATGAAGGTAAGCCAAAGTAGAAAAATTTTTCTGGAGAGGTGACCCAATACATAGACTTTATTTTTTTTTACTAAGAAGTGTGAAATAGTGATTTGAAATGAAATGTTTAATAAATTTATCTAAAGCGTTTAGATCTAAAACCAGATTAAACTTATAATTGAGCAGTTCCTTCTCAGAGGTAAGGCAACTCTGAATATATTAAATTAAGAAATGTGTATAGGAAGCAATGACAGGAAAGAAGGGCTACAGTCTTCAGAAAGTTGAAAGATAAAGCACTATATATATATATATATATATATATATATATAT
>NW_004567110.1:19546706-19632750 GCF_000260355.1 Condylura cristata
ATATATCTCACACACACACACACACACACACACACACACACACACACATATATATATATATATATATATATATATATTTGGGAGAAAAATCTGAAAACTGAAATGAAGGCAGAGAAATCCCTTATAGTAAGTAGAACATATCAGAACTTATTAACATAAAGCTAATTCCTAAACTTGAACACTGAACCAGAGTGAACACAAAGGTTTAATGAGCAGCAGGCATCAGTTATTAGAAGGAATTTCAAATGTGTCATTGTTATTTTTCTCTAATGACTTTCCAATTGCATAAATTTATATTAGGTTGGACAAAAAGTCTTTGGCTTCTTTCCAATAGGCAGGAGTCACCTAGGTTAGTGATCTCTGGAATAGATATGCCAACTTCTTCCTTTCCCTTTGCTAATGGCCATAACTTGTCAGACTCAAAGGCTTTCTCTGTTATCAAAAGCATGAGAACTATGTCTGGAACAGCATACGCTCCTGTTGCCACACAGAAGTGATTTATAAGTCTATGAGAAGACTTATAGTAACTTCACAGTGCCATTTGTTTATGCAGGAAGACTAAGTTTGTCAGGTTAAACACCACCTTCTTTTGTGAGGGATAATTCTCTACATTCTACATATAACACACCATGGAATAGCACCTTATTCAAAAATGAAATTAGAAATAACAGAAAAGTAGAAAATCAAATGACTAAGGTTATCACTGGAAATACCTTAGGATGCCATCATGCAAATAATGATCAATATCCAACTATATAATAAGCACATTTCATTTTTTTTCTAGAAAACTGAAACAAACTCAACTTCATGGCTTGAGTTTTTAAAACAGTTTTATTGAGGTATAACTGATATACTAAGAACTGTATATGTGTCTGTCAATTTAATGAGCTTAGTCATCTGTATACATTGATGATGTACTGCCACAATCAGGGTGGTAGGCATATCCAACAACTGCTAGAGCTTCTCCCTTTTTGCATTTTCCTGGTTTTACCTGTTTGTTGTGCTAAAGAAACTAAACATGGCATCTAACACTCCAAGATGATAGCATATCATTAACTATAGGCATAATGTTGTACAGCGGATGTCTAAAACTTATGCTTCTAGCAAAACTGAAACAATACATTCTGAACCACTTCACAGTTTTCCAAAATCCCTGCCATTGGTAATCACTACTGTATTATCTGCTTCTATAAATCTGAGTAGTTTAGATACTTCAGTTAAATGGAATCATGTAGTATTTATCCTGTGACTGATATTTCACTTATAATTCCTTCCAGCTTCACTGATGTTATTGCAAATGATAGATTTTTGCCTTTGTTGAAAGGCTGGATGAGATTCTATTGGATGTCTACATCAGACTCATCTGTGGATAGATATTTGAATTGCTTCTATATCTTGGCTATTGTGGATAGTGCTGCAATGAACATGAGTGCAGATATTTCTTAAAGATGCTGATTTCAATTATTTTACATCTATACCCAGAACTAGGATTGCTGGATCATATGGTGGCTATAATTTGATTTCTGGTTGAGCAATCTTTGGGCTGTTTTTGTTACTGCTGTACCATTTTACTTTTCCATTATCAGGAACCCTATGGGCTATTGGTTGAAGTTTTATTTGCAAAAGGTGCTAAGTGGAGCCAAGACTCCTCTCTTTTATTCAACACATTCAGTTTGTCAGAACACCACTCATGTCTTTCTGACCATCTCTCACCACCTCCATCACTTCATCTTCAGACGAAATTGACAATGTCTCAATTACTTGTCTGTAACCAGTTTTTCCATTTACGCGCCAACAATTGTGAGACTGGAAAATGAAAACTCTATCAGGGCAGACCTTTGCTCAAAACTTCTCAAGGACTTCCCATCTCACTCAGAATAAAAGTGAAGATACTTTTATAATATCAGGGAAGCTTCCTCAAGGTTATAACCCTAATTCCCTTATCTTTCTAATCCAACTCAAGCATAGTCCCTCCCCAGAGCCTGTGGCAGGTGCAAACTTCACCTAAAGTTCATCAAGTTTATGGCCCTCATGTCCTTCAGAGTACTGCCTACACCACATCTCCTCACTTCCCCATGTAGCCCGCCTCACTTTTATTAGCACGAACTATATTGTTCTTCTGGATGCACTTCTCACATTAAAATGTCATTTACTTAGCCTTTTGTAGTCTTTCTTATCAAAAGTAGGTTCCACAGTGACAAGGATTTCTGTTTTTTTTGATCATGGGTAAATTCCATGATCAAAGAAGAATATTAAGCACAGCTATTTCATAAATGTTTATTGAATTAATTAATTTTATTTGAAAAGGATATATATATATATATATATATATATTTAAATTCTAGAATTGCACTTGACTAGTAAAACATGTTATGAGAAGCACAAGTGAAACTATGGTTCAAAGTTGCCTATACTATTTATATTATTCTCTCTCTTGACCTTTTCTTTCCATTCTTGTTTATTCTCTCCCCCTATGGACTATTCACATATGATAATCCCTGATCTTACTCCAGCAACAGTATTGAAGACTCATATGGCTTAAATATGTTTTATTCTTCTCTACCTGCACAGCTATATTCTAAGTTGCAGTATCTTTTCATATGGGCATTATAATAAAGGATTAAGAAGAAAATATATATGAGAATGAGATACTATGGTTTAATTCCAAGAACCCACTTGCTCTTTTTATTATTTAGCTTCATTTGACCCATTTTTTTTTTCATAACACCATTTTAAGTTACATTCAAGGGACATTCCATGTCTGTAATAACATCATCTTAAGAGTGATTAATATTATAGAATATACTTGAAGGAAAATATTCAAATCATATTCCATTTAAAAAAATTTAAGAACAGGCCCTCCCTGGTGGCACAGCGGGTTAAAGCACTGCACTGAGAAACTAAAGCCACTTCCGCATGAGTTCGATCCCCACCTGCCCCGGAGGTGACCACATGGCGTGGCAGACCTCTCCTGACCTGCCCGCTGCTCCCCTCAGCAGTGTACTTCGTCCATCTGCCTGTTCTGCTTCCCGCTCTCTCTCTGGTGAATCCTCTCACCCTCCGCATCTCTGGCCTGTACCCCAGTTCTGTATGAATAAATAAATCTTTAAAAAAAAATTTAAGAACAGTATGTACAAGAACATCAATAAAACATGTGAAATATGACTAGTTTTAATATTTACAGTTAAATATAAAAAATCATTTCCATACTAAAAACATGAAATATTTAAATACATCTGTAAAACATTTTTTTTAATTTTAAAGTTTAATCATCAGTTATAATGCAACAGTTTGTCTATTTATATGTTAGTTCTGTAGTTCAATTAGTCAAACTCTGAATTACATTTATGAGAGTATTTTTTTAAATAATATATGTTCTCTGGACAATGATTCGAGTTAAATAAATCCCAAGAAAATATATATGGCATTATTATAATACAGCACATCATTGAACTTTTCCCCCTGAATATCTTAATCAATGAGAGAAAGGGTAAGAAAGTTTTCAATTACACACTAATGTTAGATCCTAATGTAAGCATATAATTAGTGTGCTTCACAACTGATATATTAAAAATATTTTTATTCACAGTCCTCAGAAACACCATGCTCTCTTTTATCAAGAGTCCATTGACTGCTCTGATGATAGGAGCTATGCCTGCAATTATGTGTGTAA
Source organism: Condylura cristata (assembly GCF_000260355.1). Taxonomy (NCBI): domain Eukaryota; kingdom Metazoa; phylum Chordata; class Mammalia; order Eulipotyphla; family Talpidae; genus Condylura; species Condylura cristata. The sequence continues at coordinate 19,550,380 of NW_004567110.1, forward strand.
ACAATACCCTATGACCTGGCTTCTATAAAATTGTCTTTAATTAAATAATTCTTAGATAAAAATATCTTCATTAATATTTCAGTATAGTATCTGAGATTTTCAGAATTTGTGTTACATTCTGTTTTTCTTACAATTAACAGCTAATTATAAATAACAAGGCATTGGTACTGTTTTATAAATGCATACTATATAATGTAAATAAAACAATGTAGTTCACAAAGTTCAAGAAATTCTGTTATGTTATGGGCTAATCAATTTTAATTTCCTAGACAAAATAATACTTCTAAATTCCAAAGATTTGTATTGAAGTGGAATATTTTATGGTTAATTTGAAATATATTGAGGATTCAGTTTTTTATTTAAAAAAAATTATGGTGAAGAAAGAAAATTTACATAAGCTAGTAGTAAGATTTTATTGTCTATCCCCTATTATACATGTAGCAAATTTTGTCAAATTTATCAAAACAAAAAGAAGGAATGTGAACAGGCTCAATGAGGGAGATAAATACCCTATATTTATTTGTGAAATGATCATAGGATAATATTGTGTTGTTTGGACTGCTGTTACTAAGAGTCATTTAATTTTTAATGGGAACTGAGTAATTCAAAATAGTCACAAAAAAGCAACAGTGATATTTTAATACATGAAAAATATCAAAATTCAGTTAAAACCCTCAGTTTCTTTCTATTACTATTAATCCTCTTCAATCTGAGTCCTAATCTGATTTTGGTATCTTTTAAATTCCTCTCTCTTCCTCCCTTTTAATCCTTCAGATAAAAAAAAAATCCATAAGTAAATAAAAAATAACAATAGGTAATGTCCTTTTTGGTTCGTTAGTATTGGCCTCAATTACCAAGAGATATTCTAGTTTTGCCACAGGTAGTGGGATCCTCTGTGTCCAGTGCCCTTCTAGACTACTTTCAAATTGTCCTCCTCTAAGGAAAGCAGGTTACCTCCTTTGATGCACATTTCCCCCCAAAATCTGCTCAAGAACTTTGAGGAACAATGATGACATGAATATATGTCACATCCAAATTCCATAAACTCTGCTTTTTGCCAAATTAGGTATACAAAAATTATTTCTTGCTCATGTTATACTGTCATTTACTATCCTGAAATGTGACTATTATAAGATGAAAGCAGTATCAGGTACTTTTTAGATTAATATTGTCACAAAGTATTTCTTACTGATTTTTGCTTTCAGCATTGTTTTGTTGAAAGACTGACCTTGACTACAATGCTTATACTCTTGTAAAATATATTGAAGTGGTGGTGGGAAGTCTACGGGGATTACAACTGAGATGAAAAAATGTATAAAACGAAGAATTATGTAAAAAATAAATATATATGTATATAATAAAATAAAATATTTTATAAAATAAAATATCTTAAAAAAATATGTTGAACTCTTGAAACAACATAATTTCTTCATTCAACAATAATTTATTGATCATCTGTTCAATCCTGGGCAGTGTTCTTGTTATCAGGACCTAGCCAGTAATGAAAGCTGACAAATTTGCTGCTGTGTGGATTATACATTCCTGCAGAATAAATGACAGCAAACATACATACATTCACACATAAATACAGATTTATAACTAAAGAGTATCAGGGATAACACTGTATTATATACTATTGTATAAGCTATAAGAAACAGAGGCAATATTGACTAGATCTATATTGGAAATTGACTTGTGGATTCAGAGTGCAGTATGTTCTCACTTCCTGTTAACTTTAAAAGAAATGAAGTTGGCACTGAAGCACATAACCCACCAACAATCACACAAAGAGGTATGTGCTCATGGTGGGCAGATCTTCCAGGCCCTTGTCCTGCTGTGGAACTAGCCTTGCTGAAGGACATTATTAGCAGGTTTAAAAAGGAGAAAGTAATATAAATGTTGGATGGTTTCTAATTCAATCCATAGAACAGTTTTTGTATTAATAATTGGCATTAACATCAATAATAATTGGGTGAACACTTCTTAGATTTTAATGCCCCTGAAAAGTGTACATTTCTTCAATAACATTGGTACTACTTTTCAAAACTGTTATATTTTCATATTTCCAGTGAGACAGTATACTATACTACCACATTGGGTTACTCTACATTTCAGTTCCTGAAGCAGAGCTTGTCATTGATAATTATTTAAAAATTAAATATGGGCCCTCCCCGGTAGCACAACAGGTTAAGACTCAGCACTGCAAGCTAGAAAATAAAAATTAAATATTACATAATTTTATATTGTCTCTCTAAAAACTCAACAACCTTCCATATGAACTAAAGAAATGTCTCTGACTTTTAGAGTCAATTTTTATTAATGTTTATCATTTCAATATGCCCACACTCATATTATTCATGTAGTTTATGAGTAATTCTAAAGTCCATGCTCTGAACATACTGATTGGCAATAACCTTGATAGTCTTTTTTTAAATATATATATATATATATTAGTTTATTTTTACATCATTTTGTACATCTTTTTTTCATCTCAATTGTAATCCCGGTGGGTTTCCCATCACCGAGTCACCCGTGTTCCATCACCATAATCCCGTGCACTTCCCTCCCCCATTTTTGATCCCATTTCCCACTCCACCCCCACAAAATGTCTCTGGTATATGGCTGTTCATTATTCTTACTATTTTCTCACCTGGTCCCTTGATTGTCTTAAAAACAACAACAACAACAACAACAAAAAACTATTCTTAATGTTATCTCAGGATTACTGAGGATCAATTCTCTGACATACATAACAACCAAGAAAGACAATAGAGAAGCAGATTATAGTGACACACAACTTCCATATCTAACTTCAGTCACCCATGCAAATGTGGTGGCTTGGCTTACTGTTGGAATCTGTGAATGGGGTCCAGTTTCCTAGTTGGTAATATATGGGTTTATAAAGGAGACAATTCTCCTTGAAGTCAATTCATTATAAAAGTATATGTTACATTGCTCTTCTAACATTCTGTTCTACTTCCAAGTTCCTTCTCAATCATATATCTGCCTGGTTGACTTGGTAACAAGCTTTCACGATACATGTGGTCTCTATGATTATCCATTCCCATCCCTTTGTTTCAAAGCCTTTAGGGGTTTCCATGCTATTCAACTTTATCCCAGAACTATGCCAGACTCATAGTGGTGGCAATCAAATGTAATAAAAATTAATAGATAAATTCTATATCCATACTTAACTTTTACTTCCAAGGCTACCTTTCCTAAGATTTTCTAACAACTTTCTGTGAGTATTTAGCATATTTAAGATGTATACCTAACTTTCTTTTGAATCTGGACCTTTCACAATTTTTTATCCTAGAACTAAAACTTTTAAATCTTGGTTTTCAGAGTTCTCTAAAAAGAAATGGGAAAGCATTTCTTCCATCATTTACTTTGACAGGCAGTCTGTCAAGGGGTCTATTTTGGGATAGCTAATTCAGGCTACCTATAAGTTAGGTATAATATACTATTGGCTTTCCTTTTGCATTTAGTCTGGAGTTTTGCAATGGTTGGAAAATCAGAAATGTTATTCATGGGATTCAGAGAAAAAAGTCCAAGATTTGTAGGCTGGGATTTCAAGGACACTTGATGTGGTAGAGAGATCACTTGATGAGACATAAGCATGTTCAATGCAGACTATTAAGTCAGCTGGAATTGTTCCCATAGAATGATGCTTTGGGTAATGCTCATCTTCTTTCTGGTATTCAAATATCTCCCAGCCAGCCAGTGACAAACATTACAACTGGGATTCTTATTTCACCCTGCTGATAGCACACATCTACTAGGCATCACTAAAATCACAGGGCTATTTCCTCAGGACATGGTTTATCAATAGCTAGCTTTTCAGTGGGTCACCTCTAGGGGCGGGGCTGGATCTGTTACAGATTCTATTTTTGTTTATTTGCTTTGAACTCCCCAAGTTTGTCAAGAGGGTAACCTAAACCAGGCTAACTTAAAACTGACTCATGTTTCTTAACCATATGAAATTGGGATAACTTTATAAAGGTGTGTTGTATTCTGAGGTATAACCCCTTTAATTAACATTGACAATTGTAAGTATCCTTGTATTTGCAATGAAATTAGGTTTAATATATTTCTATCATTCCAAAAACTTTCCTTGTACCTATGTTTCTAGTCATTTTCCTTCAACCAGAGGCAGTCATCTTTCTATCACCACACAGCAGGCATTAACATACAGTTTTTGTTGTTATTTTTTGTAAAGAATCATTGGCAAATATGTTAGGCTTTGGTGGCTACCTATATATTTTTCACATATTCACTACTTCTGTGTATAATACTTTTTAACAATGAGAAATACTTTCCTCAGTGACAATACAAATACCAATTAGGGAGCAGAACTGATATGCCCTGAACTGCAATTGTTATCCCCTGCAAAAGACTAGTATTGGCTATCTTAAAACTGTATAAGTGGGGTAATATAACATAATACTCTTTTGTTTCTGGTTTCTTGGATCAAAATAATGTTTTTGCGAATCATCTTTATTGTACTTCTCAAGAGTTTATTTCTTAGCAATAAGCCATTTCATTCTCATTCCATAGTTTTTTAATAAACTCTCCAATTGAGAGACTTTTGAGTAGCTGGTTACTATAGGTTCTTTCTCTCTCTTAAAAGATTTATTTTATTTATTTATAGAAACAAGAGCTGGGGTGTAGGTCAGGCTGTGGGGGGTGATGAGAGAACCACCAGAGACAGAGTAGGGAGCAGAACAAGCAGATCTACTGAAATATACTGCTAAGAGGAGCAGCAGGTAAGACAGAAGAGGTCTGCTGTTCCATGTGGGTCAGCTCCCTGACCTGGGATTAAACTTGCTACAGTGACCCTGGAAAGCTTCACAGTGATGAGACTTAACCCCTTGTAGCGCCAGGGAAGCCCCAGTAGGTTCAGATTCTCTAGTAGGAAACAAGTTACTTTATATTCCACTGGCAACACACTCTTCCCCTCCCTTAAGGGCATTCAGGTGAAAACTTGTAAACATATCCAAAGCTGTTGTTATATTAACAATTAACCAAACTAACCAAATCAACAACACTTCTTAGAAGCACCCAAAATGCAATGATTCACACTAGTGTCTACTTTTTTCATATCTTCTATAAACTCAGATTATCTGTGATTACATTGATACTAATTCACTCAAGACTTGATTATGCTGTCCCCTGGGAACCACAGAACTTGGCACCTTGCTAGGTATATAAAAGGGTGAATGCTCATCAAAACTCTGCCCATGAAGAGATCAGGAGGGAAAAAACCTGTGAGGACTGTGGACATTTCAGTATATAGCTTATGTCGCTGAGGTGTTTATTCTAAGTACTGCTCTGCTTCCAGAACAGAGGCTACCACTCACTCCTAACAACACCAGGATTTTGTCTGCTTGCTTCTGATATTCCAGATTCTTTAAAAAAAAAAAAAAAAAAAAGCCCTTATCCAAATTTACTCATGGGCCTCTCTGGTTGCCCAAGGGGTTAAATCTAAGCATTGTGAAGTTATTGGCAGCCAATGCAATGCAAGTTCAATCTCCAGCCAGAAAGCTGACACACGTGGCACAGTCTCCTGTCTCACCTATAGTTCCCATCAGCAGGATATTTCAGTATAGCCACCTGTTCTGCTCTTCACTCTGTCTCTGATGATTCTCTCACCCACCCTGTATCTCTGGCCTTTACCACCACTCCTGTATGCACGAGTAAACAAATCTTTCAAAAAATTATTTACACTGTCATTGTCATTAGGACTGTTATATATAGTACTACTAGATCTTCCATCCCAGGGGTCCATGCCCCCAAATGACCTAGCACCCAGAGAATCTAGAGTATGGTGCATGGATCGGTGTTGTCATTCACAGCTGGTCCTATTCCAGATGTAGTAAAGCAGAAACTATGTTCTAGCAAGATAACAATATGATACATAAGCACATTAAATTGTAACAAGCACCTCTCTAGAAATTTTACAAATAAATGGAAATGATCCCTATGGTTCAAGCACATTAGTTCTTGGGCTTGTTGCATGTTTCAGGGATTTAATCAGATGCTAGAGAATGCTGTGTATGTGTTTGTGTGTGTGGGAAAAATGTGTTACTTACTTTGTCTGTCTTATCCTTCCCACTTAATAAAGGTCATCCTGAAACCAAATGGGCAAACCAGGACCACTGCAGACCTAGAATCAGGACTGGCTTGAACCAAAGATTTTGAAAGTTACCTTTGGATATGCATTCTTCCAACTTGATTTTTATTCTTAATTTGGTGTAATAAAAGGAAATGTTATGAACACATAAGATAAATAAACCTGGAGTTTTATGTCTCCTATTTATTAAACATGGAGTAAGGAACCCTTTATAGGAAGGTGCTAGAACAGTGTCTATTGTCTTTATTTTGTCAGAATGGAAGCAGTACCTTCACTATAACACCTCCAAGGGATGCAGTTCATATCATCATTTAGACAAGATGAGCTTTTTCAGTCATAGAAAAATCTTTTTGACCTCTGCTTACTGCTTAACTGACACTGAAAATTTGTGGCAAGGCACATTCCATAAGTCCATAAATTCCAGTTTTGTTTATCATAAGAACTTCTATGTAATTAAGGTTCATCCTGCTAAAAACATTCAAGTGATAAATACTGTATTTTTCTAATAATTACTATCAACATCAATGTGTCCTTAAGGAGATTTAATCTGCATAGATCTTAGATTTTCCTTCCTCTCTCCGAGTTGCATATCAACTCTTTCTTTCTCAACTTGCTCGCCCACAGCACCCTTAGGCATATGGCAGACCTGGCTATGCCCTACTGTCTGTTAGATCTCAGACACCATACCATGAACACGTTCTGGTTAAAAGAAGTTACACAGAATATTCAGCATGTCTCAGAACTCCAACAAAGTTGTGTCCCAATTAGTTTGATCATGCTTTGCCCAATGTCCCTTGCATCTAAAGGCTATGTAACCAAGATTATCTGAAGCTCTAAGGTTACCTTTACTTATAGAATACTAAAGCTAACAGATACACAAGTGGGTGCTTTTAAATTTAATTACCATGTTATATTCAATTGTACTAAGCTTTCTCAGATATCTGAATGTTACAGAGCCTGACAGCGAACCTTCAATCACTTGTTTTATTGTGAGTTCTAACACCCACTGTGATTTTTCAGCTTAGCTAATAATTGTGCTACCACCCATTGTTGCCCTTTTTAATTGTGCTGCTGTGGAAGGGAGTTTAGGAATATTAAGCATTATAAACTGAGAACTTCCTTAGAAAATGCTAATCATGTACTCTTATTACTTTAGCCCATATATTATCTATTCATCAATGATATAATTAAAATTATTTCTTTGATGTTATATTCAAAGGAAAACTTGAAATTAGAGAGAAAAGAAAACAACATTTCAATAGATCAGTTTTCTTTTGTAATATAATCTGTCTTATCATTAAACCATCAATAGAACTCTCTGTGCCAGGTTTCAGTCTCTAAATTTTGCAGTCAATATATGTCAATTCAGGGTGAGCTGCTCCGGCCAGATTCTTGACTAAATGTAAAACTATAAGAGTGCATTAGAGCAAAAGAAATCTCTGCAAGCCGCCCTGCCACACTGAAGTTAAGACATAACGGATTCAATGTTTCTCAACATGTCCATGGTTTAAAAAAAAAAAAGCTGTTGTAGAGAGACTTAGGAAGCTTACATTGTAGAATCCCAGCATAAGCCTGGGGGATTATGATAAATTTATACTCTTCTCTATGGATCAATATTTTAGTTGGAGAATTAACTTATTGCTTCATATTGCATCCTGCCAAGATTAAATAATTATAGAACACTAAATGATCTAAAAATGTGAGCTGCTAACATGACACACCAAACCATAATGCTATTCATGTGCAACAGGAAACCACTATTAAATGAGAGTTAGCTGAATGAGATCAGACCAGAATAAGTTGGGGTGCAATAATAAGTTGTGTGAGCAGGTGATCCAGACTCATGAAGCATCCTGTTGCTGCATCACCACCTCATCCTCCACAAAAGCCTAAAGCTGCTGAGTAGAGGAGGGAAAATATCATTTTACACACTGTGCTTGTACTAACTAGGAGTGGATGCTGGAAAATTTCAGTTGTTGTTTGCAGTGACAATGAAAAGACAATTGTAATATGATATCCGGTGCTGTCCGTTGCATCAGGGGGTCATATAGCCTAAAAGGAGGGGTGCTGCAGTTGACAGAACATTGCTCCCAAAGATGTCTATCACCTAATTTTAGGGACCTGATAATAGACAAAAGAGACTTTGTAGATGTCATTAGTAGTCTTAAAATTGGGCCTCCCTCGTGGCTGATGAGTTAAGTGTCAGCATCACCACCAGGAGAACCTGAAGGGATCCCCTGCCAGGAAGCTGACCCACAGGGCACAGGAGATTTCCTGTCTTTCCCGCTGCTCTCTGCAGCAGTGTATTACAGTAGATCTGCCTGTTCTGCTCCATATTCTCTGTCTCTGGGGCAGGTGAGTCCCTCAATCCCTTCCCCCCCCTCCACCTGGCCTACACTCCAGTTCTTCTATGCAAAAATTAAAAAAAAAAAAATCTTACAATAAAAGAATAATGCTTTCCAAAAAAATTACCTGGATTTTCCAAGATAGCTCAATATAATCACAAGGGTCATTATAAGCAGAAGGCTGAAGGTCAGAAAAAAGAAGAGACTATAAAGGTGGCTATGAAGAAAGAGGAATGTACTACTTGTAAACAGTAGCTAGGAAAGTCAAGCAAGCATTTTTTACTCTCAATCCTGCCAAAGGAAAAAATAGCCCTGTTTACATGTTCACTTTATCTTCATATCTCATTTCAGACTTTGACTTTCAAAACAGTAAGAAATAAAAGTTTTGCTTTAAGTCACTAAATTTGAGGTAATCTGTTAAAGCAGCAATAAAATACTAAGGCAGATCATAATGCTAAATTCTTGAAATGGCTAATGGTTTGATTATTTCATCTGTATTGATTTTGTAGTTAACATTCTCTTTATTTTATATTCGCATTACTGAAAAAATGTAACATGACACCAGTGTTGGATATTTTCCTTGCTGAGTGCCAGATGAGTTCTGTATTTTGATTCTTTTATTTTAATCTTTGCCCTGAGCTGCGACAACTTGAAAGCTGTTTGATCTTCCTAAGGTTGCTTTTAAGATTTTTATCTGAGAGCAGAGTTGTGTTTGATTTAGAGCTAATTTTGACCCACTACTGAAAAAGTCCCCTTCTAAGAATTATATCCATTTATCCTTGGGAGGATAAAGTAAACCACTCTGCTGATGTAATCAGAATTTCCTCCAGGACGGGGCACTGCTCCACTGACTCATTTTGAGTATTGCTTTCCCTCCCTGCCTACTGCTCTAGCTGCTCAGTATGGAAGTGAGAACTGAAGCGAACTTCAGCAGCTCCCCTTGGCTTTCTCTTTCTCTGTAGCTACTCTTTTCTCTCCCATAAAATGTTCCACAAACTCAAATGGTTTCACTCTCCATGACCCAGCTTGGGCTTTTCAACTCAACAAGACCACAAGCTCAGCCATGATTCCCCATTTTTTCCCCTGAACTAACTTGCTTGTCTTCTCTCATGGATCTTTGCCTTACACCGCTTGATATCTAGAGCCTGACAACTAATGTTTCATATATTTTGTACAGTTTTAGCTGTTCTTTTGGGCAAGAATGCCTCGTTTTTACTGTTCCCTCTTGAACACATGACTTTGATTATTTAAGACAGATATTACAACAGTCATCAGTCCTGGCGTATTGATTTTACCTTTTTTATTAATCCTAGTGTGTTAATTGCAATGGTACTTTTTTTTAAGATTTATTTATTTATTCATACAAAATTGGGGTACAGGCCAGAGGTGCAGGGGTGGTGAGAGGATTCACCAGAGGCAGAGTGGGGAGCAGAACAGGCAAATCTACGAAGTACACTGCTGAGGGGACCAGCGGGCGGGTCAGGAGAGGTCTGCCACACCATTTGGTCATCTCCGGGGCAGGTGGGAATTGAACTCATGTGGAAGTGGCTTTAGCTTCTCAGTGCTGTGCTTTAACCAGCTGCGCCACCAGGGAGGGCCAATTGAAATGGTACTTTACCCTGCTATCTAACAGCTCAGTGAAGAAACTACTAAAATTTTTCTCTTATAAAAATATATGCTCATCAAATTGTTACTCCTTTCATGAAACATTTTAATCTTTCTCTGGTTTATATGTGGACGTAGTGTTTTCTGTTCCCTTGAAATCCTAAGGGGACAAGACCCCCCTGGTGGCTCAAGGGCTAAGTCTCAGCACTATGAAGCTACTGGCAACCACTGAAGCATGAGTTTGATCCCCAGCCAGGGAGGTGACCCACATGGTACAGCAGATCTCTCCTGTCTTACCTGCTGCTCCCCTCAGCAGACTATTTCAGTAGCTCTGCCTGTTCTGTCCCCTGATTTATTTCTAGTGAATCCTCTCACCTCCCTATACCTCTGGCCTATACCCTAGCTCTTGTATGTATAACAAAGTAAATCTTTAAAAAAATCTTAAAGGGGTATGTATTTTGATTTGAAGTTTACAGAAGTGTGAGTTTGTAGCTCACCTTTCATTTGTTATTTGTGAGGTCTTTGAATATTGCTTACTTTAATTCCCTACTTTTAAAATAGGAGACATAATATATAAGATACACTTTATACATTTGCTTTGAAAATTGCTGAACATCATATATAAAGACTGATGAACACACATGCTCTAAAAGAAGTAACTTATTCTTATATCTATTACTGCTCACAAAAATAATCATTGACTTTGGCATAAAGTATAATTTGTCATCAGTTCTACAGGTATTGGCATAAAGTATAATTTGTCATCAGTTTAGATTTTTTTTTTAAATCTTCCTTTTCTTTCTCAGAAAGACAAGAATGATTTAAAAATTTCCTCTGAAATCATTTCCCAGGTTGCCAGGCAACTATTAGCTCCACACATAACAGAGGGCCTGTGTCAAAGTGAACTTTCCCAAAGCTTCAGATGTTAAGCATAGACAGTTTCCACTACTTTCTTTACACCACTGGCTTCTCAGCTCAAATGTCTGTGCATAAACAAAACCTGCTTTTTCCATGTTAGCAAAGAGACAATCACATTCCCTTTATAAACACCATTTCCTGGTGCTTCTCATTTCATTAAAATGTAATAGTAGATTTCTTTAAGCAGAAGTCTATCTTTTCCTAGGATGTTGATAGTAAATGAACACAATAACCTGCTATCATCTTTCTACCTTAGCTCCAGCCTGGTCCAAGGGATTTTCTGAAATATTCCAGTGCTTTGTAAGCTATGCCTTATTTTTTACTGCTTTTTATTTTTTAAACTATCTTCTGCAAAATACCAGATGCCAGTGATTTTTTAGTATAATCTGACTTTATTCTCTCTCATCTCCCTTTTAAATCAAGTAAATGACAATTTTCAGGTTAATAAATAACTTGATATGTCAAGCAATTGATAACTACTTATTAACCTTCAAATAACTCAATTGACTTGCCTTTTCCAATTTTGTATACTTCTATGACATGAAAAATGGAGAAATGACAAAGTAAAAAAAAGATATACTAGAATACCATTCAAGTATTGTATAAGGATCTTGGTTTGCAAGACATAAGTAAAAAGAGTAGAAAAAAATTCTGGTAATTTGTGCTCAGTTGTGAAAATTAGTATGCCATAAACCTGTACAAAGTTTTCTGTGTGTGTGTGTGTGTGTGTGTATAATATTGCATAAAGTAAATACCTTATAAAAAGAGTCACTAAGAAACAAGCATGAATATTTGCCTTTTAATATGCACACTGTATTTATGAAAGTGTGTTTATTTTGTGACACTTGTTATTGAATATAAGGTATTATTTTTTCCTATGTGAAATGCTCTTGTTCTACAGTGTTGTCCTTGAAGTTTGATTTTACATTCTTTCTCTGCAATTTTGTTGCTAGATTGTTCTGTTAGATTGATTGCACGAATGGCCTCAATTCTGTACCCCTTCCTGTATTCTCACCTTTTGGATTATGACTTTCAATCTCCTACCACAGAGAGCTGGGGTATATTTTCTCACAACTTCATTCGGAATTGGCCTTTTGAATTGTACTGATGAAATATGCATTACCCCAAAGAATCAGGTAGAAATGACATGTTGGCAGATCCTACTAAGTCACGTAAGGCCTACATACATTTTGCTCTCTTTCCTGCTTCTCTCCCATTATCATGAAAACAGGCTTAAGCTATCAAAATACAAGAGATATGCCAGAAAAGTTTTCAGCTGACATCTTAGACATGTTGGAGAACTCAACTAAAATCATCAGTACACACTGGTCTCCAACAACTCACCACAGGGCCATGTGTGACCCCCTTGAGACACTACTTCAGATTAGCAGAATCACCCTGACAATCCAAGGTGGGTGAGAATATTTTTATACATCATATTCTAGCAATAGCTAATTTATTTCCAACCATTACTCCCTGGGAATAGCAACTGTCTAGTATGATTTTTTATGACTAAAGTATAAAAGTTTTTATATGTGGATTTTATGATTCTTAATCAGACCTTTCGGTGATCTAATTTGTGAGCTTCCTTATGTACACAAACACACACATACATAGTGTGCATTCTGATTAAAGGCTATACCTTCTGAAAGAATTATAGGCCTGCACTATATTATACAAACATAGGTAAAATCAGAAGGAGCAAACCAATATTGTTTTTTCAGTAAACAATTGCCCAGGAAATAAACTACATATATCATGTCATGTGAAATTTATAACACTGTGATATAATATTAATATTTACATTTTATACAGGAGTTCAGTAAAATTATAATAGTTACCTAATTTATTTCAAATAATAAAGTGCTTAAGCAGAATTTCAAATCCATTCTATTTAAATAGTTGTAACTAGAGGTAACCTAGACATACACATACACACCTACACATATTCTCTTTATGTATATCAGAAAACTAAAACAAACAACTGTAAAAAAATTACATAAAAAAGTTATATGTAAAATCCTAGGATTAAAGTATATTCTCTAAAACTCATTATCTAGTGATATTTATGTGTATCTACAAAGCTATACATTTATGGATTAAAAAAATCCAAAATACATCATTAAAATGGTGTAGTAAAATGTACTTCCCATTTAACAACTGAAATTCTCATAGAGACATTGAATTATCTCAGTAACATGACTTACAATTTTACATTATTGAATAATATAAATATGTATAAAATATTTAGTAGTTTCATGTCAGAGTCACTTCAAAGGTAGGAATGACTTGTTATAAAGATGACTTCATAGTTTCATGTTAATCTAAAAGAAATGGCATATAATTTTAATAAGTATTTTGGAATTTGGTTTTCACCAACTTAATGCTACTGAGAATATATGACTCAGATATCATTTTAAAAATGAACTGAGAATGGAAACATTTTTGAAGAAGACATTTTGGTTAGCTGAGTGCAAATAAGTAGGCATATCTTTTGACACATACAGTTCATTTTGACTCACCTGGGACAATCAAGATTTGTTGAACAGTGTAATCAAAATAGGAGAGTATAAAATCAATGATTAGGAAACTTGATAGTCTTTGTACTCAGTGTATGGCTCAGTATTGTCCCAAATCTGTGATGATGCCTTCAACTACTCTTTTAGTTAAGGATATCACTACCCTTGGACTATTTTCCATTTTTTTCAATTTTGTTTGGAAAATTTCAGACTTTATCTATTTCAATCTAAACATGGAAAGATTTTGCTAACATTTACTTTGCGTTTGGGGATTCAGTCCAATCATAGTCTCAAGCAAAATGCAAGAATTGCAAATCTATCTAAACTGAAACAATAATAGTTCAAAGGTACTGAATTACTCTGGGACAGAAAAATGATGAATTTTACCTATTCTTGTATAGAACTAAAAACTGACTAGTAAACATAAGAATAAAAGAATGCATCTAAGCTGTCTTAGAACAAATGGCCACTCTACTTGTGACATTCTTACTCTGTAGTGACATATTTTAGAAATAAAGGAAAATTGACTTTGCAGAAATTACCATGAGACATCTTTGCTTCTTAATGACTCTTTTCAAATGAAATGAAGTTATGCAATGCATAATTTGTATTGTTCTATTTTTGTAATTTTACTGTGTCAAATTATAATTAAATATTTTTATCTAATTAAGTCAAATCTGTCAACCATACACAGATTTGGGGGAACAATAATTAATTCATTTAACAAACATGTTCCTAAATTTTATGCTCATTCACTTATTTATTAAAGCTGTGCAAATGAAACAAAACTTACATATTACCTGAGAAGGTCTGAATGATTTTGACTTGATATCAATCACTGTATTTGTTTATGTTAACTTCCTAATTTAAATGTTAAAAGGAAGCATAGTTTATATTAAAGAATTCTTTAATCGAAAATCTAAACTATAATCATCATTTCCTTCTAAAATTGATTGCAATTAATTGTAAAATTTTGCACATCTATTTTTATGTGATATTTACAAATCAGTGCTCATTTGCATGAGATCATCATACAGAACAAAAGCAAAAGTTGTCTTTAACACTGGAGTACAAAACATATAAAAAAGTGTAATGACACAAAATACATCTTTGTAATTGTAACAAACAAATTTGATATTGTGTTGCTATGCTGTATGGCCATGTTACTGGAATAGATTTTGACAAGTCCTTATAAATTTTTCATTAAACACTTAAGCTTAAAGGATTTTTGTGAGCTCTATTTATATTCTTATTTATTACATACACATTTGAAATAAGTTTCATGACATATTATTAGCAGCATACTCTGTTATTCTATACTTCTGAATCACATTTAGTGTTATAAACCAATGTGAAATCAATTTAAAAAAAATAAAAATATAAATCAATGAAAAAAGAATAGAGAACAATAATAATTAAATCTGTTACATTCATGCACTTGGCTACAATTCCTACAATTATTCATAATTCTCCCACATGCAAATTACATGACCTACCATACAGTAGTACCCCGAAGCCTAATTCACTCATACTGTTAGCATTAAACTCCACCATGGGGAATGGAATTTACCATGTCCTACAATAAGAATGGGTACTATTCTCCATGATCTGAAATTCAATGAAAAGACTACTTTCTTACCAAATACATCTAACAGTGGGTCAGAATAACTCCAAGGAAAATGAGAGCTACTAAGTTGAGTTCAATTAAGAAATTATGTTGGGGAAAAACAGTATCAGGTTCTCCTTCATAGAAGACAGGGTTTATTTCCTAGATTTTTCCCCCCTGATGTTTACCTCAGTTCTCCTCCCTATGCTATTAAACTATTGAGTTTGTTGTTTTCAAGGCTTTGGTTCATTTCTTTGCAAGATCTACTGTATCCTGATTCTCCTCCTTGGCCAATTATGCAAAGGCTTTGTAGAATATTCTTTCTCCAGCTACTTAATCAACCTGTTTCCAAAAGGTCAAAAGTATTGGGAAAAATATTTTTTTTTCATATTAAACTGTTCTCTTTCAATTTGGTCTGTCATTACATTTACCCATACTACTTCAATAAACTCAGACATTTTTGTATTTGATTCCAATCTGCCCCACTCTTCAAAAGTCATACAAAAGAAACATGTTCAAGCATTCCTTTCCAGATTTAACTGCAGTTATATTGGGTACTAAAGAACATTAACTTAATCTTTCTAAACACTTTTTTTTCCTGATTTATAAGATGTGTTAGGCACCTCCTTAATTTTTTTTCAGAGATTTTTAACAGAGCATCTGAGAAACACTTTTATTTGGTATATGGCAAAGAGTCTATATTTTATCAGTTATGCTGTTGATTGGATTCTTTGTCCACAGGGTGTATCTTAATGTGATATTTTTATTGGCATAAACAATAAAACAAAATTTATTGTTAATAGTAACTTTCTTCATTGTGTTTTTTTTTTTTTTTGCAGCATGAGCTAAAATTGTCCTTATTCAATTTCCTCATCTAAACTTTAAGTTCAATATAAAAATATTAGAATGCAATTGTATTATTCACTAAAACTCATATTAAATAACATTTATTTCTGCTTACATTGTGACAGGTCCTCTTCAATATGTTCTATGTAAAAAAGTACTTTAAAGAAGCTTAAGCAAAAAGTCTAATTAACTTGACTTCTGTTCTTCTAAGTTAATTATTTTTTGTGGGGCTAGTAACCAAAGCTATTGATCTTGATGAACTTTATGTACAAAAGGTTTCCCAGGAACTTTTATATCCTAGAGGAACATCTTAGTAAAATTTGAAGTAACAAGTTTGGACATTAGGAATAATAACCTTGTTGCATCTAGTTTCAGTTTTCTAACACAGGAACAAGTTTAGGTCTCATTTGTTTGTAAATACTAGGCATGAATGATAATAGTCTCAGTGAAATGATCTGGGCAAAAATCATATAGTAATAAAAAGAAGAGAAAAAATTGGGGTAATTAGTGTTCATCACTAAAATTTTGTATTTACAAAGTGTTGAAATATATATGCATATGCATGTATATTCACTTATTCATACTGCAAGTAATTTTAACATTTTGGCTTCAATAGAAAGGATAAAGTAATTTTAACATTTTGGCTTCAGTAGAAAGGATAAATTATAGACCTTCATTCCAGTAGTTACCTATTTCTTGGTCACTCTCTATGTTCTGTTGAAGACTGACATTTAGCCTCATAGTCTTCCACTACCTATCATTAAATGAGCATTTGATATTCACACACATACATTAATAACCACCATAAAATCAATTTGTATTGTCCCCTCACATTAAATAAACTCACCCGTTCTCTGTCAACTGTCCACATCTCTTACCAAAAACCAGTCTTATAGTAACCTTCAGAAATAGCACATGTCAATGTCTTCAGTGAGAGCTTTATATTCATGCCTGCATTCTTTGTCACTTTGTTTTTTCTTTAGCCTCCAAAGCATTTTGTAAAATTTACCCCCCTGTAAGGATTGCTTCATCCAATACCCACTGGCTACATTTTCACTTTTCTTAAATTTGAATGTTCAGGTCAATCACAGGCTCTCTCTTATTATCTCAGTGTCATAATGATTTGCAAAAACTGTGTTCAAACAGTCACTCCTAAAAAAAAAAAATCTCCTAAATATTTTCAGATACTTCTGAGTTCTTAAAGATTATTTCTGGCTGCATTTTCCCTTTTTTTATATTCAAAATGGCAGGTTTATTATAAAAAAGGGAGAGATGACTACAGAGCACTGGTGGAGACACAACCAGGCAGTTTATCTCCTACTGATACCAATACTTCTATTATTTAGTTCTTCTAAGAAAGAGATACCCTATACGGGACAGGATGGCTGAAAGACAGGCCTGCGGAGTCATAGGTGGGCAGATGGCTTTCACTTTGCTGCCCTGCAATGGACAGAAATTGGTGGTGAGGCGCACCCGCATGGGCACAGGTAGGAAAAAGGGCTGCCATGCAATTCTACATTTTCAAACAATACAACCTTTCCTCTCAACATTGCCCATTCCACCATTTTCTTCCTCAGTTTTAAAGTTACTTTCCCTGGGCCTTCCTAGTGGTGCAGAAGTTAAAGTTTCAGTGTTATCAAGCTATCCCCAGCCCTAAAGGGATGGGGACTCCCTGTTTTTTTCAAAAGGTTTAGTCTCAGCCCTGTGAAGATACTGGCAGCCACTGAAGCACAAGTCTGATCACCTGCCAGAGAGCTGACTCACATGGCGCAGCAGATCTTGCCTGTCTCTTACACTGCTCCCCTCAGCTGTGCATTCCAATACACATCCACCTGTTCTGCTCCCCACTGTCTTTGGTGAATCCTTTGACCCCCACACCCCAGTTCTTGCATGCATAAATAAAAATAAATCCAAAAAATTTAAGTTACTCTCCCTATTTCTCACTTTGACCACACTCTATATACTCAGAAAACTATTTCCACACATAATGCTCTTTTCTCTTCATTGTTTTCTTCTCCATGAACTTTATTTTGCACCATAATGATGTATTTGAACCTGAACTATCCTCATTGATTAATCTTATGCAATCTGACTTTCACCACTAGATGTGCAGTGTGAGTTTTTAATTAATGACATCTATGACATATCAGTTTCTACATAAGCATAGTCACTTTAACAATTATCTATTCCATTTGTGGATGTGTCCCACTATTTTATGTTGCTGTAACATAGTCCCTTCTGCTCAACTATTTTAAGAGTGACAATGCTCCCCTCAGCAGTGTACTTTGGCAGTCTGCCTATTCTGGTCCCCCCTCTGTCTCTGGTGAAGCATCTCACCGCCTCTGCTCCTCTGGCCTGTTCCTAGCTCTATATGCATAAAACAAAACAAAACAAAAAATCTTTTAAAAAATTTAGCTTTGTGAGAAGACTAGAGTATTTTTAAAACAGCCAACCTAGGTAATAAGAATGAGAGACACTCTTTCCCATTTTCTTTTTGAAAGAGAAAGATTGAGAAAGCCGATAAATCTCTGTTTTCATGCCCAGTCACTCAAAGGACATCCATTCAAAGTTGACCCTTTGGAAATAAACTGATCCTGCTCTTCACTTTTATACCTCACAAGGAAATTGGATTCTTTGCTCTGTCATTGAACTTAGTCCTGACAAGGACTGCTAGTGTTTTCATTCTTTGTGGCTCAGATAAAGGCTCAACTGGGAAAGAAAGGAGGAAATGTCAAACATCAACCAGAAACCATGGGCATAAGCATAATAAATTAAATTCTAAGAAATAGTTTCAAGTTTTTAAATATGAATGTGGTTTTAGGTCTTTCTGACAATGAGAATTATCACAATATATTATGGGGAAATATTGGAGATATTTCAGTATGTTAATAGTGTCCTGTAATCACAGCTCACATATAATACAATTTTCTTATATAGGTTCACTTTTATTTTTCCAATAATATTACATGTCTCCTAATGATACAGACATGCTTCTTTTATTCATTCATTCATTTATTCATGCATCTATTCATCTTTTTACTGATCTAGTTTCTCTTCATCATTAAGTCTGCTTACGCATAAACTTTCATTTATACTGAATCAATTATATGCGTTTGTTACTAAAAAATACATCAAAGAAGTAATAATTGAGAATATTTTAATGTTTGTGAAGTAAACATTTTTTTAAGTTTCAAATTATCAGACTATTTAGAACATTAATTATTATCATATAATTTAGCTCACTGTGAAAATATATTTTTTACATAGATGTGTTCTAATTTTATTTTGGTAGAAGTCCTTTGGTTAAAATCTACAATCAGTGAACTAACTTATCTTTAGTTAAATGTACTTCATCTTTCTTACATAACTGAAACATTATATTCAATTATATTCTCTATTTAAGAAACACCACCCTCACAATTTATGAATAATAATAAGAAACATATGATATTTGTTGATATTTTATATAGTTTTTACTATTTTGATACAGAAAGTGAACACTTTCTTATGTAGTATCTAGTAGCAAAGTTCTGCCAAATGACTGTCATTAATCTTTGAAAAAACTGGGAGGTTTTACGTATATCGCAATGATATGGTAAATTTTAGAATTTGATTCAAAATCGCATCCAACTTTATAATTTTGTCAGTAACAGTAAAAAGACCATATGCTGTTAAAGAACCGCCTTCTTCTAGGTGACCAGCCTGAAACTTCTCAAGATTCACTCACTGTGTCAGCATAATGCTACTGTGCAAATGAGAACCATCACAAGTGGTTTGCTTGGAAATAGAACATCGGTTCAATGAATCAGGCCTTACCTGACTGTAGAAAAAAATAGAAGAGTAGATCTACTTGAGGCCAAGATTTGAATTCCCACTGATGTGGGCTTTCTACTAATGTAGAAAATGAAAGAAGTATAAGAAAGTGTTTTTACATGTTTGTAAGTAATTAGTTCAGTCAATTAACTAATTAAGTAATGAATGAAACTTCGGCACGGTTTACTTAGCCACAGGAAAAAGAGAAAATAAGTGAAGAGGATTGTCTCAGAACAGCTGCCTTATTTCTCTGACCATCGACGCATCATTGCAATACCTCCAAAGGAAATGCTCACATCCCTTTCATTTTTCTGTGATTCCATTTAAAAAACAACAACAGAGGGCCCTCTCTAGTGGCCCAAAGAATAAGGACACATCACTGCAAGACAGCCACAGCGCTTCAGTAAGAGTTGATCCCCAACCCCACCCACTACCCACCCACGTAGGTAAGCCACGTGGCACAGCAGACCTCTCCTTACCCGCCAGCTACTCACTTCAGCAAGTACTTCGTTGACTGGCTTCTTTTACCTCCCACTCTGTCTCTGGTGAATCTTTTCACCGCCCCTTCACCTCTGGCTTGTACATATTTCTGTATGCATAAATAAATATATTTAAATATGCATATTTCTGTATGCATAAATAAATATATATTTTTTAAAGAGACTTTTTAAACAAAGGTTCTTATTTGGATAACTTGGCATTATAGAGTAAATTCTATTTCTAAAAAGCCCTCACAATAGTAAAAGTTTTAATAAACTTAGACACTTCTCTGGTGCAACAACCTTTAAGATCACACTCATAATTGATAAGATTTTTTTTTTCAAAAACTAAGAGCCTGAATACAAAACATGGTTTTCCTTCTTAGAACCTTTACGTAACTTTTACTTCTGAAGTGATTTTCAAAATAATTTCCACATTTCATTTCACTCTTAGGATATTATTAAATAAGAAGTTTTAATAAAAAAAGTTTCTTTTTATCAGGATTACCTTTGGTAGACTTTTATATATTTTAAGCCATTTCTCTCTTTAAAGATTTAAAGTGGAAATTTACTTAAACCTATTAGCCCTGTGTAATCAGTGACAATGCCGGAAGGTTCTTAGTTCCTCTCTTCCACTAAAAAGATTTATTGGGTGGAAATATGGCATATAGCCTTTAGCCATTAATATAGCTGGGGTAACCTGTAAATGTATCCAATTTACTAATAAAAACTACATTTTGTGATATTAATTTCCCCTTTCCTGTTAACTCTAAAACTCTGAAAATAGCTGCATTCTTACTGATATTTTTCATCAGTTTTTGGTATGTGAAATTTTAAGTAACCAATCTGCTCACCACAAAGCAAGTCAGATTCTAAACTATTTTTTTTTGTGGTGGTCACTAAGAGAATCATTGGCATTGGCACCTAAGAGCTGGCTCCCCAAATGATGGGAGTGCTGTGATTATATAATGGCCAGGGCAGGGGTGGGATGAAAGAGAGGCTGCAGGATATGATGTGGGTGAAGGGGTCCTTGCATTTCCAGGTCCAGGAGGTACAAGACAGTCTAGACCTCATGAATCAGGGTGTTCAGTCTTCTCAAGAGTGACTCTTCAGGGCCATCATTTGGCAACAATAAGCAAATGTGTATTCTTGATGCTACTATTAATCTCAAAGAGACACAAAGAATTGTGTTGGAGATATAACACAAATTTGCAGTTTCCAGGGAAGCAACTGGAGAGATATGTGTTAGTTGTAATTCAAAGGTTGATCACAGGAAGGAGACAGGAAGAAGAGAGATGAAAGCATAGCTACAGTTTAATTCTGTATTGTCAATTTTAATAAGGAGAGTTTTTGTAACAAAGTGGAGAGTACCTATCTTCAAAGTCATGGAGTTTTCAGTTAATATATTTTTAAGGTAAAAAGAGGTCATAACGATTAGAAAGCTTTTTAAAATTTAAGAATCAAAATTAAATTCTCACCAAGTAAAATGGTGGAAATCTGACTAACAGTTGACTCCATTCTATAAGTAGTGGGCTAGGGTAATATTGGAAAACAGTGACTGTGTACATATGTAAATTTTATTAAATTGTAAGTCTATTCGGTTGAGTTAAAGTTTGATTAATTAATATGACTTGAATATAAATTCCCGATTTGAATACTTTCAAATGAATTTCCCCTTTTTATCTTATAATATTAAAATCTACACAATGAAGTGACATTCTATTTTTTTTCTGAATCATTCATCTGTTAATTTGTAGGTCAATTTATTGATTTTAGACAAATTTTATGTATATATATATATATATGATGCATATATGTATAGATTTACATGAAGATAGAATGTATTATCATGTCAAATGTGAATTCCATTTCTACATAATATTAGTTTCTCAATTGTATGGACATAAGTTGTATTATTGAATCCTTTCTAGAACTGGGTATATGTGTATAGTATAGTCTTGTTTCTAGGAGGTTAAGTTGTATGTGATTTTGACATGCTTCATATTTCCTGACTTCTAAATTGTTACAGTGAAATTGCATTATATATAATTTTTCTCAAGAACTTAGACAATCAACATTGTTAATCTATATAAATAATTTAAATATTTTCCCCAAAATGATATATAGCTTCCATTATATATGGTGACTAAAGTGCATAGAAGTTGTAAAAATGGTCTGACAAATACAAAGGAATATTACACATAGGGTGATTAAGATAGCCCTAAGTAGAAAATAATATATTGTATATGCTTCACATGACTTTGACCACGAGTAGTGAAATGACAAAAACTGTTATAAAATAGCAGAGTTGCATATAGCTATTTCTAGGGGTAAGTTTATGTGACTTTGATGTACTTGTATATTCTTTAGTCCATATTCTAACTTTTCCAAAATTGCTACCTTGAAATAGTTTATCAAATGTTATTAGAAATATATCAAGTTTAAACAAATTTACACCCAGGCAATTGTAATTTTAAACAACCTCAGAAGTAGCATACAAACTCCCACACTATGATACTGTGGCAACCCAATGTCCAAATTTCCTGTTTCTGTTCCATGGATCATCTTTGATTCCTTTTCTTCATTGTCAGTGGCTTCTGTATATTTCTGCCTGTAAATTTCTGGCTAGAGAAATGATGCTGCCCATGTGTCCTCCAATTAGGGGAGCAAGGTAATTAATGTTTTAGGGTTTAATCACTAAGATATAAGTGCTGGTAGTAGTATCCTTATCTTTTCACCTCTCAGGGGCACATATCTGAGCTAGTTTTACAAAATTCCTCAGAGGGTCTTCAGTGCCATTGGCTCACATTTTATTCTTTATTAGTTTACTTTCTTTCTCTTTGCTACTCATTCACTCCCTCACAGCTATTCCAAAGGAATTCCTATATTCATATTCTTGACTCAGGTTCTACTTTTGGAAACCAAAAAACAAAAACAAAAACAAAAAAACCTCAAACAGATAAATACTACATTATGTTACTCTGTTTTGGTTTTGTATTAATGACTCATGGATCTGTGCAGACAAGATTAAAAAAAAAAAAAAAGAACTTAAGAAAGATAGCCACCTAATTGAGTAGGATATTTATGTTCCATTTTCCATTGAATTCATAGCATCTGGAATTCCAGATCTCTGCTTTGTTTCTGTGATAATGACTCATGGATCTGTGCAGAAAGATAAAAAAAAAAAAAAAAAGAACTTAAGAAAGATAGCCACCTAATTGAGTAGGATATTTATGTTCCATTTTCCATTGAATTCATAGCATCTGGAATTCCAGATCTCTGCTTTGTTTCTGTGATAAGAATTTAAAAATAGTAATCATTAGATATTTTCTAACATAAGCTATCTGAAGAGCCTATTATTATCCTCTATTTTCCGGTGTAGAACTGAGACTTCCACAATATTAAAGTCTTCAAAATAACATATCAAATATTATGTCACAAAGTTAATGGTGTCACCATATGGTACCACTTTTGAGGTTTCTTTCTCAGCCACCAAATCATTTATAACTGCTGCCACTCATCTGATGAGTTATTATGTATAAAATATCTGAATAGAAGACTTTTGAAAATGTTTATTACAAATTCTAAAACAGCAATACAGAAATTTTCTCTGCTAAAATTTAATAGATCTATTTTTCAGTTTTCCCTCCTCACAGGAACAGTTGTTTTGTTCATACTGGGATGATTTACTCATAATCATTGTTATAAAAAGCACTTTTGAGACACTCCCATTTGGTCTTTCCTAATTAAAAATAAAGCACAGCAATGAAATCACCATATATTAAATATACAGCTATAAAAATTCACATTCTTCTCCACTGAAATTTTAGACCAGCCTGGGAATTGTCCACTTTTGTTTCATGGTAGCTGTAATTTAAAGTTGCTGTTGTTAGTCATTTTTTGTAACTACTGTCCCCTATTTGTCACATGGTTTGTCTATGCTATCTCTAGATATATTCTGTCTTGTAATGATATCGCCTATTAAAACATGACTCAGGACAAGCAGTCTCAACCCTAAAGGCAGAATAGGACATGTCACCTTTAGTAATGGCAAGGGCAAGCAGAAACTCTTCCCTGGGTATGGCTAAGAATATGCACTACTTTTCAGTGTACCCAGTGCTGCCCCAGAGTCCAGGAGCAGCTCTATTTTATATAAAGCTAAAGTGACATTTTAAATAGGACATACATTTTTCCATTGATACAACACTTGTTGGTCACAGCATTAAGGAACCACTTGCCAGTTAATAAAATGGATTTTATGGTACACTGTGTACATGAAATTTAAAAACACTGTATAATTATCTAAACTATTAGTTCTAACTATGCCTTTCTAAATGTCTGAGGATTTTGCATACAAAAATTGCTGTTGGAAGTGTGAAGTTGTTTTCATGATTGGAAGAGTACTATTTAAAACTTAGAGTCATTTAGAGTGCTGTAAATTGCACAATTAACTAAGAGCAGTAACATGAAAAACACATTAAAAGTATTATGATAATATTTATGTGGGGCAAAGTTAAATGAATTTCTTATAATGGAATTCAGACTGAAAGATAAAGAAAATTGTTCATGGGGAATCTGATATTAACTGAGACAAATAGAAAATGTTTACCTTCTTCAAAATGATTCCAAGAACTCTGGTACAAAGGAAGCAGAAAGAAAATTTTAAAGAAAATATATGTCCTAGAGAAATATATAAGCAATTTTACAGGCTATAAAACATTCTGTGTATATTATCAAGCAAATTTATTCATTTTATAAAATGTGTTTAACAGTGGTGTACAGGTAGACTAGAAAATATTAGAATGCAATTAAATCATTAAGATTAAGATATTGAAAAATCAACACAAAGAAAGTCTATAATTGTTTAATTGATCCATTATCAAGTTTGAAGTTTGTTTTCTTTTTTCAACTAAATATAATCACCATCTTACATCGATGCTTGGAATATTTAGAACTCAAGATGCATTTTAAAGACATGTATTCTCTAGTGTCCAACTTTGTCTCTCTTCTGGTCAGAGCTTAAAGAAATTTTCTTTATCCTTAATTCTGTTAATTTTGGATCTTTTTATTGTTAGATTTATTTTTATTGCATCTAAATACCACCATCACATAATTAGAACTCAAATTCTCTCCAGCATATGGGAGCCATATTCACCACTGATAGCCATTATTTTCTCGTAGCCCTTCCCCATTCAGGAACTCACCCCTTCTGATCCTATATATTTTTTAAGATCTATTTATTTATGCACACAGAACTGGGGTACAGGCCGGAGGTGCAGGGGCAGTGAAATGATTCACCAAAGACAGAGTGGGGAGCAGAACAGGCCGACTGATGAAGTACACTGCTGAGGGGAGCAGCAGGTGGATCAGAAGAGGTCTGCTGCACTGTATGGATCACCTCTGGGGCAGGAATTGAACTCACGCTGAAGTGACTTTAGTTCTTAGTGCTGTGTTTTAACCTGCTGTGCCATCAGGGAGGATATATTTTTAATGCACACTGTACAGCTATTCTTACTTCCTGGTTAAGATATTTTTAAAGGATTTTAGGACAAAAACTAAATAGAACTAAAAATGAACGCATAGTCCTGCAGATCAAATAGCTAAGTGGCTCTTCCCTCACCAACTATGCATTACCAAGGACCCTGGACGAATCATAAGCATAAGGGAAAATGGAAAAGTCTTGTCTCTTACAAAAGAAAAACCAAGACAAAGAAAAAATATCTCTTTGTTCAGATCAATGAATGTGCTTAGAAGAGGAGATGTATGTGCAATGTTCTACCTAGTTTTTATACACTCAAGGTGAATTAGTTATATATGTAGATCATACTATAGGCTCATTGTGTCTCTCCCCACAAAACTTGTGCTCACCCTCAATATCTGAAGGATTTGGAGACAAGAACTATTAGGATGTAATAAAGAAGTGGGGTCATAACTGTGGGGCCCTAAATCAATAGCATCATAACTGAATAAGGGAGATGATCGGGGTCCCTAAGTCCAATCCCAGCTTCCAACAACACAGGTGGACAAAGTGGGAGTTACCAGCTGCTGTCCACTGCTTCATCCACTAGGAACTGGAGTGATGGTTGAGGGTGCCCAGCTCCTAAGCTAGGGAAAAGACCTTGGATTCCACAGACACCAGTGAGGGCAGACAAAGAGTCAGCCAGTCTTTATTGAATAGGCAAAGACAAAGGAAAGAGAATTCTGGAGAGACTTCTCTGAGTCTGAAAGACTCTTTAAGGTGTCTGGGCAAGAGTTGTGTATATGGTTTAGGCCTGGAATTAAAATTTTAAAAAGGAATTAAACTATTGTTTGAGAAAGCAGGGAGAACAGGCTTGGCTCAAGTCCATTTATCTGTCCGAGTGTGGTCCATTTATTGCTGCTTAGTGGGAGCCTTTATCAGCTGCAGCTCGGTGGATATGGATGGTTATGCAGGCCTTGTTACCGCCTTCAAAATGAATTTATCAAGGGGGCTGTGTGCCCAAAGTTTCAGTTTAAACTGATCTGGTCTCAAGACATGTAACACTTTTGTTCTGTAATAAACAACTTGATAAGTGAAAGAGATAGCCAATGCACAATGTGGGGAAAATTTAGTAAACAATGGGCTAAGTAAAAATATGACAGCAGATGCCTGGATCAGTTTTATTTAACCTCTTCTTTACCAATTCATGGACATGGCATAGTTTTGTCCTTGAGTCCTGTTCTGTTCTTGTCCAAGACCTTCCTGTGTCTGGATGAATGTCCTTATTTAAACAAACACCAATGAGATAGTCTCCCTCTCCTTTTCCACTTAAACCCCATCTTTTGCATACACCAAGGAAAGGGGGAATATAGAATACAGCCAACTAGAAACCAGGAAAAGAACTCTCACCAAAAACCAAATTTGACATCACCTTGATCTTGGACTTCCAAGCCTCCAGAACTGTGAGAAATACATTTCTGTTGTTTAAGTCACCTAGTCTATGCTATTTTAATAAGACTTCCCAAGTTTATTTATTGAGAGAGTAAAGTTGATAGTCTTTTTGGCAGATACACATGCTATTCTTTCAACAGTAAACCCTATCACCTCTGCTCAACCTTCCTGTGAGTAATCACAACACACAGGACATAGGTATTTTAAATAGCCCATAGATTTTCCCATGGCCATAACAGTGACTTCACTGAAAACATTCCTTCTTACTCTGTGATATCCCTGCAATTTTGATAAGGGGCCTTCTTTGCAAATGTAATTTTAATATTAAATGTATACTAATTGGACTATTTCTTGTGGTTCCAGGGAATTTTTCTATTCATAATCAAGTTTTACCTGCTCTGTATTATAAAGTTTTCCCCACTATCTAAAAATAGACATGCTTATCTGGTATGATGAGGAAGTATATTTTTGGATGGGGATAAACATCAAATGATTCTTTATAAATTAATGGTAATAGCATTTTCAGACCTGAAAAATTACCTACTAAATGATGCCAAGTAAGAATGTACTAATTTTAGGTAGTGAAGGAAAGATGTACTTTTGCCTTCTCAATTAAATTTGTTGTAGAGGCCACAAAAATACTTTACCCCTTTACCTATGGAAAGGTATGTGCTAAAAATTCCAAGAACAGAAGCATTAAAAAGAGTTAGAGAAGAACTTAAATTTCAGGTAACTCCTACAAAATCGTATCCTAAAGTTTCCTAATAGCTCCTGAATCTGGAAACAAAAGAAGAGTTTACTGTTGAAAATCATGTTAGGCAATGGTCTTCTCTTATCTAATAGTAGCTCCTATAGTACTTCTACCCTGCTACTTGTTAAAAACAAAACAAAGCAAAACAAAAAACTCAAGATCATCAACAAGTTGTTACTCTGCTCTACCAGTAGTAACTAACCCAAGTAACAGCCTGTCATCAATTCCTCCTGAAACACTTACAATACTCATACCATAAAACAAGGAATTTTTCCTTCAAAGGCTCAGGGGTGATAAGGTCATTAGAACAAATCCTTGTTATAAATACCACCTGTGTGGTACTTTTATTCAGAGAAAAGCTGAGCAAAGGTAGCAGGCTTTAATAGCAACATGTTTTCAATTCCTTGTCTAACAACTTAATTCACTGCATCATTGCTCTGACTTTATTGGTGTACTACAGCTCAGGAAAATCAATACATCTTTGCCATTTCTTGGGAGGATCACAATATGCCTAGATAGGCATGCTTCAAGACTACATTAGATATAACTCTCTAATGTTTCTCCAGAGACATCAAAACCCATTGCTTAGTGTGGCTTCACCCTCGTTCTAGTTACAAAGGCGTATCTCCATTGTTTTAGTACAATAACTGTCATTCAAAACTTGTTGATGCTATGCTTCTGTTGAATTAAGTCTCTGGACTCACAGTTGCAGTACAGACATTAATACTGGTTGACAACATACAACATTTTTCAGTCAGTCAGTAAATGTCTTTTGAGTCTATTACTGTCACTATCAGCTTTTTATTGATTGTTGCAATGTTCTGAATCCTACCATTTGCAATCTTTACCAGAACAATAACCTCATGTTTGTCTTATCTTCCTTCGATATTGTTCCATACATTGCTTGGATTTATTAGCAACTCCCATTGATAATCTGGATGTAGCATTATTTGTTGATAAACCATACCTAGGAAGTGAAACTAGAGGATATCAAGCATTATATACTATCACCAATTTAAGTTCATCTTTAGAATATAATCTTCTTCAAGTAATTATAACAAAGTAAAAATCAAAATCAATAGGCAACTATAATTCAGAGACAATTTTTGGGGGTGGAGGGAAGAAAATGGGTGGGAAGAGCACAGGGACTATGGTGATGGTGCACAGGTGAACTGGTGGTGGGAACTTCTTAGGAACCAAACATGAGTGGATAAAGCATATAATGTATGAAAATTAAGAATGATGTAAAAATATATTAAATTTTAAAAATATCTAAAATAAAAGTAAAATTAAAAAATACAGGGAGAGGCCCTCCCTGGTGGCGCAGTGGGTTAAAGCACAGCACTGAGAATCTAAGGCCGCTTCCACATGAGTTCGATTCCCGCCTGCCCCGGAGGTGACCACATGGCATGGCAGACCTCTCCTGACCCGCCCGCTGCTCCCCTCAGCAGTGTACTTCGTCGATCTGCCTGTTCTGCTCCCCACTCTGTCTCTGGTGAAGCCTCTCGCCGCCCCTGAGCCTCTGGCCTATACCCCAGTTCTGTATGCACAAATAAATAAATCTTTAAAAAAAAATACAGGGAGAAAAGGAATATAATCCTCTTCCTGGAGTAAAGTTAGTACAGATGACAGAACACATTACATTTGCTAGATGTTATTAACTAACTAAGGTCAAAGTGTAAATATGCGTATAACTATCAGGTCTAATTTTGAAGTGATTCATGACTTTGGGTTGGCTTAGGACCAGAAGAATCTTCTCATCTTCCTTGTCCATCAAAATTGAACGGCAAGTTTAAGGGACTCTCAGATACAAGCCCACTTTCTAAGAAGTGGCTATTATAAAGATTGATATGGAAGCTAAAGGAAATGTTCTGGCAGATGACTATTCCAAAATAAGTCAACCTTAATGAAGAGTATGATCCCATCTAAATCTTCAAAAAGTCATTTTCTACAGGAACTTAAAGACTGTTATGAAACATCAACATTTAGCCCATGATTCTGAAAAGGAGGAATGGGGGGAAAGTCTCATTACGTGCTTTGCTCAGATAATCACTCCCACCCTGAAGACAGCCACTTGCTGGCACAAGATGATTCCCAATGAATATTAACTAAATCTTCCATGAAATAACTCATCCTGATAGAGACAAATTAGTTACTGTTTTAAATTAACATTGATGGAAGACTAAAATCTTGAGGTGATTTGGAGGTCATGTGCGAGCTATGAACAACATAGTCCTAAATAGATAGATAGATAGATAGATAGATAGATAGATAGATAGATAGATAGATAGATAGATAGATAGATAGATAGATAGATAGAAAATAATGACTTACCAAAGCCTCAAAGGTGGATTGAACATGTTTAGCTGTGTTTTATATAGCTTCCACCTTCTAGAATTTGAATAGAATTTAGTTATTATATTTCTGTTTTCAAGGTGGCTTAGAACACTTCTGGTATTGAATGTGAAATTCTTCTCCTGTTTACATAAACATTAGGATAGCTGATGTGACCCTGAGGGAGTGGGCATATGGTCATAAACCAGTAGTGGGAATATCTTTGAACAAAGGAATGCAAGCATATCAAAAGTTTTGATAAAATTAATTGAAGGATGCTGTCATACCACTACCCTTTTTAGAAGGTTGAAGGAATTAAGTAAGGGGTAACTCCTTGGAGCTCTTTATAATGACTCTCATATACGGTCTTGATAACTTGATATAAAAATAAGCATGCCCTAGTTGGAATACAAAAACCAAGCAGTTGATTTTTTTTTTATTGTAGTTTAAATCAATTGTCTATAGGACAAGAGGCCAAATACTTGGCACATGGAAAAGATAAACGGGGAACCAAAATATTAACCCAGTTAATTCCTAGTCATGGTTCAGACCTCATGGTGCGAACAACCATATATTTTCCTGGGTCTCCATGTTCCTCTTCAGGATAAATATTACTTCTGTGGTCTGAACATCTTAATCAGCTTATCTGAAGTTAATACCTTGTGAACTTTAGGAATGGTACTCAGAAATTTCTGGACACGGCAACCATATTTTTTA
Organism: Condylura cristata; assembly: GCF_000260355.1. NCBI lineage: Eukaryota > Metazoa > Chordata > Mammalia > Eulipotyphla > Talpidae > Condylura > Condylura cristata. The sequence continues at coordinate 19,581,356 of NW_004567110.1, forward strand.
TAATTAACCAGGCAAATTCTGTCTCAGATGTGTGCTCCCACATGAGGCCCTCGTGGTTATTCAAGACAACGACTTATATTATTGATTCAGTGTGTATGGGGCTGAGGGAATATCAGATAATCACTCCCCTCAGTAGGACTCATACAGAAAATACTATAAAAAGTGTCACTCACTCTGCTCTTATTAATGATACCTTCTGCAACCTACACGGAAACAGATCAGCATCAATGCAGTGGCTTAAAGAAAGTATAGGAAAATCACAACAATCTAGATTTCTGTTGGCTAGTCATAGTGGCATTTGTGCATTACTAACACTCTTTAGATATATTCAAATTAATTAAATAGACAAGTAGAACAGACTCTCTATAACCTTAAAATAAATGCTCTCAAAGGCCCATCTTCATCATTGGTAGGCATTTACTTTCTATGTTGAACAATTGGAATTCCTGGTTTTGATGGATCTTACAGGGACTATCAATTATTCTTTTTTATTATAGTGCTTGTAATACTAGCCCATGGCGTTCTATCTCAAATCTCATACATCTCAGCAACCTTGATGATTTTCATGATGATACATCTACAAAAAGGATCAGAATCTTGCAGAACAGTTGACTCTGGAAATGAATAAACAATTGAGAGAATAAAAGACCAAATGAAGGGATTGAGAGCCTAAATATGAAAATAAAATGGCCAAACCATTCATAGCAAAAAAAAACTAAACCACTACCTCACAATGATTCAAAAAGGACCACCAGCTGGCGAAAAGTTTCTCTGATTTCCACCCCCTGCTTCCATGACCTACCAGAAAAAGAAAACATGCTCTTCAACCAGTCTCCTACGCTGTTATACTTCTGTTTCACCTGCCTCAAATGTCTCCATGCCAGCAACCTCCACACAGAATATACCTGAAGTCTTTTTAATTATAGTGTTCAAACTCCCCTGCTTGCTATTGAGTCTCTGCCAAATGCAAGTGATAAACAAAATCTCAATAAATAGTTCTGGCTTGCTTCACCTGGGTGGTCTTTGTTTATATCCACAGAGTCCAACTAGTAATCATTATGTGAAATGGTCTTTTTTTCACTCCTGATGAAAAACCTAGTACCTATGAAGAATGTTGGAGTTGTTTGTCTTAACGGTTTATACTAAATGCTCATTACTTGCTTTAGATTATATTCAAGTGGTGCATCAATTGTGCAATTGTAGCTAAATATAGTCATTTCACAAATGATACGGAAAGAATTGCCCATGGTTGCTTTATTCCAGATAACAGTGGAATAATCAGAAAATAGAAGTTTACTTTTATGAGACAGTAAACAAGCACAGACATGGTGGTTAGATAATAAGTAACTGTGCACAGTAAGGATTCTACTGTCACATAATGGTACAAAATGCAATAAACCCATTGTTGTAGAAATGTCCTTTTCAAAGACTGCATGGACACAGAACTTTAAAACAAATTCTTTAGTAATTCTAGAAAGATTGGGAGGTATAGGGGGATTTAACCTCTCATTTAGAGTTGTATATACACTTTAATAGTTGCCAGTATAATGTGCTGCTTTAGAGGTTGAAAATTAACTGATCTAGTTCTAGAGTTGTCTTCCCTGGAATAACCTCTTGCAACCTTCAAACCTGTACCACTTCTGACTGGTGTTGAAGCCTTTTTCAATGAAAAACTGCCATGGTGAGGTGAGCCTGGAAAGATTAAAATTGCACCAGTCTTTGACTCTCAATGTCAAGCAAGCTCTTTCTAGTGTTATGCTTCACCTGGCAGATTAGGGCAAAGCCATATGCATGTCCTAAATCATAACATAATCAAGCAAAATTTCATAAATCAACACTATTTAAAAATTTCAATATAACTTGCTTTGTGTGTAAAATGTGGTAACATTTACAAGATGTAGCTTTTATGTATTGTGAAACCTTTCTGAAACTAAAAATAATAGAATTTTCCACATCCTTGAACAACACATCACCCTATGGAAACCAAATCTATGTAAATTTAGTGAACTTAATCCCCTGAGAATTATCTCCACAGATCTTTTTATTTGTACCTTAAGTATATTTTGAACAGCCTTAAGTATATTTTGAACATCTGAATATGTTAGTCAGAATTTTTTTCAAATTATTTTTTAGATATAAATGAGCATTCTGTGTATAAATATGAAACCCAGTAGAATCCAGCCTGTCTTAACTTTTTCTGTTTTTTTAAGATTTTATTTATTCATGCATACAAGAACTGGGTTACAGACCAGAGAGGTACAGGGGGTGAGAGGATTCACCAGAGACAGAATGGGGAGCAGAACAGGTGGATCAACTGAAACACAATACTGAGGGGAGCAGAGGGTAAGGCAGGAGAGGTCTGCCGTGACCATGTGGGTCAGTTCCCTGGCTGGGGACCCAACGCATATTGCCCTAGCCACAGACAGCCTCACAGTGCTGCACTTTATCTGTTGCTCCACCAGGCAGGGGGCTCCTGTCTTACTATTTCTATTTGTATTCCCATAAACATTGAAATTCTTCATACAGACTTTAAGATTTAACATCAAGTAGATTTTGTTGTAGTTGAATCACTTTAAGTTAAAATATGATAAAGATAGTAATTTCAGAATATGTTAACACTCATGCTATGTAGATTTCTGTATAAATAGTTACTGTCTTTTTTCAAGCTGTATGTTATCAATTAGAGCTAAGATTCATTCGTTGTGATAGGGATTCAATTGACAAAATTTTTGTTTTAGTTTGCATGCTACATGAAGAAAGAAAATTATGAACATTCTGACCATATGAACACTAAAATTAGCTATCAAAATAATTTTCTCCTGCTAGAACATTAAGGCCTAAAACTAAGTAGTGGGGAGTATAAATGTCAATTTATCAGACTGATGTTGCCATTAGTATTATTCAGGTAGCTGACTACACAATTTTCAGTTCCATTCCAGTTAAATCCTATCCTTTAATTGTAATGAACATCGAATTCAAAAATAAACCTATTCAATATTCAGGTCAGGCATTTTATGTAGAATCTCTGCTCAATTCTATGACTTAATCAGTGCGAGGATGAATTTTAAAGTGGCTCTCGCTGAAGGTACTTTTCCTACTTTATCAGAATTCAAAGGACAAAAATCCCTGAGGGTGAAATACATTATCAGAAAAGGCTCTGAGAGGTGAAGTACAGTGATCATGGAGGGGGAGCTTTGGAGAGCCAGAGGGACCTTGAAGTCACAACACATAGTCACTGGGGCTGTCTCCTCTTAAGATAGCTGCTGCTGGTACTACTGGAAGAAGCTGGCTGGTGTCTGGTCACTGGGATCAGCTCCAGCCCCTCCCCCCCCATCTCTGTGCCGTGTGTTAGTATCACCTGGACCTTCTGGTGGATTCAGTTTGGGAAAGACATTGTGCTTCTCTCTTTCTCTCCTAGCCCTCTGTACCAACCTCTTGCTTGTTTTCTGCAGGGTCATGCCTGGAATTTGTTCTCCTTACAGCTCTGCTCTTAACCTTGGCTGCAAGTAGTCTGTACCCTACCTATTTGGCTGAACTCTGATCTATCAAAAAGTGGTTGACTCACAAAACTTGATTGGGAGTCTGTGTTTTGAAATCTTTCTCTTTCCTGTGCCTCTTTTCTTCTCTGTTACCTTTGAATCTTTTACCAATTAAAATTTTGAGGACATCAGATTTTGACTACTTTGCCTGCATGCAGTGGGTGGCAAACAGGTAAAATAACTTTTTCTTTCAACAGTTTGGGGTCCCTGGACACTCTTAGTACTGCCCATTACCCATACCATGGATGGTAACTGCATCTGTGCCTCTATGTCTAGTTTTTTCCATACTCTAACAAACTATCTTTAATTGGCCCCATTCATGGCTTTTCAGCTACCATGGAATGTGCATGGCCAAACATGACATTGCCCTGCCTAAACAATGAAGACATGTGAGCCAGAGTTGCTCATGAAATTGCTAATATTTAGGGCAGTAATGATGGGAATAATCTAACAATTCTCTTACAGTTAATGTAATTTTCTTATTATTGTAACTGCACTATTTCCTTCATTATTTGCTGTTCAATCTACATTAGTTATAGCAGCTCAAAAATTATAATAAATCTGAACTTTTTCTAATGTTAACATTATTAGTAGGTTTTCCAAACTTCACACAGCTGATAAAGGACTCTTCAAGATTTTATCAAATGATTTGATTACAAAGGGTGCTTGCTAGAAAGGTGAAGAACACAGTCATGGAATCATCTACTCAAGGTTTTATGATTGGAGTAACTTCTTTTACTTTCAAATAATTTTAGGATGAATCCAGTCAAATCACAGGCTACAGCACATCAGCTCTCAGTAAATCAGAACTGTGTTACACTAGCAAATATATTGAGAGGGATATTTTTTTCTATGAGGCACATTTAATCATACTGCTTCCTAGTAAAAAGAGAACTGGAGACATTGTTTTCCCGTTTGATGTAGAAACTTGGGAGAAAATTACATTTCCACTCCTAAAAAGGAAAAAATCTGGACCATATGCAAAGTTCTAATTATCTGTGGCCCATCATGGCAGACAGCTCAAGATTAGGAAGTAAACTGAATTTTAAGGTAAAGCAATCCCTTTTAAGGAGACTGGTTTTACCACCAGTTGGAGGTAGTTACCATATAAGTGGAAAAAAAAAAGCAACTTTAAAAAATATTCTTAAAAGTCAAATGTGTGTTATCAGGTCAATTTAGAGTAGGCAAGGTCTCCAGTAACAAAGAGAACTTGAAAACACTCTCAACTTTTTCACAAGATATGGGATTTCTTTTGAGGTGCTGAAAATCCTCTAACATTAACTACAGTTATGGTTGCCTATATCTGTGAATAGTCTAAAAACCTTAATTACATGTAAAACTGTGGGCAAGAAAAGAAAATTCTACATTTGGTATGTCAAAATAATTCTGCTTCTGTCCTGCCTAGGCTGCCCCAAAAGGGTGAAGTCAGTAGAACAATGGCTCATTCACAATGAATGATTCTGGGGTGGAAAAGTCACAACCCTAGACAACCAGCCTGTCATGCTTGAAAGTTGCAGGAAGAAAGAGGATAAGATAATGATTCGAGTCTGGAAAGCTACTTTTAGGATAAGAGATTGAAATAATCTTGGTTCTTACAGTCTTCCCAAACACATAATGTTATAAATTAATTTAATTATCTCGCTAAGATCAAATAATTGCTATCATGTTATAAACACTGCTTCTCCTTTACCAATTAACTAACTTTTTGGAAACCAACTTCATTTCACTGACAGAAAAAGTTAGAAACTAGCTAGATTTTTTTCCCTTTGTTAAGAAAAAAATCATTATATATATTCTTTCTGTGTAAGTAACTTACCTGCATAAGTCTAGGCCAAAAACTGAGGATGGGGACCACTTGAACAGAGAAATAAGTTGGTCTCTCATCCACTTAGCTAAGCTCTGCATAGCATCTTTAATAAATTTCCCTTTTATTAAATTTTGAATTTACTTCATGGTGGTGATTATTTCAGGCAACAATATCATACATTTGTACAGAACATGAATTACATTTCAATAAAATTGTTGAAAAATATCTACCAAGATAGAAATCAGACCAGTAGTTGCCTCAGGCCAAGTTAATGAATGTAAATTGACTAAAAAAGAAAGCTTTTTTGGTCTGATGGAAATATCCCAAACTGTGATTGCAGTATTGGTCATCAGACTGCACAGGTGTGTTAAAATCAGAGAACCTGGATATTTTTAAACAGGATTAATGTTACTGCTTGTAAATTATGCCTCAATAAAATTGATTTCAAAAACTAGAGATGGCAAAGAGGAACTGAGAGTAATGACCTGAAACAAGAAAAATAATGAGATCTAGATTTCTTTTTTAACTGAGGTAATATTGGTTTACAATACTGTATTATTGAGAGGTATATAGTCATACCTCAGTTGATATCTGTTACCACATCACACTGGCCACATAAGCAGCCACACCCTTCCACTGTGGGTTCTCTAGACTTAAGCAGCCTGTTTGGCCACCATTCTTTTGTTACCTGCAGTTCTGCATTCCTATACAAGGTTAAAACTGCTAGTCAGTCAGTCACAGCCAAACCTTACAAAGTGCCTTTCAAATCATCATCAGAAACCTTGATCACCCTAGGAAGGGTATGCATCATGAGTTGTGACCAGGAATGCTGGGGTGAGGGGAGGTGTAGTGGGGGGGATAGGGGAGTCGGGTTGAGGTGGGGGTTGATAACCAATTCATAAATGTATTCCCGACTTACACATCACAAGGTATGACTGGGAACACCCAGGGGGCCAAGGACCTATGTATAACAATGGATCCCAGGTGCTGATCAGTGGAACACCTTGATAAGATTAAAATCATGGCCAGGGTTTAATGGTTTCCATTACAACAGGTGGCCCTCAAGCAGATAAGAATGATTTGGCATCAGATCAGCATACTGATGTCCCCCAAGACCCTAGATGACAAAACGCATTCTGTAGTTTCACCCATCTTTTCCTCTATGCCTTCCTACCCTACATAAGTGATGCTGTATGAATATTGTCAATAAGAAGGCTAGAATCTTGCTTGTTCAGTAGCATCCTGCATTGTGCAGCCTGCTCCAGGACTCCCATTTTTCAGTGTGGTGTTGCCAATGCAACACTCACCATAGTAAATAGTGTCTTTTCCCACCTATCCTATCTACCCTTCCCTCCCCACCTGGAAGCTCGGTTTTACTGTAGCTTAGGATTTGTCTGGTTTGGTTTTATCTGACTCTATTTTTATTCCTTTGTATGGCTGTTCAATTTTTTCAATACCATTTATTGAAGAGACTCCTCTCTCCAGTGTAAATCTTTAGTTCCTTCATGATATATTAGCTTTCCATATAAGTATGGGTTTATTTCTGGGCTCTCAATTCTATCACGTTGGTCTTTATGTCTGTTTTTGCACCAGTACCACACTGTTTTGATTATTATATCTTTGTAATATAGCTTGAAGTTTGGCACTATGACACCCCTGTTCTTCCTTTTTTTTGCCAGAATAGTTTGGTTATTTATGGTTGCTTGTGATTCCATACAAATTTAATTAATGTTTATTCTATTTCCTTGAAAAATTCCATTGAAACTTTGATATAAATAGCATTGAATCTATATCATGCTTTTGAGTATATTTTATTGATGCTAATTCTTCCAATCCAGGAGTAGAGACTATCTTGTATTTCATTGTGTGTTCTTGTATTTCTTTTAGCAATATCATAATTTTCAATGTATAGGTCCTTCACCCCATTTAAGTTATTCCTAGGTAAAAATCTAATTAGTTTTAACAACATATGAGATTAAATTTTAATGTAATATATTAAATATTAATTTTAATATAGTTTAATAAGTGTATAAGGTTTATTCATGTAATAAAATTTTAAGAGCTATAAAATTCTTCCTGTAAAACAAAAAAGAAATCAGCATCTGGTATAGAAGTATATCAAGTATCTGCAATAGTTGGGGCAGCATGTTTCAGTTACTATGACTTTAGGTTTTCTTTATTCCCCTTAGGTGTGGTAATTCACATTAGTGACTGTAGGGCTCATGTGAAAAGTGTTTTCTGAGTTTCCCAGACTGTTTTTCAGTATACTCTCCAGCACAGGTGCCTTAGTAGAGAACATACAGACTTGAGATATAGTCCACATATATGGAAAACAGAAAATTGCAATATAACCTTGATGTATGGTTCGCATGAGTGAAGCATATTTCTGTAAACTAGTCCTAAATGTGACCCTATTCTGACTTGGTCTATAAATCATAAAGCTGATAGGGTTCTTCCGAGGGGGCCTCTCTTGGCCACTCATGAGACATTGGAACCACTGCTATGGCCAGAACCCGGGGCAGGGCCACTGCTGGAAGCTGCCTTTCCTGTGTATCTTCTGCTGCCTCATCATAAAGAACCACACATGGATTCTGACCTGTTTTCTCCTTTTTGCCACTAAGAAGTTGCTGAGTCTCTACAGTGACTCAACAATTCTCTTTTGCATTTGGGGGTTTCAAGTCATATAACCACTGAAATTGTAATGTTAGTAAACTTGTGAGAATAAAGCCACTATTTTAAAAAAGTATTTTGACTAGTGATTTTAGAGTTACATAAAGCTGTGAATGCTCACAAAAGTACACACTCCTACAAATATAAACATACACATATACTCACAAATACAAACACCTGTGTAAGGTACATGACGCTTGCTCAGGTCTTTACAATGCTGGCCTCTGTTGTATCACCTGCGGCCTTGATTGTGCTAATACAGCTTGGGAGTGTAAGCTCGGGGCAAACATGTCCAATGGTGGATACCTGGAGTTTGGAATGGTAGGGCCAAGAATAGCATCACACAGAAAATGACTGCAGCGGCAGGATATGAAGAGGATAAGTGACTACAGAAAGGCAGGACCACGAGAGGATGCCGAGAGAGAGCCCAACGAGAAAGAGGAAAAGTGCCTGGGCTAACTCCTGGCTCCAGGGCCTCGGTGCCTAGCCAGCCTGTGAGCTTGTCCCACAATAATAGGTAAAGAAAGAACCTTAAAGCCTGAAAAAGTCACAGAGGGCTCCAGGACTCTGCTGATCCACCTGAAGTGATAAAGAATCTGCTTGGTACCTTGTTGGCAATACAACCTGCACACACACATATATACACTTATGATGCGTCCTCTAGCCCACAACTGAAATGGAGTGAAATAAAAACATAAATGCACACAAAACAATTTAGATGTCCTATAACAATTTCTGTTCATTTTGTACTTATAAGCCATTAACAGAAGATTTTGTAGGTATGGATGAGCATGAGGAGGAGATCAACTCAAATGTGTTGAGTAGTCTCCTTTCAGGTAAGGGGCTATTATTACTTTGGTTTGGGTTCGTTTCACATTTTTAAATTTGGAAACCATTCTCTTAAATCCACAGCTCTGCATAGCTTTAGTTAAAAATGAATGAATGAATGAATGAATGAATGAATGAATTAAAGCAGAAAATCTGAAAACAAGATACAACTTCAAAGGCCGGGCTCCTTCCAGCTTTCCAAATACAAAATGTCTGTAAGTTGTATATACCTGGGCATCTCGTCTAACCTTCGCTTCATCAACACCAGCATAACAGTCTCATAAGCCTGAAGGAGAACCACCAGTGTCCTCCAGTTGTACCCAGAAGAAGTATCCCCCACTACACCATCTTCCAGGCTTGGACCATATTAAGACAGGGGCCTGATACCTCCCACTTGCAGCAGCTAACAGCTCTGAAGACAAGAGCCTTCATTTTCCAAATCAAAGAAGAAACAGAATTTCTGGCTCACCTTATCCTCTTGAGGTCCGAGGAGGTTCCCAGATCAAAGTACAGCTACGTCTCCCCGCAGGGTCCAAGAGACGGGCTTCCCTGCTGGCACCAACTCCATTCCCAGCCCTTGCGAAACTAGTGGGGGGGTGTAGGGTGGGGCCGAAAGGAGGCAGCCTGGCTGTGAGCGCACCAGGGATTTTTTAGGTTTGAAGTACAGAGCACAGTTCTAACAAGCGGAGAAAATCTCAAGTAGAATCTACTTGATGGGATAAACAGCTTTGCTCTGTGTTTATCAGTCTCAAGTTTATTCCTTTTTTCCTAACAGCAGTCAGATGTCTGGGGATGCCTTTCAGATCAAATGGGAAAGAATGTGGCTAATCAGAGCAGTCCCATTGGCACTTAAAAGAAAAAAACAAAACAACTTCAAAGTGCATTCTGCAAATGTTAAACCAGTAGACACATAATTTGTTTGTATGTCACACAAAGCAGAAAAGGAACACACGAAAGGAACACACAAAGCCAAGCAAAGACCTCCGGACCTCCATCAATATAAAGCCATAATAAAATGAAAGCCTGTAATTGTTTCCCATCTCTTGGTATAGTCACTAATGAGGACTCATTAGTAACATTCTGTTTATTTTCTTTTTTGATTCTAAAGCTAAAATATATATGCAGCAATGTTGAATCATTTCTTTATATATCTTATTGTTAATAGATTTAATTTTTTAGAAAAGTTTTTGGTTTATAAAAAAATGCACAGTTTTTCCTCAATCCAATGACTGGCATTATTGTTCTGCCTTTGGTATAATTAGTAACTCTGTAAGTCTACTAACTTGTGTTGTTATAGTCTATAGGTTTTAGTTCAGTATTATACAGAATGCTTCCACTGCCCTGGTATAGACTAAGACAAAAGGAAGTGTATATTACATAATAACTGGTTTCAAAGGCTCCTTTCCTTTCACTTCACATTTTCTTATCTCATTTTTTTATTACTTCTACCTCCAAAAAATGATAGAAGTTCAGATACAAATATTTTCATGAATGCATCAATAGAAAATTTTCAATGATTAAGAGTCTAAAAATAATTTTAATCACTACAAAAATGGAGTAACACACACACACACACACACACATATACATATGCATATGTGTGTGTTACAAAATGGAACTGAATTGCATTAAAAAGATTTAGAAAACTATGATTCAGGATTATCCTATAATCTAATATGCTTGGATATGATGTCATAATTTAAAGGTTTTATTGTTTGATGTAGCCACATATATTCAAGAACAATAGCATATTATTTTTATTCTATTCATATTATTTCAGTAAAAAAACAGTTGTCCTCTAAGCAATATAAAGCCATTTAATACCTATTTGCATAATACCTAAGTTAGAAATAAATATATGTTATTAAGCTCTATTAATAATCCATTTAACTGCTGTCAGTTCTTGGTTTTGGCTGTGCTTAGTTATCCTCTTTAAATAGCACATAAAAGTAGCCTGCCAGTAATTGGGAGACATTAGAAAAAAAAATTTTATAATAATAATACCCATTCTATCCCCAAAGCCATTTCTCATAGGACTAATTTGATAGGATATTGAAGTTTTACAAGTGGAAACTCTAAATATCCTATAGTTTTAATGATGCATAAAATATTATAAAACAAATTGTGCTAGAAATTTCATAAAAATCAACTCTAGGCAACAGATCATATTATATTGGCTCCATTTCATTTTAAACATTAAAGTATGAGTGTTCACTATAAAAATTATTTGGATAGCTGGGAAATTATACTAAATATATACTGCATATGTGTGTGTGTGTGTGTGTGTGTGCATGATTTGGCAGAAATATGGAAAGTGGAGTATTTGCCTCAAAAAACAGATTTGGAGCATAAAAAATATATATACTACCTATTGTAGAAACAGGAAAACTTTTCACAGACAGTAAAATTTTGTATTTTGAAATCACTGTTCTCAGTAAGATGAAAAGAAATATACACTGAAGGCTGCATTCAACTGCCTCCATCCAATATTAGCATTTTGCATAATTGTAGCACAACAATAAAACCAGGATATTAGAAGGGTAACAATCTATAGAATTCATTCTGTCAGAAAATACATGAACTTATGTACTTATGTGCATATATAACAATGTGCAGTTATTTTATTGAAGTAACATTCATTTTTCAAATTACCTTTAAATATTATAATTACAGCACATTATAGTTCTTCATGTGTACACACTACAGGGTGATCACCACCAACAATCTAGTTTCTATCTGTCACCATATAATCAACAAATTTAATCCACTTCATGTACCCTTCAGTACCTTTTTCCTTTGGTAAACCCCAATCTGTTCTCTGTACCTTTGAGTAGCTTTTTGTTTTGTTTTGTTTATTCACATTTTTAATACTCCACATCTGAGTGAAATCATATAGCATTTGCCTTTTTTTAGTCTGTTTTATACCACTTAGCATAATATTAGCAAGATCCATCCAAATGGTAAATTTCATTCTTTTTATGGCTGCATTGTACCCCACTGTTCACATAAACTGTCTTGTCATATCATGTCAGTGTTTCCATAATGTCAGTATTTTAAATAGAACTTCTGTGAACATAAAGATGCATATATCATTTTCAAATGCAATTTTATTGAATGTGTATCTGTGCAAAAACCTTAAAACTCAGGATATTGAACCACAAGAATCACCTCATTCTTGTATTTATGATCACATTTACTCAGTCACTACTCAAATAGCTGATAATCATTTATCTGTTCTCCATCTCTATATTATGTTATTTCACATGTATAAATCAAACCATATAGTTTTGTTGTTGTTTGTTTGTTTGTTTTATTTCACATGCTTCCCTTGAGGTACATCCCTGAGATTTTTTTTTTTTTTAAGATTTATTTACTTATGCATACAGAACTGGAGTACAGGCCAGAGGTGCAGGGGCGGTGAAAGGATTCACCAGAGATACAGTGCGGAGCAGAACAGGCCAACTGACGAAGTACACTGCTGAGAGGAGCAGTGGGCAGGTCAGGAGAGGTCTGCTGCACCCTGTGGGTCACCTCCAGGGCAGGGATCGAACTCATGCTGAAGTGGCTTTAGCTTCTTTGTGCTGTGCTTTAACCCGCTGCACCACCAGGATGGCCCTAATGTTGAACTTTTAGAAGAATATTGATAACTAAAAATCCATAACACCTCCAAGTATATGATATACTGGCAAATACAAACCTACAGATACAGTAAAATTCTTGGCAGCAGAAAGATAAGGGGTCAAAGTTGAATGGAGGAAGCAGAAGAGAAACGGAAGTATCAAGACTGTTCTGCAATGGTAGATACATAAAATTATGCATTTAGCAAAAACCCTAAAGCTTATAGCACAAAGAGTGAACCTTAATATATTCATACTTTTAAAAAAAATGTTAGGATGTCAGGACCCTCAAGAAAGGATGGAGATGTGGTAAGAGAATTTAACTATATTGAAATTGTGTCAAACAACCTCACTGAGAAGACATGGTAGGAGGAAATGCTGACTTAACTACGAAGATGACTGGCATCTGTACAACTAAAATAACAAGAACTACTCATATTCACTATGTTTTTGTTACTAATGTTGTTTTCCTTGGGAATATGAACTAAGTGGGGCATGTTGATACTCACAGGATAGAACTAAATAATTCATTAAAAGGATAAAAATTGGTGGATGTCCGGTTCCTCAATATTGGAGTTGAAATTTATAGATAAGCTAGAAATAATTGTTTTATGGTTTTTTTTTTAAAGATTTATTTATTTATTCATACAGAACTGGGGTACAGGCCAGAGACGCGGAGGGTGAGAGGATTCACCAGGAACAGAGTGGGGAGCAGAACAGGCAGATCGACAAAGTACACTGCTGAGGGGAGCAGCGGGCGGGTCAGGAGAGGTCTGCCACGCCATGTGGGCACCTCCGGGGCAGGCGGGAATCGAACTCATGCGGAAGTGGCTTTAGCTTCTTAGTGCTGTGCTTTAACCCGCTGCGCCACCAAGGAGGGCCCTTTGTTTGGTTTTTTACAACACTGTAAATGATTTAGGGGCCTAGGATCACAATCCACATATTTGTAATAATAATTCAATTTAAATGATAACATATAGAAAAAATTTTACTAATATCACAGTGTATACCAACATTTCAGCATTAAGATAACTATTTAAATAAAGTCTATGACATTTAAATATGAAATGGGTTAAATGAGCTCAATTTCAGAAAGAGCAAAATTATACTGTTGGTTTTGAAAAGGTTAAATGAGCCATTTCTAAATGGCTCTTAGAAGATATATGAAAAGAGTACTAACAAATAACAGAGAAGAGTATTTATTTAAAACAGTAAGTGAAAACTAATTTACCTAATACTATGTGATATAAAAAAGTAGAGAGGGGGATCTAATAATTTTGGTTATTAGCAATAAAAGAGCAGGTTAATTTCTCATTCAATTCCAGATTTGTCTCATTAATATCTTAATTAAATACATAATGGAATTTGATGAGGCATGATCAGGTTTTACATCAAGATATTTTTATATGCACAATTTGAAAAAGCTGAAAAAGAAATGTTCATTTGAAATATGAGCTAATAAAAATATTAGACCAAAACCAAAAATATATAAATATCTAAAAGCATTTTGTTAGAGGGCAAGCCTAGATCAGAAATAATCTGATGATATTTCCACTGAGCTATTCTATGTGAAAAAATATTTTTCTTTCTTTGTTCACATTATATATGATTCTAGACTATATTATCTTGGTAGGATAACTTGGCATTGTCTTTAGTTTGCTCAGTCTGCCATAAACTGGGTGGTCTAAACAATAGAAATTTATTTCTCACAGTTATAAATGCTGGAAAGTACAAGATCATGGCGATGGCAAATTTGGTTTCTGTTTAGCTTTCTCTTCTCCAAATCTATTTTTCCAGGAAAAAAAGTGAAAAACTCTCTAAAATACAAATTGTTGCTTTAATTTTATAAAGTTTTAAATACTATTCTGAAATAATAAATATGCAATTATGCAAAATAACACAGAAAGTTAAAAACACTGATTCTATTAACTCAAAATATTTCTTACTAGTTTTAATAGTAACATGCTTTAAACTCAAAGTATTCAAACCAAATTATAATATTAGTAATTACTAAGTAAAGTACAGTCAAATATTGTTTACATCATACATTTGTCATAAAGTCATACCCAGAGGACTGAAATGTCATACTTGTGCTGATACTATACATGTACACATGCATAGATATACACATGTGCATTTACAATAAACACAAAATGAAGCAATAATGAAAGAAATATAGATATGTATGAGAAATTATTGATAGTATATTTGATTAACTTGAGAAGATGAGAGACAACATATATTATAAGGACATACAGTGATGTTTACTAATTATTTTTCCACTATAGATTACCTTCCAAATCATACACCTATCAATAGAGATTAAAAATAAAGAGTAGAGGGCTCTCCATGGTGGGGAAGCAGATTAAAGCACTGCACTTAAGAAGTTAAAACCACGTCAGCGTGAGTTCAGTACTGGCCTGGAGGTGATCTGTGTGGCGCAGAAGACCTGTGATCTGAGGCTCACTGCTCCCCTCAGCAGTGTATTGCAGTCAATCTGCCTGTTCTGCTCCCCACCATGTCTCTGGTGAATCCTCTCACCGCCCCTGCACCTCTAGCCTGTGCCCCCGTTCTGTATGTCTAAATAAATCTTTAAAAAATAAATAAATAGTAGAAAAATTTCCAGGTTGCTTCTCACTGCACATAAATCCCCCAACAATAGTCCACAGATCTCTGGCTGATTGTGAATTTAAGGTACTTTTTATTTTAATCTTTGTTAAAATTTGATGAAAATCTTACTATTTTTAGCATAGCGATATAATACAAATGATCTACTGATAACAATTTTCTCACAATTTCAGCATCTAGTACAATTATCTTGTTATCATAGTTTAAGAACCATTTTGTATTTTAGCAACCATTAACAATTAAGAAAAAAAAAATCAAGTAATGAAAAAGAACGAACTAGAGAGTCTGCTTGGGCTGAGGAAGACCTACCATGGAATGCACTTAGCTTTTACCTCCTCGAAGTACACTTTCTTTAAAAACCAAAGTGTTTAAGACCTTTCATCGTGAGGGGTTTAAGGGGTGGGTAAGGGAACTAGACTTCTGTTGGGAAAGCCGAGGAATGGCATACAGTCATTTGCCCTCCATTATTGCATTCTTAAATATATGATAAGCCTTACTGCTCTTGGAAATCAAAATGGGTGTCTGGTTAATATTTAGGAGCCTGCTTCAAACATAATTGTATATATATATCTTGTTTAGAATGTGTCTACAAGGCATTCTTTTGTGTTTGATTGCAGGCAAGGTGAAGAATACTTGAACATTGAAGCAAAATGAATCTTTTACCTAAATTATCTGTTGGCTTTGGGCAGAAATTTCATCTATCATCTTATCATGTCATTCTCTCTTTACTTATTCCAGAAAGAAAATTTCCCGGAGAAAGCTTTTGGCAGCAGAGTAGAAAGCAGCTTACTTAGAAGAAAAACAGGTTAATAAGTGAGGCAAAAAGTCAAAAAAATTGTTTGACTCTAATGACAAGACACATTATGCAATTGAGTATATGGAATTAATTACCCTTTTTGTCAGAGATCTACAAAAAAAACCTCCTTTTTAAAACTCTCATTTCTGTTTGCTTATAGAGTGAGTCTAGTTTTTAACTGAAAGATTATTAATTTAACAGACATTGTGCTGACCTAGTGAAAACCAAGGAAGAAAAATAGAAACTCATTTATAATATATATAAACAAAGGACATAATTTTTCAAACACATACTCGCAATTAATTTCTAGATATAAGCACTACTTTAGGACATACTCATTTTTACAGTATATTAAATGGAATGAATAAGGCATGAGTTAAATGTATGGGTTAAAATATAATAGAAAGAGTTGAGCATTTTCATTTCTCTGCATAATAATGAATGAATATTGGGGTTGTAGTCCTAGCATGGCTTTGTATGATGGCATGGGACAAGACTCCTTCTTTGTATAGTAGTGTACTTTTGTTTTCTTTCTCCAGAGCAAAGGAAAAATAGGCTTGTATGTGTGTTTCCCTAACTATAGCCATCCATTAACTAGGTACTTAAAAGAACTCTCGTGTTAATCATACATCATGTGCTGGTTGTCCTACAGATAAAAGGAAATTAGTTAATGACTTACAGTGAAGCCCCCAGGAAGCTTCATCAGGGGAAAAAAAAAAGTACATGGGACTAATTTAGCATAGAGTAGTTCATAGTGTGGGCTTAATAAGCACATTGTAGTTGAAGAAAACAATAAACAGAAAATTACCCAGGGAATTAGTTTCCCTTCATATTATTTATTCATTCTTTTGTAGAATTGTTCCTTTCCTGCTCCCCAGAATCAATACCTTACTCTTTTCAAATTTTTCATGCATCAGAATCATAGAGCACTTGCAAAATTAAAATTGCTTCTGGATCTATCACAACTTCTAATTTACGGAGTCTGAAATAGGACCTGTCCTTCCAAAGGCTGCTTCTGCTGCTATTCCAGGAACTGTGGTTTGAGAACCACAGCCCTGATAAATCTCCATTTGCAAACTACTTTCTAGATATACTTTCTCCATTTGCAAACTATTTTTTTAAATCTACATTTTAAAATATTCAGTATGTTTTTATGAAGGTATCTAGTAATTTGTCTCTGTACAGATACAGAGCTTGTATTTAAGAACACAGTTGCCCAAATTTTACTTAGAAGTCTCTGAACGAGGCACTTTTATTACCTTTTACTCTGGACATTTTGCCTAGAGGGTTAGGAACCAAAGAACACATTAGTGTAACTGGCATCCACTTATTCTAGACAATGGTCCATTTTCCCAGGCCCTGGGATTAACTACTCTAATAATTTTGAGTCTGTCTCATCCTCACAGGCATCTGGAGAGTGTTACCTACCCTGTGGTATGTCCAAATACAGCATTTTTGGAAGGATTTAGGCAGAACTTTGACATTTGAATAAGGTGTCCATGAAACTAGATATTCACAATTATGGGGAAAAGCTGTTTTCAGGGAAAGGACTGGAATACCAGATAATGAATGTAAGAAATGTGATTATTCAGATCATTTTAGGATAATAGTACTCATTTAGATATTGGAAGGGTCAATTCCATGTAAGACCCATGGTAAGGTACTTTACCAACATACATGACAGATGTTCTAGAATTTGTCATCTTGAGCTCAAAATTTTTACTTCACTTAAAGCAAAGATGGGTATCGCCATCAATTAAAAAAAAAAAGTACTGTGAAGTAGTTAGGAAGTACATATTACATTTTCTATAGTTTGAGTCTTAAAATTAGTCTGATTGTGATAAAATATTAATTTCAAGATAGTATGGTATACTTTTTTTGAAAAAAGTCTTCATTACTCACTTTTTTAGAGAAAATGTCAACTACAATTAACATTGTAGAAACAAGTACCTTATGTTAAAATATTACTTTTCTATTATATAGATTCCAAATACCATGAAGTAGACAAATAACAAGAAAAATAAAAAGTATTGCAGCAGTTTTCACTGGAATTATTAACTTCATAATGTACTGAAATTTAATTATATCTTGGTGAAATAGTTCTTAAACTTTACCTCTCTGGCTTTTATTTGGCTCACTCTTCTTCTAATGATCCTATAATCCTTAAATGAAATAATAGGTTGTTTTTTTTTTTAGATTTATTTACTTGTGCATACAGAACTGGGGTACAGGCCAGAGGTGCAGGGGCAGTGAGAGGATTCACCAGAGACAGAGTGTGGAGCAAAACAGGCAGATAGACAAAGTACACTGCTGAGGGGAGCAGCAGGCGGGTCAGGAGAGGTCTGTCACGCCATGTGGGTCACCTCCAGGGCCAGGGATTGAACTCATGCTGAAGTGGCTTTAGCTTCTTAGTGTTGTGCTTTAAATGGCTGTGCCACCAGGGATGGCCCTCAAAATAAAAGTTTTTATAGATTTCTTATGTTACTGTTACTTTCAAATATTGTTAGACTCTGGATTATTTGAGTTTCAAGTAAGAGTTAAAATAAGTTCTTAAAATATGAATGAAATTATACAAACATATCTTTCAGAACCTAAAATTGGAAAAATAAGTATAGAAATGATCAAAGTTTATGGTATAGAACAGGCTGAAGTTAAGTAAATTTGTAAAAATGTACCTTTAATACAAATTTAATCATTTTAAGTTTCTATTTTAAACAAAAAAAAAAGTGATTTCATATTTAAATTGTCTTCCCCTGAATCTTGTGTTTCCTTTTGTTTAAATAATCCTCTCATATTTTGAAGGACTAATTAACTGTTCACATCATAATCGTGTCAATGCTTTCCCAGAGAGTTTAGAAATGTAAAAAGTAAAACAGAAGGAACAAACACAAAAATGTAGGTTAAGCAATCTAACTTTTACTACATATAGACAGTGCAGCAGAGTTCTAGATATTTTCTTGATACCATAAAATTTCTAGTTTCAAACTGGCAACATCACTTGCATAATTACATTTACAGTACTTTCATTTAGCTTAGTTATGGATCCCGGGAGTTGACTCCACTGTATTTTCTGTTTTCTATTTGTGTCTTTTTTCTTTCATTAAACCCTTTCTACTGATGGACTGAATGTATTTATTCCCTTTTACCATCTACTGTTCAGAACATTCCTTTTATTTTTATTCTTGTGATGGCTATTTTTAAAACTTTAACAGGATTATATAAATTAATGACCCTTTTTGAAAAGATGTTTCATTGTCATTATCATTCTCTGCCTTATCTATTATTTTTCTAGTTCCTGTTATAATTTTGTTTGCAAAACTTTTTAGATTGTGAACACCAATCCTCATTTAGGTTGATTTGTATATTTTTCTTTCTTTTTTTTTTTTTTTGCCACTATTCCCTCTAAAGATTATCCTTTCTGATGTTTCATTTTCTTTCCCTATGATGTATATAATTTTCTATTCATTTAAATACTAATCTCAATGTAATTGTTAGTTCATTTACCTTCGCTGTAGGTCCACATCAATTACATGTGGTCAAAAATACTTGGCAAACTGTATTCTGCTGCTGTCTTAGGTTGAATTGTCCTGGTATCTTCAAGGGAATGTGAACAGAAGGTTTTGCAAATGCCTGACTTGCATAAATGGAAATTGCTTGTTGTAGAATTTACCTCTGTCCTCTTATGAGTACTGAACCACCAACTAAAATTGTCGATTGGTACTTTTTCCTTTTAGTTTAATCAGTTTTTGACTCACATAGTCCATAGCTCTATTGTTTGGCAAATACACATTTACAATTGCAATGACTCCTCATGGACTGACCAGTGTCCACCAGTGGGCAAAGATATTGGGGATCATTTTAGAATTCTTTCTAGTAAAATACTACATTAGAATTAGCATTTCATCATCAAGACAACTGGGCTCAAGGTAATATAACCATTGTATAAGTGACCATACTAGGACTGGTAAACAAACAAGTGAAAAATGTATTACCACACTGAAAAGTTTGTACAAAAACATAATGAATTAATTCTAAAAGGCTACAAAAAATTCATAGGAAAAAAGTAATAATTCTATTTTAAAATGCTTCAATGACATTTAATAAAGTGTTTCATAAGCATCCGGCTTTTCAGCATTAAATCTGCAGAGTTGTTTTGTTAGAATGCCTGCACTTTGAGTTAGCAGAGGAAAAATGAAAAGTCCTTGAGATATATACTTGTCTTTTGGAATAAAGAAATAAAAATAAGTAGATCAACAATAAAGAAATACAGACCTAATGCAAAAACCTAAGTTTGATCTATGGTTTCATAGATAAAGTCGAGTTTGGAATTGAGAGGAACAAAATGTTTCAAAATGCAGTGCAGGCTTATAATATTTCTACTATCTTTATAAATATTGCAGCATTTTTGGTTACTTAAAATTTTAGGCTGCACATTTGTTGCTGATACTTTTAAGTTTTTGTTAAATGATCCTCTTAACACATTATTTTGGTGTAAAAATTCTATAATCTGTTATCTTAGATTGAGCATTCTTCTCTTCTTTAGTCAGTGAAAGTAAAAGTACAGGGTGTTTTAAAAGTGTTTCTATGTTTATAAAGTCATGACTCAATGAAGATAATCTGAGTTATTTTCTATCTTCACTATTATAAACATAGGATTCCAACATAAAGCTCATTAAACAACTAAAGAAGTGAATCTAAATTCTGATTTTAGGCTGACTTATACCTTCAGTTAACAGATATAAGGCTGTTAATTTTTGTTCTCTAAGTGGGATTTTAAAATGACTCGTCATGATACTGCTTTAGACTTGTCATTTTGTCTTTCAAAACTCATTGTTCAGTGTTGCTAATAGTAACAAGAAAATTCATTCATTTACAGAAACTAAATGATTGAGTGCCAGGCTTCTACACATTGTTTCTATTGTTTCATTAACATACATATATATGCTTTATTTAAAGAACTTGTAAATTGTGACCCTTCACTTTCTGATTCAGAAAAATGATACAATAATAGAGACAATATGTCCCAGAAACAAGCAGATGAAATGGGACTGGTGTAATTAAACAAATCAGATATCCTAAAATAATAAACTACCTACATTCATCCATACCTCATATATTGCTATTTTGTGTCTGTTCAATCTTTAAATATGACTGTGCTTTTTAATTTTAGATCTATTTGAGCTAAATAATAATATTACTAATGCAAAGAAAGACTATAATTGAAAGACATCGATACTTATTTAGGATTTGAAAACCACATCCAATGAGAACTGAAAACTCTAGTTATGAATATATTTCCCCAGCATCAAAATGTATTAAGTCCAATATAAGTGAACCAATATGTTCTTTTATGATTTCTTTTATTTTGGGTTGCACATTTCAATGATATTTAGTTGGAATAGAAGATGACATAATCAGCGGAATCTACCAGTTTCATATAATCTATTTAGTCACCATTACCTGACTGATCTTTGAAATCAAAGTTAAAGTTGATTAGTACAGTAGAAATAGAGTTCAATTATAAGCAATCCAAGAGGTTTGGAAAACTGAAGGGACAGGTCATCAAATATGGTTTACATCAGGACAAAAATTTAATGAGATTCTGGTACACAGTGCATGACCCAGTGAATAAGCTCGGATTGGCTGAGGACAGAAAAGAGGCTGTGGTTATTATGGTATTTGTGATTCAGACTGTAGTGTTTTCTGCTCCACTGGAGTCAGGTTTCACCTGCAGTCCTCATGATGTGTATTTGGGGAAGGAAAACATCGGACTAAACAGATGGACAGTGAAGAGACACAGACTTAAAGGAACGATATGAGTTTGACCTACAAATAAATAGGTAACAACTGTGAAATGGTCGCCTCACTGTGTGGCAGCACTGGGAGCAGGTATGGAAAAACAACAAATAGAGAATGACTTAGAGGTGCTTACAGCTGTGGCAATGCAGCCCCCTCCCCCATCTCGATTTAAGCATCAGATTCAGAGAAAGTAGGCAACTAAGTAGTGGTGGAATGCATGGAGGCGTGTGCATAGTGGGGATGCAAAATGGGAATGCACAACAGTCTGGCACAAGATGAATAGGTGTGATGAAATGAATAGGGACTATCGCTTCATTGTCACTGCTGATCAAAACATCCTCTTTCTAGTTCCTGTTTACACTTCCTGTCAAGATGGTCTAGCTCCTTATGCTAATCTGGCCATAATGTCTGCCAGCTGTTTTCAGTGGATACCCTCACACTAAGACTTTTGCCATGGTGAGAGGACCCTGCCTGACTCTACATTTTATCTTTGACCAGCAGCAACTCTGGACACCAAAACTACATCCTAAGAACAAAGGAGGTGGGGGATGAAGAATCCACATAAAGTAGATAAATTATTTCAAATAAGAATTTAGGCAAATAGCATTTTAAAAATCTTTAGAACTATTTTTTTTAATATTTTTAGCTATAAGTTAATGTTTGTTTAGGACAAAAGAAAGGAATCCCCTTTGCATGTTTGTGCTATAGAAATTCCTAAATTTCTAAGACTGAAGGCATAGGAAAAAGAAGAAAGAATAGGAAGTATAGGTGATTTTTATAATAAATGTGTGATAATGCACATATTACCTTTTACTACACAAAGGGAAAGAATGATGTCAATTTGACAAGGAAGTGAGGAAGGAAAAAGGAAGGAAGGAGGGATAGAAGGAAGGAAAGAATGATGGAAGAAAGGAAGGAGGGAGGGAGGGAAGGAAGGTAGGAACTTTTTGCTTTGGTTTACTGGAAAATCAGAAGCTAGAGACACAGCAGATGAAAATGCTTGTTGAATGATACTGTATTTAGCTCAGGTAATTAGCTCCATGAGCAGCAATGACTGACAGAAGCCATGCTCATGAGGACGTGTAAGATGCCCCCAGAAACACTTAGAAGGATTATTTTGAGGGACTGCCGTTCTTATAGCTGTGGTCATAGGAATATAGGAAAGAGGCCGTGCCATCATGGGTAATCCTATTATGAAACCCTACCTACAAACACAGGTGGGCAGGCTTGAGTAACCTAGATTGTACTCAATCATTATAGAAAAAAAAAAAAATGTTCCTCTCTTGGCTCTACAGAAAATCTGTTTAAGAAAACATCCTGATTCTTTTTTTTTTTTTTCTAATTTATTCATGATTACTTATATCTACAATGTGTTGGGACATATAATGCTTGGACCATTTAATCCTTCATTAGTTTTCCCCATCCTAATTTAACTGTTCCTAAACATACTAGTTGGACATATTGCAAGACAATTAGAAATCTGCTTTTGAAACAGTTTTAGAACTTTTATAGATATTTAGGCCTCATTAATAAACAACACTTCTCTTTACAGGTTGTCACCCAGAATTGAAATCAAAAGTCAGAAAGTAATGGAAGCACCAACTGTAATACAAAATAGCTAAACCTGGATCTTTGACAAAGATAAGGAGAGATTATGATTAATTTACCGGCTATATTTTTCTTCCCTCTAACTGCAATACCTACTGTTTGTCAGAGTCTTGCTGTTTTCCTGATTTTAGAGGTGTGGGGTCTTAGTTTGTTTGGGGGGAACCCTGGAGTCCTCAGCATGCTACAGAGGCTTCAAGCTCTTATCACCACAAGCAAACTGTCAGTTCTGAAACACTGCTGAGAAGGAGAATTTCTGGCAAAAAGAAATGCAAAACAAGCACTTCACAAGGTAGAAAGACAGATACTGCTGAAAAAAATTATTAATGAAGAATTGAGCACATAAAAAGATGCTTTGTATCCATTTTAAAATATAGGATTAAAGTAGTCATTTTGGCACACTTTGCAAAATTATAGAACTATGTTTTGTGTTAGCTCAACTGATAAAGACCCTCACTTTGTTTTAATACCCAAAGTCTTATAAATATAATGTAAATAAATAGGGTTCACATATTTTAGCACTGAAGCCAATTAAGTAGGACAGAAAATAAGGATATATAATAAAATAACTTCAAAATTTTTATTTTTTGATAGCAAGGCAAAAGTAGATGTTATTACTAAGGATTTTGATAATTCATATATACATAGGGTCTTTGATATTGAGCAATCCATTGCTATTTTTATACTTTAGCTCAATTTTCCTGAGAGCTTCTGTTATCATCCAGTAAGGTAAAACAGAATTCCAAAAATCAGGATTGAGTTATCATTTGAGTTGGGTTGCTGAGTTGCTTAGGAAATTAGGAGACTAGGAAAATTTCGAAAGTAGAGAAATCAGTGAGACAATTAGGGTTAAAGCTACCTCCTCGCTTTCTCTAACCTCTATTTCAGTACTTTCTCACCAGATATACTTGATTCATATGTATTTTTATTTTGAGCATCAATAGTCTCCTAAAATTTTAGTTATGTAGCCCTCAAAATACAGTGCAGAGAGTTTAGCAAAAGATATTAACAACATTAGATTTGTCTGTACAATTACATCTGACTTTCATCCCATTCTAGCATTGCTGAGATGAAGCCTGACAAATATTCAGTCCCTTGACTAGCACTGCTAATTTATACTTCTTGAGTATGTTATCAGGGATGCAAAAACGTTCCTATAAACTCCCTGCCCTCTGAGGCATCCAGTAATTTTCACTCTGGACTGGAATACCCTCAACTAACAAAAATTCTTTAATTTTTAATATATTTTTTATATATACTTTTGATTGGATTTGAACATCCACATGCTTTCCTATTTTGTGGGATCTTCTGAGTTGGACTGGGATGAGGGGTGGAAGTAAGAATTTCTTGCTATATATTTATCTTCTTATCATACCATCATTTATATGCATCCCATATGTATTGAAGTGTCATGTTGGACATTTCTTTAAAGTAATTATATATTATTATCTCACTATATAATTATTCTTAAAAACATCATCTTGGGCCCTCCCGTGTGGAGCAGCGGGTTAAAGCACAGCACTAAGAAGCTAAAACCACTTCAGCATGAGTTCGATCCCCACCCGGAGGTGATCCACATGGTGCAGCAGACCTCTCCTCACCTGCCCGCTGCTCCCCTCAGCAGTGTACTTCACCAGTCTGCCTGTTCTGCTCCCCACTGAATTCTCTCACCACCCCTGCTCCTCTGGCCTGTAGTCTAGTTTGATGAATAAATAAATACATCTTTAAAAAAATAAACATCATCTTATTGTCTTATGTATTTTATTTATTCTTATGAAACTGCCTTTGGTAATCTTCTCAAGGTCTCCTGTAAATAACAACAGAGGGAACAGCTTAAAATACTACGTTAAGTTGCTCATTGTTTGAATCTGTTGTTTTTCAATGATGCATATTCCCTAGACAGAGGTTGAAATTAAAATTAGAAGCCTAGTTTCCTCTAAATACAGAAACTTGAGTCAAATCCAGATATGCCCTCAGAATATTAAACTAGAATTATTTCATCTCCTTCAGGAAATTTACTGTGACTTACTCTCATGCTTGGATAGATTTCTTTCCTCACACCACAATGATGATATAAAAATTTTCTTATTACTGAATTTGCTTATCTCGAGAACATAACAATCTGCAGGGAAACAGTTTTCTCAACAGTCTGTTCTCTCCTGAGTACAGAGGCCATGTTTTATTCATCTTGATGTCATCAGAGACTGGAACACCATAAGCATATACTTTATATTTGTAGAATAAATAAAAATGACTTCTACTTCTAATGTATTATGTTAATCTAAACAGTTCATTTAACCTCTGTAATGTCGGTTTCATTATATGTTATGCTGTTAAACTTTCCTCCAAATGTGTTATATTAGTCAGGGTCTAAAGAGAATCATAAAGATATATTCATATGGAATTATAAAGATAACAAATGAAATCATTTATAGTTTTAGAAGGGTTAAGGCAACTCACAAGATACACTGTCTGAAGCCATTTCCTTCCTTAAACCTGAAATGATAATAGGAATAAATGGGAAAACTGTGTATCAGGATCTTAGGGTAGTTGAACCAAGAAGGCAAGTCAGGCACCAAGAAATGAATTAAAGAACTACCCCAATGCCATTTCCCTCCTGCCTGCCCATTTCTGCTAGTGCTCTCTTGCTCATTCAAAAAATTAGAGGAGAATGCCTTCCAATGATACCCACTGTAAAAGTCAGTTTCACTTAGAACAAGATAATAAAGAAGAGGTAAAAACAGATTCTTATTTAAGTGAAAACGAAATCAGAGTTGCTATGGAATAAATAAATTGAACATTAGTTAAGAAAAATTACATTATCAATGAAATCTGATATAGAAATAAATGTTTGTACCATGTACATATAGGTACACAGATAGAGATACACTAAAAAGAGATTGCAGCAGGTACAAATAAATCAGAAGGCTTAGAGCATAACCATGTGGTATTTTGTCTCATCTTTAAAGCAATTATTTTAAAAGAACTTCAATTTTTCTATTATCATCATCATCATTATTAGGATGATTAACTTTAATATAAATGCTTTGTTTAAGTATTTAAAACTATGATTAGCAATCACTGTTTTTATTTTGACCTGTTGGTTACAGAAATAATACAAGCTAACAGTTTTAGTTACACAGGAAATTAAAATTATTAACTTTCATAAACTTTCTCATATACTCTTATTTAATTGGATTCCTAAATTCACATAACAAGAATTACATGCCAATGGTTGTGTGCTATCTGCAATTCATGGAATGAAAAGAGATTGTTTTAAAGCGATGGGTATACTTTAATGGGGAAATTATTTTTAATATCATTACTATAAGCTGCACAGTAGACAAAATGGGATTAGTATGTTATGCATAGTTCATGTAATAAATAGAGTACTCAAGTCACTTTATAAAATAAATAGGTTATTCAGCACAACATATCTATCAATCCTAGTAATTAATGCATCACTCTGATTGATGCAGTAAGTAGTGTACTTCAAATGGTTTGTCATGAATACACAAGCCATGTGATAAAGGTAAAATTTTCATTTTCTTTCTGGAAATAGTGGTGGCATTATTATTATTAAGCCTGTATTATAGGTCATGTGCTCAATTAATTTTAACTTGTTATCGCCCTACATTGATCTGATTGAATTTATCCTCCCTTCTTTGTTCATGCATACTCCATATAGTGTTAGCCACATAGTAGGCACGAAATAATGTTGGAATGAGTGGAAGAATGAATAGCAGTGTAAGGTAAGGTATTGGATTCTTAACTTAATGATTTGATAAACTTTATTTTATCAATTATATAAGTAGGATTTTAAAGAGTCTAATTTGCATAACAAATTTTAGGTTCTTTACAAAGAGACTAGAATAACAAAAACAATTTCTAAAACTCAAAACCACTTGAGATTTACTAGAAAGATGTACTAGACAAGGAAGGGTGATATTAACATCAAGATAAACCAGTATATCACTGGGACTGAATGGAGTCCAGAAATCTACCTCACACACATATATATAGGCTTAGTTTTTATGTTACAAAGGTAACTCAGTGGATAATCTTTAGAGAATGGATGCTGGATACCAAACGTGCCAGTGATACAAACAACATTAATTATTCTGACTTATTATTTTTAAGAAGTTGCCAATGGCCTAACCATAAAACTTGAATATCTAATAATCCTATAGTAGCCCTCTGAAGTTAACCTTGAATTAGTCAAAGCTTTCTTAAATCAACACCAAAGCCATTATCCACATGTCAGTACATTCTTAAATTAAGAGTTTTCATTTGAAAGCCATAGCCTAAAAGAAAATCTTTACAAATCACACACTTGTTAGAGGACTTGTATAAGACATATAAATAACTCTCAAATGTAACTTAAATTATTATTAAACAATAATTATAAAAAATAAATATTGTTTAAATTACCTTTTATTTTTTATTTATTTTTGTAACAGTTTATTTTTACATCATTTTGTACATTTTTTTCCATCTCAATTGTTGTAATCCCCGTGGGTTTCCCATCACCAAGTCACCCATGTGCCATCACCATAATCCCGTGCACTTCCCTCCCCACCCCACCCCCATTTTTTATCCCATTCCCCTCTCCACCCCCACAAAATGTCTCTGGTATATGGTTGTTATTGTTCTTGTTATTTTCTCACCTAGTCCATTATACTCCTTCTATGAGTGAAACCATCGGTATTTTTCTTTCTCTTTCTGGCTTATCTCAGTAAGCATGATCTTTTCCAGCTCTTAAATTACTTTTTTTAAAGATTTATTTATGCATACTGAACTGGGGTACAGGCCAGAAGTGCAGGGGCGGCGAGAGGCTTCACCAGAGACAGAGTGGGGAGCAGAACAAGCTGACTGGTGAAGTAGGCTGCTGAGGGGAGCAGCGGGCAGGTTAGGGGAGGTCTGTGGCACCATGTGGACCACCTCCAGGGCAGGGATTGAACTTGTACTGAAGAGACTGCGGCTAGCTTGCAGTGCTGAGCTTTAGCCCACTGCACCACCAGGGAGGGCCACAAATGAATATTTTTAAGTTAGCAGAATATTTGAAGGGACACTTCAATGCAGAAGGCACATGTATGACAAGGACAAGGACAAGAGAAAAATGTTTAAATCATTTGTAATTAGGAAGCACAAACCAGAACCCCAACTTCATACCAGTAGACATCTATAGAATGCCTATAACTAAAAAAAAAAAAAAAAAGGCTATTTATGGAAAGTGTCAGTGAAAATATGGGGAAATGGGCTCTCATTTGATGAGGATGTGAAATAGTTCACAATTTTGGAAGTTTCTTGGTGGCTCCTTAAATGTTAAAATAAAAAAATGTGTAATATATTACTATATTTACTTTAAAATGTGTATAGAACAAAAAATTATGTAAAATGACCTAAAAAGGATCAGTGGTTGTGGAGGTAAAGGAGATAAGGGGCAGTGTAGACTTAACAAAATATACACTTGAAATATGTACAAAAGGGTGTATATCTACTTTAACTCAATAAAACTGTTTAAAAGACATTAAGCCTACTTTTACACAAATTGTGTGTTTTAAAGTCACAGAGA
Organism: Condylura cristata; assembly: GCF_000260355.1. Taxonomy (NCBI): domain Eukaryota; kingdom Metazoa; phylum Chordata; class Mammalia; order Eulipotyphla; family Talpidae; genus Condylura; species Condylura cristata. The sequence continues at coordinate 19,610,220 of NW_004567110.1, forward strand.
CAAAATAACTTCAATATCTCCACTCCAAAACTAGTTAGAACAAGATGTGACTATGAATTCTGATTGTAAATCTCATTTGCATTCATTATTTCACACATATTTTTTGAACTCTTATTATATATAGCAAGCCATAGAAAAACACTTATTTAAAAATAAGCAAAGAGAAACTTAATCCAATGGCATCACTTATAAGTACTTACATGGGGAAACAAACATAATAAATTTAAAAGTACTAAATAGAAATGGGGAAAGTGAAGCAAAGAAGGTTAGAATATATGAATATGTGATATTAATTTAGATGGACAAGACAGACTTCAAAATAAAAAAGTTAATATTTGAGTAAAATTGTCAAAGGTAATTCAAGTCATTCATGTAGATATCTATAGGAAAACTATTTGAAAAAGGGTTTTGAGAAGAACAAGGATAAAGCCCCCAGGCATGGTTTATCCTGATACTTCACAGAAATAAGAACTAAGCCAAAGTGGATGGAACAAAGAGAGAGGATTCTTGATTATGAGACCAGAGACAAAAGAAACAAATAAGAAAAACAAATGAAGTCTGAAAAATCATTGATTTTACTTTGAGATGGGAAATAATATGACCTGGCATATATTTACAAAATTCTTTTTTAATTTACTCCTTTAATTGCTTTTGAAATATCTGTTTTACATCTCTGCCAGTGTTTTGACAGTATAGAACTCCTCCACATGCACACAGTATAGTCACTGTAGCCTCAATACAGACTGAAAGACTATTCAAACCCATGACCTCTCTCCTCAATCATGTGAAAACAAATTAATCATTGTACCCTGTAAGTATCACAAAATTATGTCCCAAATGCAATCATTACCTGCTTATTTTTTTTTTGATAAGTTCTTCAAATTAGCAACCTATTTCCTACACCTGAAATGGTTTCTTTACTTGAGAGTATACACTTTACAACTAGAAGCAACTGAAACTCAATTCAAAGGTCTTAAGAATAACAGGGAGTGTGGTCTTATTGGACCATATGAACATAACTAGTTTTATGCTTATAACCAGTGATCCAAAGGAAGCTATTATGCTTTGTTTCAATTATTTTTGTGATTTTTGCCCTTAGTTGTTAACTTTCATGTTTCAGAGCTTTCCAATACCTGCACAGAATGACAACTCTAACCCTAAGAAATATTTGTATGTCATATTATGTAAAGAGTTTGAAATAGCTTATCTTTCTCATTTACTATATACCAAGAACATTCAGATTTTTCACTTTTGAATACAGCTGGTTAATACTCCCAATCTGAGCCCAGTGCTGTGGTCAAGAGGATAACACATGTACTTGATTGACACAATCTTACCTTGAGAAGGCAGATCTCTGTGATTTACTATCACAAGTCAGGGTCAGTCTCCTATTCCTGTGGGGTAGGAAAGGCATGCCACTTTCAGCCACTGGGATTGGAAGATTTGGAGGTAATGAGGAAAACATTCCTACAAAAGAAAATTGGAGTACTGATTATCCAAAAAGACATCTGAGACTGTTTTATAAGTGGATAAAAACTGTTAAGACCTTAGTCTAAAATGGGGAGTTCTCAGATGACTAAGGAGAATTCTTGCATTTGACTACTATAATAGTACTTCAAACCTGTCGAATCCTAACTCGCTCTGCCATGTAATATTTTTCTTCACGTGGGATGTTTACTTGATTTAAAAAATAAAGTGTGTGTGGCCCTCCCTAGTGGCGCAGTGGATTAAAGCACTGCACTGAGAGGCTAAAGCCACTTCCGCATGAGTTCGATTCCCACCTGCCCTTGAGGTGACCACATGGCATGGCAGACCTCTCCCCACCCGTCCGCTGCTCCTCTCAGCAGTGTACTTCATTGATCTACCTGTTCTGCACACCACTCTGTCTCTGGTGAAGCCTCTCGCCGCCCCTGAGCCTCTGGCCTGTACCCTAATTCTGTATGTACAAATAAATAAATGTTTAAAAAAATTAAAAAATAAAATAATAAAGTATGTGTATGCAAGTATTTACTTATGCTAGCATAAAGCAATGTGTTTTAGAATGAACAATGATATAAATGTAATATATATATATATATACACACATATATATGTATACAAATAAATTTAAACTTTAGAAAAATTGTATTTGGTGTTTGTTTTAATTATATTTTCCTTCTTTAATCTCTATATCTTGGAGAGGTAAATTTAATCCCTTTTCTTTTATTTTTAAATACAAAAAAAGCTCCTTATTTAAAGATAGCTAGATTTGCATCATTTTATTAAACCTATTAATATTTATTCATTCTATATGGACACCTTGTGGCAATTGTTTCACCTCCCTAAATTGTTTGTACAGGCACAAAACATGTCTACTTAACCTCATAACCCCATCTCTAAAACTCCAAATACTAGTGACTAATATTGGCTGATATTACATAACATTCTAACGCTCCAATTTCTGGTGCCTGCATTTACACAAACTGCCAAGCAAGGGTCACTGGATATTTCTCCATACTGATAATGAAAGGTAATAAAAATTGAAAAGAAAGTATTTTATTTTCATATACTGTATTTAATATACTAAATACTATAAAAATATAATAATGTGGTTTATATTTTCAGTGGAGGATCATGTGAATCAGCCCACACATTAAGATGTCAACTTTTTATTGTCAAGCAATTCAACAGAAATTAAATCGTTGTTCCATTGGTTGAGCAATATGACCAAATTACTCAGTAGGATGTGTCTCAACTGCATACTGTACTCAAAAAAGAGTGAAAGCAAGGAAAATATTTTCCCATGAAAACATTCTCTAAAAGTATAGTTATTGTCTTGTTCATTATTTATAAGTGCCTGACACTGCAATAAACACGACACAAGATGTGTTTATGATTGCAAAACAAATATGTGATTAATTTTCTTTATGGAGCATGGAAGAATAGAGATCATTTCTCTGTTATTTTAATAGAATCCACTGCCTTATTAGTTTCTCCCTTTCACATACAGTACTATGAGTGTCTATGCTTGGGATATATTCTGCCACCAATATACATACTACAAGTGCATTGCTTGTAAAGTGATCTTGTGCTAAAGAAATCATTCCTACACACTGTCAGGCATCTTTTCTCAAAAATCTAAAGATATGAACTCAATTGGCAAAAGGCTTTATTGTGGGAACTCTGTGCATTGTCCTCATCATTCGTAAGCCATTTCAAAGTCTACACAGCTGTGATAATAGGTTATGTTCTCTTTTCTCCCCCAGTAAGGATTAGTGGAGGTCCAGTAAGTATAATAAGCTAATAAATCTGTGAGTGCTTTTACACTGAACTTGGAATGAGTCCAAATATCTCTAACTCAATTATCAAACTGAAAGCATCATAAAACTCAAGTGGCTCAAAAAGTCCTCCAACACCTTCAAGTCTGAGGCCTCAGCTAGTTTCTCTACCGATGCTTGGAAGAAGTCATGCCAAGACTTGGAGAGAGACCTTCCAAGATTGTGTGTCCTTGTCAAAAGGCAGCACACATGCAGTGACAGACTAACACGGAGTGGGGAGGAGGGTTGAGGGTGTAGTGCTGGAATAAGTGTTCTCTTTCCTTCTCCTCACAACTGTGTTGGTGGTATTCACCGAGCTCTTCGAGATCTCTCTGCTCAGACCTCTTCTTTCACTACCCCCAGACATTACCCCCGAAAGCAATAAGTTTGCAGACAAATCTCCACAGAAGGGTTACTAGTAAGACAACTTATTTAATAAGAGTATGCAATTCCATTTTTTTTAGAAAACCTTGAAATAAAGAAAAATCTTCCATCACTAGCTTCAGCATATGAAATTGGATTGGACAAAATAAAATGATGTGGGCTCTTATTGGTGGTATTGTCCCAGGGAGTAAGTATACATTTATTGATTCATTTTCAAATTATAATTTAAAGTCTAAAGTACAAAATAAAGAACAAATGTTGAGGCATTTTTTGTTTATACTTACCTATTTTCTTTTTCTTTCTTTTTTTTTTTGTTGAAAGATTTATTTATTTATTCATGCAGAACTGGGGTACAGGCTAGAGATGCGGAGGGTGAGAGGATTCACCAGCGACAGAGTGGGGAGTAGAACAGGCAGATCGATGAAGTACACTGCTGAGGGGAGCAGCGGGCGGTCAGGAGAGGTCTGCCTAGCCATGTGGATCTCCTCCGGGGCAGGCGGGGAGCGAACTCATGTGGAAGTAGTGGCTTAAGCTTCTTAATGCAGTGCTTTAACCCGATTCGCCACCAGGGAGGGCCTCTTTTTTTTTTTTTTTAAAGATTTATTTATTTATGCACACAGAACTGGGGCAGAGGCCAGAGGTAGAGGAGCAGTGAGAAGATTCACCAGAGACCGAATGAGGAGCAGAACAAGGCCAACTGATGAAGTACACTGTTGAGGGGAGCAGCGGGTGGGTCAGGAGAGGACACCATGTGGGTCACTTCTAGGCGGGGATCGAACTCATGCTGAAGTGGCTTTAGCTTCTCAGTGCTGTGCTTTAGCGCACTGTGCCACAAGGGAGAGTCACACTTACCTATTTTTTTTACGGTGCTGTTTTTGTTTGTTTAATAATTGATGAACTGTGTGTGTGTGTGTGTGTGTGTGTGTTAGAGGTGGGACATGAGGTTCAAAATAAAATCATACAATTTAGATTAAACTAGTACATCCATTTTTAGCAACTAGTGCATCCCAAAAATATATTTGTTTCTTTGATTTTTATCAATGTTTTATGATTTTTTTTTTTTCAGTTAAAGAGAAGTAAAAAAATATACTAGAGCTTGGTCAACCCTTCCTCTACTCCAGCTATCCTTCTATCCCTTCTGTGTCTCACATTGTAAAGATTTCTTTCAAGTATTAACAAATGAACTTGCTCCAGGAAAGTCTAATTTATCACTATAACAACAAGGTAGGAGAGTGCCATTTTACAGTGTTAAGTATATTCCAGATTATCTCTCTATTGGCAACATAATGGATGTAATAGTAGAGATCTTATTGTTTACCTGGCTCAAGTCACTGCAGAAATTAAAAATACTTGTACACTGTTGTCCCACCAAATGGTGGATGACCTGTGGCTCTTGTCACAATATAAATTAATAGAAATGCTCCTAAGCATTAACTGGTTAGGGTATTGTGGTGACCTACATCATAGTAAATACTGGTAAGTTGTCATTTTCTTTGGGTCATATTCAGCCTCACCTGCGTCTGCATAATCACTTGCATCACTAATTTAGGTCTGGAGAATTTTTAGATCTAATTTCTAATTGATGTTAGAACATTTCAGTCTTAATTTCTACTGATATGCACTATGATTTTTTTCTAAATTATTTCAAAGTTTATTTACATTTATATTTATATTATTTATATTTCTTGCTATTTTGACTATTTTTTCTCAGTCTTTGATACAGATTTCTTATTCCATTTTATAAGTACTAAAAACAATAGTGAAACCTAACATTGCCTGCCTAAATGGTATCTAATATAAAATGTTATTTCTTATTTTTTTCTTCAATATAACTCAATAAATCAGCACCTGTCTCCTGCATAGTATAAAAGTAAGTGGCTATAACTAAGATCTGGGTCATCATTGTACCATTTAACATTTTTAAATAGAAGATTTTCTTTTCAATTCAATATTTTATTTTCTAGCTTTAAAAATAATGTACTTTTCTGAACATGTCCTCAATTTAAGCTTGCTGAAAAAAGGTAACATACATGCTTATTAACCACTTTTGCAAATATAAAAGTGAGACCATCATATATATTTCACAAAAACTATTATTGATACTAACATTTCACTTGTGAACACATAAGTGACTACCATACCTCAAATGACTGAGTGGAACACAGTGGCTAGAAAAATTGAAATAATAAGGCAACCTGGCTAAAAGTAGCATATCATTTCTCTGTTATCTTTGTGTCTATTTTATTTGTTATGCTTATTTCATCGTATAAGTAACATTTTTGTTATAAAATTATAATTTCAGGCCCTCCCTGGTGGCGCAGCGGGTTAAAGCACAGCACTAAAGTCGCTTCCTCATGAGTTCGATTCCCTCCTGCCCCGGAGGTGACCACATGGCGTGGCAGACCTCTCCTGACCCGCCCGCTGCTCCCCTCAGCAGTGTATTTCGTTGATCTGCCTGTTCTGCACTCCACTCTGTCTCTGGTGAATTCTCTCACCCTCCACATCTCTGGCCTGTATCCCAGTTCTGTATGCACAAAAAAAATAAAATCTGTAAAAAAAATTTAAAAAATAAAATAAAATTATAATTTCAAATATGCATCTCATTAAAATTAATGAGACACACTTCCCATAAAAGATGAGTTTTGATTGTTAGATCTCACAGTGCATGATACAGGCCTGTATTGTGAATGTTCTCTTTTCTTAAATCTTGTCTATTTGGCTTTTTAAAATTATGACTTTTTTTTTCAGGTCTTGTATCTTGCTCTAGAGCCTCTTCTGATTTTATGTAATCTACTTTCTCCTTTTGTTGCCTTTGTGTGTTGCTATGCAACTCAATGCATTCTCTGCTATCACTTTTTCTTTTTCAGTTTAAAATGGTTGCTGTTTTTCCTTCATATTGTTTGCATATAGTATTTGTGAAAAAATTATTCTATGTTGTTAGTCAATTAGAGATGTTTTAAACATTAATTATGTAGTATGTTGGTAAATATTTTCATTTTGGTTTCAGAATTATAAAAAAAACTGAATTTTCACTACTCTGAGAATGTTTTGATCTTATAAAATTTCAGCTTTCATATTACTAAAAATGCATACACATAAATCATTTCTTCATTAATCACTGATCTAGGAGAAGCCACTGAGCCAAATTTCAGTGACCAAAGAGTAGAAGAGTGGTGGGTAGCAAAGGTTAGGAACAGTGGAAGGACACATACAGGAGAGAGACCAGAAGGAAGAACTGAATTCACAGGTTACACTAGCCTCTCAAATATCTGACATGAGCTTGCCTGTACCAATGTGCTACCTACATGCAAGTTAGTTAATTATAGTGCTGACATTATTCACCCTTCTATATTAGTGTCATTAGTAGTAAACCCTTAATTTTATTTGAAAATATATCTATTACCTATAGATTATAAAGATAAAATTCTGAACCTTCACAATAAATATACTGGGGAATGGAGAAAGGACCCCGTGTAAATATTAGACAGAAGAAGCATATAGGTCCACGACACTATTTCAACATGACAGTCAATGAAAATGTCATCTGTTCACACACTTGAGAAAGTAGGTAGTTGGTAATCTAAATGTATTTATTTAAAACCATAAATATGTATGTATGTACTTAGTATATACTATGTATGTATGTATGTGTGTATGTATATTTGCTTACAAAATAATAATAATACTTTATTATTTAGCTTTAAAATTATGTGTTGATTTTGCTAAGGAAAATTAATATATTTAAGTTGATATGCAAAATACATTTGTCTTTGATATCTCAAAATAACATTTTATAGCAGAATACAAGTCTCAGCACATACTCTCATATGTTAATGCACATAATTAAGAAAACGGGCATTAATTAAACACAAACTCACATACACAACACAATAATTTGTCAACAATCGAGGTATAAACACAGTCTAACTAATTCAAATTTTTGCTCAAGAATTGATTTAGATGTAAATGTATTCAAATGTTGGCAATAATGAACACACCAAAAGGTAATGGTTTAGCCTGTTCATTCATAATAGAGGTTGATTCATGTGCTTGTTTGAAGGGGGTAATCAAGGCAATATCAAGGGGACATTTTTTTATTAAGTAACCAAGATAATAACCTAGCAAAAGTAGGATTAGATGACCTGTAATTGTATCTCTCTGTCCTACCATTAGTGAGATGGAGCCAGCAGGAAGAAACTCTGGCTAGACTGAGAAATGATTTAGAATAGTTTTAATCTGTTAGGCAAATCACTTCTTATTTAAAGCTCTTTATTCACCATATTAGCACAATATTGGGAAGTAACTTGGAATTATGCAGGAGTAAATTAGAACTATGGAAAACTCTTGTATACCTTTTAGAAATTAAGCTGAATACCTGCTTCTTTTAGTGACATAAAATGTAATGACTTTTACTGAAGAAAGCTTGTACCAATTTAGTTTTCAAAGAACATTGTATAGAAATGTCTAGGTGCCCTTTCTTATTTTATGAAGCATTATGCAAAGCTGCAGTCCATTTAAACTTCATTGCCATTCACTTTATTAAAATATGCCACATTATTGCATTTAAAGTTTTTTTTTTTTAATTTCATTCATTACATGTGAAGATAAATGTGTTTCCCTGTTTGTTGCCTGCAAAATTCTGTTTGTTCAGTGAGTACAATCTGTATAGATGGGTTGAATGTCGGACTAGCAAAAGAAGAATGGGTAGATAATGATTTATTTATTACCACTTACTTGATTATATATATATATATATATATATATATATATATATATATATATTTACATTATTGTTCATTTTGTGACAATGTTTACTTCCCTCCTCCTCCTACCATCATTACCATAGCCTTCCATATTCCTTCCTCCTTCTGCTCCTTCTCTGTCCCCTTCCCTTTGGGATCTCTCTAGTTGATAATTGTCTGTTTTTGTATTGTTTTGTTTTGTGATAACAATATACATTTTCCCCCATTTTATTTGGTTCTCTTAATTCCTCCTATAAGTGAAACCACTTGATATTTTTATTTTTCCTTCTGACTTATTTCACTGAGCATAATCTCTTCCAGCTCCATCCATGTTGCTGAGAATGGCATGAGTTTATCCTTTTTTGATTGCTGAATAGTATTCCATTGATATATATATATATCCCACGTCTTGATCCAACCACTTACTTCTATTTAGAAAATTGCTCAAATTTTATATTCACGGACTTGTATATTTTAATTAATGTAAAAATGATCAGGAAGTCTGGCAAGATGCAAAGTTGCAACAGAATGAAGACATAGGACTCACCTCTTCTAGAGTCAAAAAAAAAAAATTGCAGTAGACCCAAATCAGCAGTATTTGAAATATAAACAGAAGACCACTTCATTCATCAGGAGTAATAATAATCTAGCAGAAAAGCATAGGAAAACCTAATTCAACTGTGCTTGCAGCACTATAGAGAATTACTAAACCAGGAAAGAGAAGGGGGGCTACTGTTGTCCCATTGCTGCCTCGGGGCACAATACCACATTAGGGACTTCAGAGCTCCAGAACACTCTAGAGAAGGGAACACACAAATTTGGCATTTAGCACAATGATGTACCATTTAACCACAGGATGATGATTCCTGACTTGAGCCCAAGTCTCCCAATCCAGAACAATGGAAGTCTAAACCACTGGAAAGAACCAGGTCAGATCATATAGGTCCCCTCATGAAAGAGGCTGTAATTTCCAGTATGAGGTTGTGATATTCAAAACATCTACCCTACCCCACTCATGGCCAAGACCAAGACAACAACTGATGTTTTCCCTCACCAGAGTTTGAGTACCTGTAGATTTATCACAGAATCATTGCCCTAGGGTATGGGTCAATATGGGAAAAACAAAACTCTTACTAACTGTGACCTTGGCTCAACTAAAACCCTTGCCAGTTCTGTGATGCTCAAATATAGCTGAGCTGTTGAGGCTTGCACCAGACTATACAAGACATTTTGGCTCTATGGGAGAGGATCACTGTGATCACACACTGTACAATTCTTGTACATGCAGCACAGTAAGAAGAGTGAATACTTGATGCTCACTGGAGGCAAGCTTTCAGTGGCCTATTGCCCCGGCCATCAGGATAAATGCCAATTCAGAAATAGTTACTAGATAAAAAATCTAAGGTTATATCCAGTCTCATGTGGGAGGGCCAGGAGACCAATTTTCGAAGAAAAGGAAACTCCCTATTACATCCCTTAAAAACTGAACAAAAAAGGACCATATGACAAATTCTGTAACACAAAATCCAGTAGAGATGTCTTGGGTTCAAGTCAGGAATCAGATGTCCCAGCAGAACTGCATAACATTCCTGAAGAGGAGTTTGAGCAAACCATTATAATCACAGTTGTGCATTAAGAAAAATAATGGATGATATAAATCAAAAACACAAAGATGGAGAAAAATCAAAATTACTGGAAATGAACTAAAATAGTACAACAAAGATTCTCAGCAGTAGACCAAAAAAAAAAAAAAAAAGGAAATAGTGAACTTGAAAACACAGGGGTAGCAAATATACAAACAGAATATTAAAGAAAAAAAGAACTTCATATGAGATTGATAAATACTAAAAAGCTCCCCAACAAATGTTACAGAAGATACGGAGAAAGTAGAACCCTATTACATTCTAAATGGGAGTGCAAACATTTTTAAGTTATTTTGGAAAGTGATCTGGACTTACATTCAAAAACTAAAAATTGGAAATGTTTTAAGACCCAGAATCCCTACTCTTGGGCCTCTGGCTTTCCAAAGATCATAAAGATGGACTAAAAAAAAATTATATGCTTCACAATATGACTGTAGCATTCTTCACAATTGTTAGGACAGGACACAGCCTAAGTACCCTCTGATAGGAGGTTGGCAAAAGATGTGAAAAACCCACACCACATAATATTATTCAGATAGGAGGAAAATCAGTATCTTAATATTTGCAGCAAAATGGCATGAGTCTGATGGAATTATATGTAGTAAGAAAATTAGAATGACAAAAAAAAATATTGGACATTTACATTGCAAACAATTTAACGAGGCAATATGTTCATAAAACTAGCAGATACTAATAAATGAAATGATTTTGTGAGGGGAAGAAGAGAAGGGGATGAAGAAGAGATCAAAGAGTTATAAGTGATGCTAGTGAAAAAGATAAAATAAAAAAGCAAATCATTATTGTTACTTAAAATTAAATAAATTTTAAAAAGTTATCATAGACATGGTTCTTATTTAAAGTTATCAAATTTAATAAATTCACTTATTATTATGTTGTGAATATATTTACACTTGGAATATCTTTCCCTCATTGACACTAGTTACAATCAAAATTATTTTGTTCTTTAATTTTTGTCATATATAAGTCAATAGTTTCCAATTCTTATTAAGTGAACAAGTTTCTAAAGGATTCCATTTGGTCATAATTAATGGAGTTTTGTTTGTTTGTTCTTAAGTCATATAAACAAACTTCCCACCATTCATATATTTGAATAGCTACTTTATCAGATGTGTGGATCTCTTGGAAACTTCATGTCTTCTATTAGGAGAATTCTTTTATTTTTTACCTGTCTTAAACTAAGTGTTTTATGATGTAAACAATGTAAGAAAGATACAGTACTCCCAAGGACAGACATCAAACAGGATTTCTAACCAATTTTAGTTAGAAAAGCAAATGATTTTCAAATGTAAGTTACTTACCTCAATGATTTTTCCAGCCACTTCAGGTGAATTTTCATCCTTTCAAAATCTGAAAAGACTATTTTAGGAGAGACAGATAGAGAAGCTCTTTCATAGACAAGCACCCAGAATATTCTTTTTTCCAGAGTAAAATGACTTGGTCATTGCCTCAATAAGGAACATGATTGACAGCAATATAATTCAACTCAAATTGCTCATTTGGAGTACAAGTATCAGGCCTTCTTAATGCTCAAGAAAAGAAATATTTTTGTAAAATCGATGCACAATCTCTGAAATTGCAAAGCAAGACTGAATCATCTTCCAGAATGATTATATAACGGCTGGGACATTGAGGAGTCTTTTATTCTGGGGCTGTGACAAACACAAACCTCATAATTCCTATGTCTCCAAAGTAGTCTCTGTCCCCACCAAATAAACACCAAATTTATTTTTTAATCCCTAGCTAACTTCTAAGCTATAGAAATAAAAATATTCTTGCTGACTTGAGATTGAGATTTGCCTGATTATGTTTCAGATTTTATACATGTCAATTGAAAATTTCAACTTATAAAGTCATTACCTCTTTTTGTGTGGAGAATTCAATAATAGCACATATTAAAAGTGTCTTTATAAGGCAAAATGAAGACTGTCACCTTGTCAGACATCTTTCACAGCTAAAATTCTAATCCAGGTAGAACTGCAGATTATGTTTCTTGTGTGTGTAACTGCAAATACTTGTAAAGTTTCTTAAAAAATGAAAACTATCAGTAAGCCCTTTTACCCTTTAACAGCAACAAACAACTTTGTGTTTTTGTTTTTTTTTACCCCTCCCAGTAAACTTTAAACTCTGTCCTTTCATTTATTTCTTTCTGAATCATTTATGTTATTCATGGTGACATATCCATTCTTATTTGTATATATTATTGATGTTTAAAAAAAGACAGTGAATCGGGCCCTCCCTGGTGGCGCAGCGGGTTAAAGCACAGCACTGAGAATCTAAAGCCGCTTCCGCATGAGTTCGATTCCCGCCTGCCCCAGAGGTGACCACATGGCGTGGCAGACCTCTCCTGACCCTCCCGCTGCTCCCCTCAGCAGTGTACTTCGTCAATCTGCCTGTTCTGCTCCCCACTCTGTCTCTGGTGAAGCCTCTCACCACCCCCTGAGCCTCTGGCCTGTACCCCAGTTCTGTATGCACAAATAAATAAATCTTTAAAAAAAAAAAAAAAAGACAGTGAATCAAAACCAAATGAGAACCACCTCACAGAAAACAGCCCATATTACAAAGAACATAGACAACTAGTATTGATGAGGGTGGGAAGGAAAAGGAACCCTAGAAATATTAGTGAAAATGCAGAGTGGTACAGCTCCAATGGAAAACAGTATGGAGGTTTCTCAAAATATTAAAAATAGTCATACATACAATAATTTCACTCCTAAGAATCTTCTAGAAGACTACGAAAACAATAATACAAAATATTACAAAAACTATGTTCATTTCAGATCTGTTCATAGTAGCCAAGTTACAGAAGCAACTTAAGTGATCAGTGGATTAAGGAGAGGCAATATATATACACAACGGGATACTACTCAGCTATACCAATATATAAGCTCTTGTCTTTTGTGGCAGCATGGATGGAACATAAGGGAATTATGCTAAGAAATAATAATCAAAATGATAAAGACAAATACCAGATGTTTTCATGTGGAATATAAAACAAAACAAAACAAAACAAAACAAAACAAAAAAAACAATGAAACAGACTAAACAAACCCTTGGAAATCTAACTGAAGAATTGAGGCTCTCAGAGGGGGTAAGTAGAGTGAAAGAAAATGGGACAAGGGCACATCAGTGGAAGATTATAGATGCTTAGTGGTAGTATTAGTGTGATAACAGATATTTATAAAGGTATGAACCTATACTAGTAAAACATGTACAGTGCTATAAATTGGACACCTCAATAAAAAAAAACCCTTTTAAAAAGATCTTGAATTTTTTTCGAACACTTAAATACAGAAACATTGCTATATTTTCATTAGATGATACATATCTTAATTGAGTCACAGAATGGAAAAAATGTTGAGAGTTGAAGAATTTTGTCTCAGCCTTTTAAGACTGTAAAATCTGTTGGAGCATACATTTCAGATTTTCTAAACAAATCCTCTGTATCACTATATAGCAAAACAGGTAAGAGAAAAAATAGGTCAAGGTAGATTTTAATTTGGTCATAGTAAAAAAGAAAGGGAAAAAGGAAACCCAGTTGACATTCTGAACTTGTTTTGATGACTTGTCAAATTTATTTATATTTGAAAATCTTGGCACAGATATACAGCCTCATTGTGTTAATGATAGTATATGGCAAAATATGATAATTTCAAAGACCTTTTACAGAATAATTAATGCTTTAGGCCAGCATGCTTTACTGAGCATTAACTTGTTAAATAAGTTCATATTTTATTTAAAAAGTTAAATAAGATGAAATTATTATGAATGCATATACACATGTATTTACATATATACAAGTATATATGTGTATATATATGTATATATGTTTAAAACTTCATAAAATTGCATTTTGAGTGGTTGGAAACAGACATGAACAAAATGATGAAAATGACTCACATATGAAGCTGTATTTTGTTGACCATGAATAGTAGAAAGTGAAGTTGAAAGTGCCAAGTAACACAGTGAGAACTTTTAGTATCCCATAATAAATATAATATTTAATTTTTAAGAAGATTGCTTTACACATCTTAATTTTGATATGATCTTTGTACAAGAATACCTTAGTTTATGGTCTATCATATTTCATAATTTAAAAATTTAAGGAAACTAGCATACAAATATAAAAATTTTAATGCATGTTATTGTATTTCCACATACTAAATGCAAATCCTAAGATATATCTAAACTAAGTAGAAAATTCAAAAAACTAATAGGGGTACCAGTCCCTCTCAAAATAAAAAAAAAAATTATATTTGAATTTAAATATCTTTCTGTGCTTTTTCTTAATTCCACAACCAAAGAGAAGGAACTAGATTTGAAATCTACAAAACTATATCATTGCCTATATATTGAAATATTCTTATTTCAAAACAATTACTATGACACTTTCTTATAGATACTGAGGAGTATTTTATCAATAAGTGAGTACCATAAATATATATATATATATATATATATAGAGAGAGAGAGAGAGAGAGAGAGAGAGAGTTATCTCTTTTAATGTTTTATGAATAATTTAATTTTTTTACAGATTTAAGTTTACAGTGAAAATGAAGGAAGGTACATTATTCCACATATACCAGATCTTCCTTATTTCGTCTCACAGCTTGGTATTAGTATTTCCTATTAATAAGGAGATTGAGTATATAAATGCTTAGCATACTTAAGTATGTTGTTTGTATTTCAGTCATAACAGAAAGTCAGTCAAACTTTGAGTGGTATTCAAGGTAGCTAGTGCAAGCAAATACATTAAGCTGTTAGGCACCATGTTAATATATAGAATATGGCTAAAATTATCTTGAACAACACATCTACTAGTAAATCTGTGCATGTGTCAGGAGACTAGGCTTGATAGAGCCATAGAAACAAAGGTACATATTTGAGTATGGGTATATTTAACTTAAATAGAACATGGAAACAGGATTATTACAGCCTCCGCAAGTTTATCAGTGGTAATACAATTCCAGGCAACAATATGTAGGAATTAGCTACCAGTAGTTATTTATGACAAAAGCAATGCAGAAGAATCTTTAATCTCAAAATAAATAAATGTAAATATCAACTACTGCTCTACTGCTATAGTAAAATAAAACAAAAGATGAATATATACTATTGCACACAGTTTAAAAATTAAAGAATATTTACTATGGGTAGCTTTTATTGTTTTTTTTCCAAAAATTTGTGATGGTGCTTCTTAAATTGACATAATTTATACATACAAAATGTCATAAATTACTCCTGATACACTGTAGTTTGCTCCTCTACCCTAATTATCTGCATGAAAATTATTTAGTCAAAGATCTCAAAAAGTCACTATTACCTTTAAAGCACTGTACTCTTTTTTATTAAGATTTTAGCAGTCAAAAATCTGTTCAACAAATGGTGCTAGGAAAATTGAACTGCCATATACAAAAGAATGAAATTAGACTGCTAGTTCACACCATGTACAAAAACAAATTTAAAATGGTTGGATATTAGACCTGAAACAATGAAGTATAGCCAAAACACTCTACAACATAAATTCCAGAAACTTTTCTTCCAGAAAACTTGTCTCCAGAAGTAAGGAAAACAAAGGAAAATATAAACAGCTGGACCTATATCAAATGACAGAGCTTCTGTACAGCAAAAGAGATAGTGACCAAAAGGAAGAGAGAATTACTGAATGAGAAAAAATATTTTCACATCATGCATCTGATAAGCAGCTCATATTGAAGATCTGCAATCAGCTCACACAACTTGGAAAAAAAAATAAGCAATCCAGTCAAAAGATGGGTAGAAGAACTAAATACATATTTCTCCAGAGAAGAAATGCAAATGACCAACAGGCACATGAAAAAATATTCAGTTACTTGTTATCAGAGAAATGAAAATCAAAACCACAATGAGATAAAAACTCATACCTGTGAGAATGCCTCACATTAAAAACAAAACAAAACAAAAAAACAGAAAAAAAAAAGTGTGGTGAAGATGAAGAGAAAAAAGAACCCTCTTGCACTGCTAATGGGAATATAAACTAGCTCAGCCATTATGGAAAATCGTGGAGATTCCTTAGAACACTAAAATAGCTCTGTCCTATGACCTACATATTCTGCTCTTAGGAATCTACTCAAAGAACACAAAGATGCTAATTCTAAAAGAAACATGTGCTCTTATGTTTAGTGCAATAGTTTACAATAGCCAAGATATGGAAACAACCTAAGTGCCACAAACAGAGGATGGATCAAGAAGATGCAGTCTATAAACACAATGTAATACTACTCTGCAATCAAAAAAGATAAACTCATGCCATTTGTGTCAACATGGATGGATCTGGAAGGATTGATACTAAGCAAAATAAATCAGAGGGAAAAGATATATATCAAACTGTTTCACTTCTATGTGGGATACAAACAAACCAAATTAAAATCAAAGAGAACTTGGAAGTTGACCATAGATATGAAGCATCCGTGAGGGGGTGGGGAAGGAAATGGTGGGGAGAGGTGACAGCAGGGGAGGGGGGGAGAGACAGGGAGTGGGAGAATAACACAAGGGACTATGGTGAAGAACTGTGGGTGCTTTGGTGATGGCAGAACTACAGTGACTACATCGGGGGAGGAGTCGTATATTGCCCAAAAATTAAATTAAAACAGAAAGATTTTTTGCTGACGTCTTTCAACTTACATTAAGCTTTTTAAACCAAGGCGCTATCACTCACTCAAATTTACTTTCTGGGAAATTAAATCTTTAAAAAAGATTTAAATAAATTAAATCTTTTATCAGAAACTGTGATGTAACAGTAGGAGTTGCTGACTAATGGATTATAAAATAGAACAAGTTAAAATTGATTTAGGCATGATTCTCAGGACTTTTGCCCTAGAGGAACAAGTTTATTTTAGCATCATTATTTCCAATATTTTTAGCAGTGTTGTGGTAACTTCTTAATACAATTTAAAATTGATGAAAAATTAGAATGACAATTTTTAAATAATATTTCATCTGCTTTTTAGAAATGTTATTAATGTTTACTTTTGTCTGCAGCAAATATGCCATCATTCAAACTGTTATCATTTCTGCAGAAATGTGATATTCCTACTTGATCACATGAGTTTAATATTTTTGCTATATTTTTATCAAATTTATAGGAATTTATTATTATTTATAGAGGTTAATCTGACTACCTTGTTTCCTATAATGGTCTTAAAAAATAAGTGTTTACATACTTATATATGTGACCATTATATTTTCAGATATGCATCTATAAGAAAAGTAAACTTTTAATGAAAGTTATAAAACTATATTTATTATGACTGCAAGACACATTATATAATTGTCAATGTACACTGTAAGTATATACACAAAATACATTTTAGTACACATACATACATGTTTTAAAATATACACATATACATATGTACACACATGTATGTATAAACATTGTGACTTTTTAATATTGTAGAATTTTTCTCAAGAGACATCTATAGGATTCAATTATCATTTAAATTCTGATTAGGGAAGCTGAAATTATGTCCTTAGTCTCTCCAAAAAGTACAAATAAATAAATTTTCCATGGCTATAATAGTTTAATAGCTCCATTTTACTTGTAAATATTTAAAAATGTCAAGACCTTACGTCTCATTCCCTGACCTTCCCACAAGAAACCCCTGCCTCTGTCTTTGTAGGTCACTACCCATGTGGTCTCTGCTTTAGAAGTTTAGAAACTAAAATGTAATTGTTTGAAAAGAAAAATATGATTTCTAATTACTTAACACAGAATGGATAAAAGGCCACATTTAAAATTCCAAAAGTTGAAGATTAGCTTTATGTTAAAACATGCAATAAAGTTAAATCAGATTTCATTTGATGTTACTGCTGATTCTATGAAAATAGAATATTTAAGACATTATTCCTACTTCAGTTGAACTCATTAATTGAAAACACTATATGGAACTGAATTATTCAGAAAGCTTAGGTAATTAACTTTTCTGTATTTATTAAAATGGTTGATCAAGGTCCAATTTAAACATTTTCATCTGAATTAGATGATTCTACTGAATTTCCAAGCTTTTCACCTATGTCTCTATTTGGTCACAGAACAAAACAAGAAGAGAAGACAGACAATACCCTTTCTGATAGGCGAGGTTATATATTAATGTTGCACTAATCAGTGGAAATATTTATCAAAATTTAATATTTTTCTAAGCAAATGCTTTAAAGCTTTGAATTCATTAAAATCCACACATTATAAACCACCTTAAGATTGTATGACTCATTTTACTAAAAGCTATGCAGAATACTAACAACAAATAAGGTGGTCATCTATACTTTTAACCTAATTATTAAAACACCAATACTTAAGATATTGAGCAGGTTTGTAATTTACCAAAATTAATGTCACAGACATTCTCTTGATTTTTTTCTTATTTTCTTCTCACATGATCACACTACAAAACACATACTGTGAAAATAGAAATTACATTATGAAAAATTAGGTTAATGTTCAAAAATCTCATACATAATGACAGTTATGATAAATGTCCATAATTTTAAACACTGTCAACAGAGCTTTTGAGGGGACATCTGGGAAGAAGAGATGAATAATACAGAAGAACTCCTGCTATTTTATTTGACAGACCTTATACTATGAATAGTTATCCACTACCCTTTGTGCAAGCAAGTTAACAAAATAATGATTTTGGAAAAGGATATTACTATCCTAGTATTAAGAAAATTCTCTATCTCTCCTCACATGGCTGTCCTAATTGTTAGGTCATCCTTTAACTGTATATGCCTTGACTAAAAAGTAAAACAAGTATAGGAAATTACCTTATATATATAAAAAAAAGACTCACAAGTACTAATCACTTAAACATTTCCCACTGTTCTCTAATCCTTTCTGTCACTGTTGAAAGTTTTCCTAGTAGTAGTAGTGGTCATCTTGGGTCAGGTAAATATCATTTTTTTTTTTTACTTTTCATGTTGCCTTTTAGTCAAAATGACCCCAGATTAATGCAGTAATGTGGGTCCTCCCTGGTGGTGCAGTGGGTTGAAGTGCAGCACTGTGAAGCTATCTCAGCACAAGTTTGATCCCCAGCCAGGAAGATGACCCACATAATGCAACAGACCTCTCCTGACCAGCCCGTTGCTCCCCTCAGCAGTGTACTTCAGAGATCTGCCTGTCTACTTCCCAGTCTGTCTCTGGTGAATCCCTCACCCTCCTGAACCTCTGGTCAGTACCCCACTTCTCTTTGCATAAATAAATAAATATTTTTTTTTTAAAGATTAATGTCATAATATAACTTTCTTTCACTTGAGATAAATGGTGCATCACATTTGATTTACCAATTTCAAGTAAACCACAGCCTTTCTTTTCATGGCAGCCCCAGTGAGTGACTGTAACTGATAACACTGAGACAGTTACCTGCAATTACTGACACTGAACTTCCTGAAAACCTTTTGCCTTCTATAAAATCTTGCATGCTGTAGCAGGTTGAAATTCTTACTCATGCAGGATAGACAAAAATGTACAACTGAAGAAATGACCAGATTCCAAATTAAAATGGCTATTTTCACAACATCGATTAATTAAATTGCATTTCTAATGTCTTATCCTGAGCCATGATGATCTGAGGAACACATTTAAGTGATAAATTACATTCTGAGATATTAAATTTTCAACTAAATAAATCTGTTAATATAATTATGACTATCATGGGAGATTAAGGATGTTAATTATTTTCTTTAATTTGTTTACTTTAAATATCATTGTTTATTTTTTTAAATGAGATTTTAGGCCCTCCCTGGTGGCGCAGCGGGTTAAAGCACTGCACTAAGAAGCTAAGCCACTTCCACATGAGTTCGATTCCCACCTGCCCCGGAGGTGACCCACATGGCGAGGCAGACCTCTCCTGACCCGCCCGCTGCTGCCCTCAGCAGTGTATTTCCTCAATCTGCCTGTTCTGCTCTCCACTCTGTCTCTGGTGAATCCTCTCACCTTCTGTATCTCTGGCCTGTACCACAGTTCTGTATGAATAAATAAATTTTTTAAAAAATATAAGATTTTATAAGATTTCTATCCTCAAGTGTGGTCACTGCAGCTCTCCCACCACCAAAACACTGGCGTCCTCTATCATAGTCAACTGTGCCCTTCCACCCACACGCTCTCTCGCATTTTCTACTCTCTTCCTCTCCCTCTGTGTCCCCTCCAGTCCTACAAGACAATAATAGCTAACTTGTGCCTTCTTATAATATTAAAAGCTCTCTACTATTTTTTCCAAATGTTAAGTTTATTCTTTGGCTTTGCCATCTTCTACCTTCCCTTTCACTTTAATGAAAACTATGACTTCTGATACTTTACGAATTTTTCTTGCTCCTTGTCCAAAAACTATCACATAATTTATATAGTTCTTTTGGTTTTCCTAGTCTAAAATCACTATGTTATTATGGAATGATATATTTCTATGAATTAATTTACATACATATTTTCTTTTACACTTAAATAATGTTTTCATTTTCTTGATTTACAAATATTCTTGCCTGAAAACAAAAAGTAAGACCTTTGTTTAATTCCTAGTGGTTAGCTGAATTTACACTTGATCACATCCAAAACAGGAACATAGAAAAAGCATGTACTGTGGTGATAATAGATTTTAGGTTAAAAAAAACTAAAAATTATTGTCTCATTACTTGAGACAGAAGTCTTTATGTCATAATCAGTTGAATAAGCACTGCAGCCTAACAGTGAGATGTGTTTCTATGAAAAATGTGGAATGTGGTGTTTACTACTGAAATTATTTCCATTTGCACACTCTGATTAGAATTTAAATTGTAAATATGTGAAAATCTCAAAACATTCTACAAATTTGAAATACTTATTAAATAGATATATCAGGAATTTATGTTTCTGCTAGGACAAAGAGATTGAAAACTATTATTCTCATCCCTCCATAAAAACGAACAAACAAAAAGAAACATTGAACAAATTAAAAAGAACAACCTTCCTTAGATATATCAGAAAATTGTGTTTGTCACCTGGAAAGCCTGAGCTGTATTTTCATAGCTTCCTTGAGATATTCAGTGATATAGAGGCCAAACTGCCCACAGTGCTGATCAGATTAAAAAGAAATTATTTGGGGGGCGGGGGTGTCTCCCTATGCATTACAAAGAGCTTCCTCTTCTGACCCCCCACTCTGTCTCTAGCTTAAAAAAATCAACTCTTTTTATTTTTCCTCCTCCTCACTTTCACTCTTCTCAATTACTCTTTCCTGTTACCTGGAATGAATTCTTTAAGCCAGTAAATCAGCTATGTGCAAGCCCTTGTCTCATTTTCTGTATTTTGTAGAAAACTTGGCTGTTTGCCAATGGACAAAGGTTTCCCTGGCCAGTAGTGAATGTAACCATGTTGGTGAGTACAGGAAAGCCAACAGAAAAACAGTCAGTCAAAACCAAATGGTTATTTTTCGAGTCACTGAGTCTTGGGATGGTTTCTAAGGAAGAAAGAAAAATGCTGACAGGTGTCCTTATTTCTCCTCTCTTTCTTTGGGAATGTGATTCCCTCTCTCCGAAATCTCTTCTCTCTAACAACAACAACAACAAATCCCTCCATTCATTATTTATTTTAGTTTTTATCAATTGTCTAATACTTCTATGAGATAATCTTATGTTTAATGAAGTTTGAAATGCACAAAAAGAAACTCTATAAAATGCTTTATGAAGTGATTTCCTTCTTATTTAATGTGTTTTAAAGTTTGTCCAAATCTTTTAGAGAGAGATTATTTTGATGAACTTTAATTACTATTAACGGAAATAATCACAATAAAGATTATGTTCTTGCTAGGCAATTTAAATGCAAATATACAAAAGATATTATTACTAAAAACCTGGAACAAAAAAGAAACTAAAAAAAAGATGGAAAATATTATGATTTGAACAGATAATAAAAATTCTAATTTCTTAGGAAAAAATGTCAAGTAAAGTAGTAATATAGTAACTTTTTTAAATAACATTCACAGTGTTTCATTTAAAGAGATTATCTGATTTTAATTTTTAAAATCCCAGAAAATTTCTTGCTTAATTTCATTATAAATTGAAATCCAAAGTGGCACAAGGAATGACATTTTCAAAGAAAATTCATCACATTAGCCGCTAATACCACTTTTTTATGAAAACTGTATATGGATGCACGAATGAATTATAATTTTTATATTTCTAGATTGTGTTGGATGTTGAATGTGTATTACCTAAAGATGGTGCACTATATTGTTTTGGATTTGTCTTGTGGCACAGTAAAATTAGAGGAATTAACCATTATTGTGTAACTATGAGAACTGCGTTTATGTCTTGTATTTTAATAGTTGTATGCATGGTTGACTTTCATGTATATATTATTTCCAGAATTGCCTATTTTGCTTCATATCATGATTATGTTTCATCCCTATTATTAGAAATATTTAAAGATTTTTTTTTTTTT
>NW_004567110.1:19633091-19651857 GCF_000260355.1 Condylura cristata
GGAAGCAGAACAGGCAGATCGACTAAGTACACTGCTGAGGGGAGCAGCGAGCGAGTCAGGAGAGGTCTGCCTCGCCATGTGGTCGCCTCCGGGGCAGGCGGGAATCGAACTCATGCGGAAGTGGCTCCAGTTTCTTAGTGCAGTGCTCCAACCCGCTGCGCCACCAGGGAGGGCCTAAATAAATCTTTTTAAAAAAGAAAGAAAGTATGCATTTGTGAAAAAGTATTGAGTATTTAGAATTTTAAGTTTTCTTAGAGAGGAACTAAATAATGTGATGAGTTATTTGAACAAGATCTGAAGAATGTAAAGCAGAATCTATGCTGGATATTTGACATAGATTCCTAATACTTTTTGAGTTTTACCAGTTTGGTGATTTTTAGATTTCTTATCACTGATGTATGGTTATGTCCATTATAAACTTATATTATCCTAAAAAGTATAATAGGTGTTACCAGTGAGTTTATAGTGCTCTTTTCTTCCTCCTTCTATTTGTATTATATCTTTTCATGCTATCTTGCCATTTTTGATCTAACAGTTCTTTCCTCAGATGTCACAAAAACATCTCTCACTGATCTACTCTTCGTACTGGCCTATTATTATCTGTCTGGTTCTGAATCCTGTAATATATATGTAATATATTTACTTTTTCATCTAATTGAAAGATAATCACCTTTCCCCCCATGTTTGGAGTAGTTAAAATTAAATAGCTGGAAAATTTTTTTACATTAAGAATTTTAGTATCTACTTTTAGATGTTAGCTAATTATAAGGAACACAAAGGCACAAGTTAGTAAATGAAATGTTCATATTTGGGAACCAATGAATAAGGCTTTAAAATAGACATTGGTTTAATACATTTTATAATTTTAATGGATACAAATATCCCTCTGTAGTTAGCAGTTAATTTTCCTCAGTTTCTACAACTTTATGTGGCTCACTTATTAAAATGGCATGCTTATGAAGTACACACAATAATCACAGAATTTTGCAAATACCAACTACATAATCAATTACTAATGGCATAGTAGTATTTCAACTCTTGTAGCTATGACCTACTGCATGTGCAGAATTTAACGTATTGAACAAAGACATTGCTAAACAGACTAGAGTTATAAATCTTAGTTGGAAATTCAGCAGTATCAGTTGCCATTATAATTCCCTATTATTTGTATAATCATAACTTTATTAATTGAATCCACTGTCTTACTTATATCAAGTAAGTACTATCTTACTTGATATAAATTGAATCCACTGTCTTACTTATATCAAGTAAGTACTATCTTATGATATAAAGAACATAAAACTTGCTCTAAATTTTAACTTCTCAAATGGCAATCTGTATTCATAAGATTGTAATATATTTAACATAGCACTAAAGCATGATAAAGGTTTATTTACTATCAACAATACACTGAAAACAGAAGTAAATAGATTTCATAATTGTGAAATAGTAATTGCATTGACTTTTAACTTATTGAGTATCTATTTCACATAGCATTAAAATGTCCTAATAATATCAAAATAAATAAAGTAGCATATAAATTATTTTTAACACTACAGTTTTCTGTTCACTGCTTGTAAAATATACAGAAGTAGCTGACTATGGAGAAATGACAGTTACATATTTCACTAATTCAATGTAATGTCAGAAAAGAACTCATTTATCACACAGTATTTCTCATTACAATATGAGTTTGATATCTGATAAACCATTTCCAAAGTATTGGGAAAATGCTCAGTTCTGACTAGTTGAACATATATGAAATAAAATCAAAGCTATAAATTTTGATTACAAAAATTACAAAAGGTTTTGTCTTTCTTAAATACTTTTAAAAGCCTCTCCATTTTTTATTTCCTAGTCTAGCCTCCGGTAATTTTGTAGTTTTTATTGATTAGCTTTTCTTATTTTAGAAGTTCATGACCTATGTATACTGTGGCATATATTGAAAGTATGTCTTTAGTTATTTTGATATACTAACCTTTTAGAGATTTCCTTTTAAAATCACCTGCTGACTTATATAGAGCTACTTGTTAAAACTTGTTAAACTGATAGGTTTCATATTTTATCCCCCTGACCCAAGAAAAAAAGAACATAATTATTTTTATCCTATAAAAAGCAATATTTTATGAAGTAGGTGGTCTTTTTCACATGATGAATTGAGTAGAGTGTATGTAAAATACATAAAGGGAAACACTAATTCTGTGCATAAAGAAAGTTGTGTAGGGCCTCGCTGGCAGTGCAGGGGTTAAAATCTCAGCACTATAAAGCTATCACTGCAGCATGAGTTCCACCTCTGACCAGGGAGCTGACCCACATAGCACAGCAGACCTCTCCTGTCTCCCCCAGTGCTCCCTTCAGCAGTGTATTTCAGTATAGCTGCCTATTCTATTCTGCTCCCCACTCCATCTCTGGTGAGTCCTCTTACACCCCACACCTCTGGCCTACATCCAAGTTCTGTTATGCATAAATAAATCTTAAAAAAAAAAAAAGCAAAGTTGTGTGAAGTAATTAAGAGTTGAGGTTGTGAATTCAAGTAACTTGGGAACAGCTAGACTCTTGCTTGTGAATCTTGTCAAGTCTTAGATGTTCTACCTCTAAAATGGGGAAAATATCTTTCTAAGAAGATTATTTTGTGGTTTAAACACTTATAGAACCTATTGTAATAATAATTCTACCTATTTGTTAACTTTTCTACTAATAAAAAGAGTACCTACATTTTAAGCCTTGCATTAATGTAGACTGCCATTCATATTCCACTTTACTCTCTACCATTATTTTACTTCACCTTAATTTGTCATGTTTATCTCAATTATGCTATATTTATATGACTTCTTTTTAATGGTGTTAGTACAAATAGATACAATATTTTAATTAGAAGATAGTATCCATATAAAGAAACATTTTCCTTTATTTATTCAGCTCTCATTCATAAAATTGAATAAATTATATAAATATATTCTTAAAATGCTTAGCAAACAAACAAAATGGGTGTCATCTTGGGTCATGAATACTTAACTCTGAGAAAGGATGGGACACATGCCCTGCACTGACATGGAAGTCTTATGACACACAATGAATATTCTGAATGTCTCAGTTATATCACATAATATTCACATGACTCCAGATCTGAAGCTGAGTTGCTAATGAAAAGTCATCATATCAAAAAGACATTCCACCTCCTCATATCACTCTAGTTGTTAGTCCCATAAGAGATTCAGGATTATGTGCCTATCATTTATTCTTCTTGAATGTGAATAGTATCAAGTAAAGGGCATTCATTAGTTACAGCTTACTCAAAAATTGTTTGTCGATGACAACTTATTCAATAAACCAACTTGACAGTCAATTGGTTTAGTACATGGAAACTGGAACAAGACTCTCATTTATCTGAGATGTAGTACACTATATATTTCTTCAAGTGGTATGTAGAGCTTCAATAGGAGATCAACCATGTCCTTCAACGTATTAAGCACTCTTTGAATACTAAACACTGTGATAGGCTCTGTGGATACAGTGGGCAATAAAACAAATAAACAATCCTAATTTGATTTGCAGTAAGGTGTGGTTGTCCAACAAATAGTGTCAATAAAGATCTGTTAAGGGCAATGATAGATTAAATGAATATATATGGAATAAGTAATGTGAAGGCTCCTAACAAAAGGATAAATTTTGCTGAAATAAGGAAGATAAGGAATATGAATTTTCCTATGAAGATTTTTCAATTCTAAATTGTAAACATATTGGAGCTCTCCCCTTGTGTCTCCTCTTCTAATGATTAGAACAACCACACTACACTGCAAATTAAATTAGGACTGTTTGTCTTATTACCCACTATATCCACAGAGTCTTACCAGTGTTTGGTATTCAAAGAGTGCTTATTAAGTTGAAGGACATGTTTGAACTCCTACTGAAGCTCTACATACCACTTCAAGAAACATATAGCATAGTGTGGCTCAGATAAATGAGAGTCTTGTTTGAGTTTCCATGTACTAAACCAATTATCTTGACTGTCAAGTTGGTTTATTGAGTAAGTTGTTAAATAAGTTATAGGAGCTAATATGAAAATGAGTTTCTAGGGAAGATTTAAAAATGCAGAATAAAGGTAAAATCCAAAATTATAACCAAGTTTTTTTTTAATAGAAAGAGAAAATCCTCAATTTTGAAATAGAAATGAAGGCAAATCAAGAAGAAATTAATACTATCATTGCATATCGGTAATAGAACATAATACACTATATCAAGGCTAAACGTTGTGTTGTTTTTTAAAGAGTATTTATTTTTGCATAAAATGGCTTAGTACATGTAGGCCAGAGGTATGGAAGACGAGTGGATTCACCAGAGACAGAGTGCAGGAGCAGAGCAGCTATCTTTGCTGAAATACACTGCTAGGGGAGCAGGAGTACTATACAGAAGAGGTCTGTTCCACCATGAGACAAATCCCCTGGCCAGGGATCAAATTCAGGCCTTATCAGTGATAGTGCTGAGATCTAAACACTTGGCCACCAGGGAGGCCCTAGAAGTTTTTTGTTTTTTTTTTTAATTTATTTATTTGTGCATACAGAACTGGGGTACAGGCCAGAGGCTCAGGGGCGGTAAGAGTAAGAGGCTTCACCAGAGACAGAGTGGGGAGCAGAACAGGCAGATCAACGAAGTACACTGCTGAGGGGAGCAGCGGGCAGATCAGGAGAGGTCTGCCACGCCATGTGGTCACCTCTGGGGCAGGCTGGAATTGAACTTATTAAGAAGTGGCTTTAGATTCTTAGTGCTGTGCTTTTGCACTAAGGAGCGCCACCAGGGAGGGCCCGAAGTTGTGGTTTTTAATGTCAACATGCACTTACAAAACATGTCTTCATGATTTGCAGGAGAGAAAAACGAAAGTAAACCAATATATATAACTATGGAAATATAAAACACAATCTCAAAGCTTTTAGCCAGATGCTAAGGAAAGCAAAAGAGAATTCATCATTTGATTATATTCTAGAATGTGGAAAATCACTGAAGAAAAATAAATAGCATTATCATAGGACATGCACAGAAAAGCATCCATACTTTAACATAAAGCTTTGTTTAAAATCCATTAGATTTTTATCAAATATTTAAACTTGAATATATTTTACTTAGCATAATGTTCTCAAGTTCTAGCCATATTGCTGGAAATGGCTAGGTTGGTGTTTTTTGTTTTTTGTTTTTTTTTGCCTGAATAAGAAAACAATGTATAAACATATTGTATATGTACATGTCATATATATATAAAGTACTTCCTCTTTATCCATTAAAGTGATGGACATTTAGTTATTTTACAGTTCTTGGCTAACATGAATAATTCTGCAATGAACATCGGTGAACAAATGTCTCTTTTGGTATCCTGGATTCATTTCCTTTGGGTCCAGAGTGAGTGTGTTAAAAAATATGGTAATTCTATTTTTAATCTTTTGAGGAAAATGTGTGCTATTTTCCATAGTGGCTGCAGCAATTTTCATCCCCACAGACATCAAAGGGGTTCCCTTTTCTCCACATCACTGTCAATGCTTGTCATCTCTTGTCTTTCTGATAACAAACATTGTAATAGGCATGAGGGGTTCTGAATTTCCCTGAAGAGGCATGATGCGCTCACCTACTGGTCATTTTAACAACTTCTTTTTAAAAAGGGTCATTTGATTTCCTCACACATTTTAATGGGATTAATCTTTTTTTAATAGTTATATGAGTTCTTGGCATGCACATATGGAATATTAAATAGCCAGGCTCGGGCTCTCCCTTGTGGTGCAGCTGGGTTGAAGCACAGCACTGAGAAGCTAAAGCCACTTCCACATGAGTTTGATTCCTACCTGCCCCAGAGATGACCACATGGCCTGACAGACCTCTCCTGACCCGCCCGCTGCTCCCCTCAGCAGTGGTCGATCTGTCTGTTCTGCTCCCCACTCTGTCTCTGGTGAAGCTCTCGCCACCCCTGAGCCTCTGGCATGTACCCAGGTTCTGTATGTACAAATACGTAAATCTTTAAAAAAAAAAAAAAAAAAAGCCAGGCTCACAGGAACACAGAAAATATTGGTAGCTGCCAGGGACAGAGGATGAGGCATTGGGAAATGGTTAAAGGAAGTTAAACCTTACAAACTTTCACTTTTAATATAAATAAGTTCTAGTAGTGTGATGTACATTATATAGTTCTGTAGTTAACAATACTTCATTGCATATTAAATGTTTTTAGGTTTTTAACACACATATATACACATAAGCACACACAAACAGCATCTGTGGAGTAACTAGATGTATTAACCTTATTGTGATCATCATTTGCTGTAATATAATTACTACCTTGCACACCTTAAATAACATATCTCTATGATACTGAAAAAATGAGAATTAACAAATAAATAAATCTGAATCTATACATGGTTCATTTCTTTTGCCTGTGGGTATGAGTTAAGCTGTTTAATAAAACAATATATTTTCATAAGATTTTCACATATCTCACTGTATTTTGACCATGATTTGAAATTATTTCTGTGTCCTTTTTCCTTTTACTGTTCAGAGATTTTGCCATTAAATTCTAGTTGACACAGATTATTAATTCTGTGTCACACATCTCTCAGTATCTCAATTATTTAACATTTAATATAATAAAACACTTCAGAAAATTTTTAAGAGATTTGCCTCCTATATTACTTCAATGTAATACTTATATGTGTCACTTTGGTTGCTGGTATTCTAGGATATCAAATTTTAATACCCAAGAAAACTGTGTCTGAACTATTACTTTTTCAGTGGGTTATGCCTCAAGCAATTTAAACTATTGATAGCTTTTCCTTCAAAGAATAATTTCTCCTATCTTATTCTCAGCTTGAATTAGTTTATGTAAATGGTGTCTTCGCTTCTGAAGAATCTACAAATACTTCTATTTTCCTTACTAATAGTACAAATTATTTTTCCAACCAAGTTATATTTTCTTGTCTGAATGACAGCGGTATAGTTAAAAATTCAAAAATCAAAAATCTTCCATTTACCTAAAAATGATAAGTAATGTCAGAAAGCTAGGATGGCTGTGAGCGAGAGGCACGGAGAGACTTTCTAAATCCTTCCTTCGTTTGTTATTATGAGTCAGACCCCAATTTTGCTGTTCATTGTCATTTTTTAAGTCTCACCATTCTCCTTTTCCTTTCTACCCCACTTCTGGGCAAGCAAATAAGGGAGGTGGGGTACTTCCTACCTTGAGGTCAATAGAAGATTCAAATCACAAAAGCCCCTACTTGTGGATGGGAACTTTCTCCTTCATCTCTTCATCTCACCCCTTAAATCCAAAAAAAAAAAAACTGAAACAAAACAAAACCAAAAACCAAGACAAATCTCATATCCTTGCTCTTTCAACGCATTTTCAGAACAATTTGGAAGGCACCCGCCATCCTTCATAGCATGCCTCATTTTGTAATTAATAAAACTTCTGACAGCTTCTTAGTATTATTTTGGCATCATCAATCTTGCTCTCTGAGCCAAATTTTGAGTAGGAGTTTACCTAGTGACCACAGGATGGCTTTGGTGCTGACTTTTCCTCGTTTCCACACACTGAAATTGGTATCTATTGGAACTGAAAACCATTCTAATGTTTCTAAGGGAAAAACTGAAGGAAAAAAAAAAAAGTCACTCAACGAATGAGAGGAAAGACAAAGAGAAGCCCATAATATATTCATTTTTGGTAGATAGGCAGGAAGAGGATCTTCCTGCTTAGGACCTTGATTCAGAAATAAATTTCTGCAGTCTATTTCTTACAGTAATTAAAAAAAGTACTTTGCGGCCCTCTGTGGTGGCGCAGCGGGTTAAAGCACAGCACTGAGAATCTAAAGCCACTTCAGCATGAGTTCGATCCCCGCCTGCCCCGGAGGTGACCACATGGCACGGCAGACCTCTCCTGACCCGCCCGCTGCTCCCCTCAGCAGTGTACTTCGTTGATCTGCCTGTTCTGCTCCCCACTCTGTCTCTGGTGAATCCTCTCACCCTCTGCATCTCTGGCCTGTACCCCAGTTCTGTATGAATAAATAAATAAATCCTTAAAAGAAAAAAAAGTACTTTGCCCAGAAATAGACTTGCTTGTACCTAGTATATTAGTATGTCTGGACAGTCTTAACAAAGTATTGAAAGCTGGTGGGTTAGAAAGCTTTAACTTGGGTTAAACAATGAAAATTTCTGTCATAGTTTAAGTGCTAGAAATCCAACATCAGTGTGTCAGCAATGTTGATTCTTTTTGAAGAATGTAAGGGACTGTTCTGCTCTGCCTGCTATCCTTGGACTTGTCAATGCTCATCATCTCCTTTCAAGTGCACCTTCCCTTTCCTCTGGCCTTTTGGCCAATTTTCACCATCTTTCCCCAGTTATAATGGATTAGAGCCCACCTAACAATCACACTTTAACTTGATTGACTTTTTAAAGTATTTCTCTCCAAATAAAGTAGGTTAGGTCTTCAACACAAGAACTGAGAGTATACAACTCAATAACAACTAACAACTATTTACTCACTTTCTTCAAATGAATGTCACAAATATAGTGTAACCTGATCAGTGTAGCCTCATTATTCCCTTACAGATTACTCAAATTTAGAGGGGTAATTACACTAACCCCATTAGCTTTCATCTCCTCTTTTGTCTTCCATTTCTCATTTCCGGTCACCTGAGAACTCTTGCTCAATAAATAATTTACCGAATGAGCCTAGTCTATGGCTGTCTCTTTCAAAACTTGTCATTCAACAAATATGTTGTTGAGGCTGGTCCTACTGTTAGTCAGGATTATGTTAGATATAAAAATATACACAATTCATATGTTACATGTATGTGTGTGCACGTGTTTATACAATACTCAATGGCAATGTAATTACCATTGGTATATTTGTTTGTAACATATTGCTAATTTCACATAATAGAAATTCAGTGAACTCTGGTCTGTCCCTTCACACTATAAATTACAATGTAATATCAAATCTCTACCAGAATGGATATAAAAAGAGTTATCCTACAGTTGAACGGTTCTCGATTGACAGGGTGATGCAATAGCTGTTCAAAATGAAGACAGTGTGGGCCCTCCCTGGTAGCAGCACTATGAAACTACTCTCAGCCACTGCAGCATAGGTTCGATCCCCAACCCACATGTCACAGCAGACCTCTCCTGTCTCACCCACTGCTCCCCTCAGCAGTGTATTTCAGTCAATCTACCTTTTCTGTTCCCCACTATTTTTCTGGTGAATCCTCTCAACCCCTGTACCTCTGGCCTGTACCCCAGTTCTTGTATTCCTAAATAAATCTTAAAAAAAAAAAGAGTGTGATTGTGTGTTACATCCTTCAGAAAAGCCATTAAATCTGGGGTTATCTAGTGTAGCCTCCTAGCCAGACCTTCATGCCACCTATCAGCTCCCATGAGTCTCTCTGCTTCAAACATTAATGCA
Source organism: Condylura cristata (assembly GCF_000260355.1). Lineage (NCBI taxonomy): Eukaryota > Metazoa > Chordata > Mammalia > Eulipotyphla > Talpidae > Condylura > Condylura cristata. The sequence goes on from NW_004567110.1 coordinate 19,642,519, forward strand.
TTGCTTCACTGATAACAGCTATATAGACTATTAGTCTTTCTTTTGATTTTTAGTAAATCCTTCCAGAAATCATCAATTATTTGAGCAACTTTTTAATGTCATAGGATCTAGACTTTTTTCTGTTCTATTTTTAGCTAACATTTTAATGGAAAAGTAGAAAATAATTAAACACTGCCAGATTCATGCCTGTCCAAGATAGATGTTACTTGATTTATCTCCCTACCAGACAGAAATTATGACCATAAATTGGTGTGAACAGTCATAATTTATAGTCACTTCTGACAGTTGATTAATCAAATAAATAATTATTGACCCATTTTTGTAAATAGATATGTACTTGAAATGGGCGTATTTCACATCTAACTAAAATATTGACTTCAGGGCACACAGGAAAGATACAAATGATGCAACCAGATGTTTGCATAGCTTCTACAAAAGACTCAAAGTGATGTGGCAAGCTAAAAAAGAAATGGATTCTAAATGAAGAGACAATATTAGGATTCACTTTTTAGAGACAATGACTTTTGACCTAGGGTTTATATATTTGAATTTACAAAGATTTGAGATGAAAGGTATGTCAAACACAGGAACTTAGAAAAATTCTTTGAGAATAGAAATAATTCAGTTTGCTGTCTATGTTCAGAGAAAAGTATAAAAAGGCTAATTGAAGTCAGGCCTTGAAAAATTATTAAATTATTTCTGAAGGTAATTGGAACTTGCCTTCTAGGTAGAGAAAAAAATCATTGAAAATATTTAGTAGATATTGATATGTCAAATTTGTCATAGATGCCATATATAAATCACTCTCCTAAGCACCTTAATAAATTTTATTTAAGGATCCTGAAAATTACTAGAAAGCAGAGTTGTAAGAACTGTACAATTTACTGATTACAACAACACAAGAATATAAATTAGTTAAGCACCAACATTTTGGGGGTATTTATTTGAATTTTTTAACTTTAGTCAATTGAAGTTAATTTTATATATGCCACAAAATAAAGTAGCTTTAAAATTGTTGATCTATTTTTGTAACTTGTGATGAAAATGTATGTTCATGTTACATTAATACACAAACAGCAATACTTATTTTACAAGATACAGTAATATAAGCAGTATTGGTTACCCTAAGTGAATTTCTATTTTGAAAATATATCTTAGATTTTAGTTATTTGTGTAACTATACAATATTTGGTTTAATTAGATAGCAAGTTCTTTTTTTTTTTTAATAAGGGAAGATTATTGCTTGTTAAAAGAAAATTAACATGAGTTAACCTTCATGTTTCTGTCAAGTAAACACTTTTGTTTTGAACTTCAAACTCAAAATCTTCTGGTAATTCATTTTATTTTCCCAAAGAATTTAGGAACAATCATAGTATAAGAAAGTGACAGAGACAAAGGTCTTTTTTTTTTATCACTGCCCACCCCAGGGGAAACAGAAGCAGACACTGTTTCCGTTATTACAAAAGTTAACTATAGATCCCTGACTGCAAATATTTTGAACAGTATATTAAAGGAAGAAAATTTAGGTTTCCTTGAAATCATTAAAATATGTGTTTTAAAACTTAAGCAGGTGATAGCTTTTGATTCAATGTCAAAGTTTTAGAAGCTGCATAGTGCCCAACAAACTGCACCTGCATTAATAAATAATGTAATCATTTAAGAATGGAATATAAGCCTAATTTCTCCTTCCATTATGCATACACATATTTCAAATTGATATTATTATAAAATTATTTTAATGCTTAAAAATATGTTCTGTTGAGAATGAAGACCATTTGCGATCCTCATGCAATGTTTATAGAAATGCAAGAAGGAAGAGCCACCATGGAAAAGAGCAGATTTTTTAAAAATTGTAAAATACATTTTCCATATGACCCAATAATTATGATCTTAAGTATTTACTCCAGGATAATAATAATGCATGTCCACACAAAAATGCATGTGTGAATATTCATAGCAACTTTTTGCATAATCATCCCAAACTGGTAGTAATCCATTTATCCTTCAATTAGTGAGGGAATGAATAAAAGTATTTCATATCTATAGAAATGGTATAAAATGCAGCCACAAAAAAAGGAACAAACTATTGATGGATGCACCAATGTGGATGAATTTAAAATTCATTAGGATAAGTGAGAGAAATAAGTTTTTATAACTTTCATATTATGATTCCATTTACATAACATTCTCAATAGTGGCAAAAAAAAAAAAATGGACAGAAAGCTCAGTGGAGATAGATGGAGGAACTACAGACCATAAGAGTGTGCCTGTCAGGACCTAGGAAGAGCAGTGTGATGCTCTCCTCTGTTACTGACACCATGCTGACAGAAGTCAGAGCAGATAAGAGCAAGTGATCTCCTTCCAGATGTATTTTCTTCATCAACCAATACCTTTCATTGTCTGAACTTAACTGGAGATCGGGATCCCAGCTCTTCTAATGCTTACTGGAGCACAAAGGGTGAGAGAAAACAAACAGGCAAATGCCCTGTTCAAAATGTTAGCTTGTATATTTGTATTTTGCATTTTAACAAAAATCTCATGCCATTGTTTCTCATTGTCACCATAGAGCAATGAGATTGCGTGTGTGTCTATGCATATATGCATTTTTCTCAGTCAACTGATAAGAGTAGGTTGTCATATTGGAGAGTAAATATTATATTATATAATAAAATATTTTATAGAATTCCAATAGTGGTACTCCCTGGTGGCAAAAGGGGTTAAGTCTCAGCGCTATGAAGCTATCAGCAGCCACTGAGTTCAATCCCTGGCCAGGGAGCTGATCCACATCTGGCTCAACAAACCTCTCCTGTCTTGCCCACTGCTTCCCTCAGCAGTGTATTTCAGGAGATCCACCTTTCTGTTTCCATCTCTGTCTCTGGTGAATCCTCTCACATCCCCTGACCTCAACCCAGGCTTCAGTTCTTCTACACATAGATAAATAAAATAAATCTTTAGAATGTCAAGTAAAGATTTTAAATTTCTGCTATTCTATACCAAGGCACTGTCAACATGAAAAGAATAAACAATTAAAGGCATCTGCCATTAATTACTTCTTTTAAGTAAGTAGTTACTTAAAATTACTTAAAGGAATTACTTCTTTTAAATAACTTTTTAAATTACTTTAAAAAAAACTTTAAAATAAATGTGTTTAATGTACAGGGTTGGGGAAAGGCCTCTGATAAATACAAAGGGTTATCAAGGAAAATACAAGCTTCTTAAACCTATGAACAATTAATTGCAAATTAATACCTGAAGTTACTCCTCTCTATATGGGGAAAATGCCTAACCCTGTTCTCTAGGAAGACATGAGGGCAAACAATATCTGTGAGTAATTATTGTTACTTCTCCCCTTTCCTTGGGTGGTCTAATACTTTTTGCAGACTAAATACAAGAGGAAATATTAGAACCTATTGAATTTAAGCACAAGACATAGCTAAAAGTTCCCACTGAAAGAACTAAATATTTGATGTTGATGAATGACTAAATAAATTAAATATTAGTTTACAAGATAGACCCAAAACTAAATGAAGGATGAAAAACAAAATGGTATAAAACAATTAGTTGATACTGACCTAGCTAATGGGCAGGTTCCTTTTCTATTCCAGTGAGATCTGTTTTCATGTCTTTGGACTTCTACTGGACACCACACTCAACATACTCAACTGTTTAACAACTTCAAGGTCTTGGTCATGGAAAAGACTGTAGAATAAAAATTGCTTCTTTGGGCCCTCCCTGGTGGCACAGCGGGTTAAAGCATAGCACTAAGAAGCTAAAGCCACTTCCACATGAGTTCGATTCCCGACTGCCCCGGAGATGACCACATGGCGTGGCAGACCACTCCTGGCCCTCCCGCTGCTCCCCTCAGCAGCGTACTTCATAGATCTGCCTGTTCTGCTCTCCACTCTGTCTCTGGTGAATCCTCACCCTCCGCATTTCTGGCCTGTATCCCAGTTCTGTATGAATAAATAAATAAGTCTTAAAAAAAAACTTAAAAAAAATTGCTTCTTTGTTCATCACTAAAAATACCTGGTTGGCTTTTGTTTGTTTTTTGACTACCTGGTTCTTTCAACTAGTTATCAACTTTCTTGTGTAAGAAAGCTACTGGACAGAAACAAGTAGTTGGCATGCAGCACAGCAGCTGATTAATGAAGAAGCCATTCAGTTAACCTTTTTTCCACATTTGGTCTCATTCAAAGAATAAACCAAAAGCATCAGTGTTATAAAGGATTCATGACCAAGTTACAACTTTCCAAAAAGGTCTTTGGCCAGGGAGAGCTTTACTTCTTCAATCAGGCCCACAAATAAATTGTTACTGAGTCAAGAATCCCTTCCCACCTACTACAGGCCTCTAAGAAACAGATGCTTCAATAATTAGTTCAGGGTAATAGAAAGTTCAGCATGGAGGAGAAAACGAAATACAGAATATGAGCAAACAAGGAAAACAAAATATACAATTCACTAGAATAAGAATAATCACTGTTGACGTAAAGTCCTTTACCACTCTTTCTGACAGGCTTCTTTTACTATCTGCAAATTAAGATATTTTCAGTTTTTCACCTTCCATTTCCATATTGTCTCTAATATTCTGTAGTTTTCTTGAGTTTTTGGGTCAGAAACACTAAGCTTTCTCCAAACTCCCTAGTCCCGTGACCTCTGTCAATATTCTCAAGCTCATCAGAGCCAATGTCTCTCTGAGTTTGGCCTGAGTAATTTTTTGCTCTTCTAATTCTGCAAGAAGAGCCTGTTTAGTACATAATTCAGTTTTATAATTTTCCTGTAACTGTTCAATTTCTTTTTGGAGAAGCTGGAATTCTTCCTCACTGCAAGGAAGCATCTCCTGGGATTTGTCTTCTGGAAGCAAGATGTTTGGAGGAATGTGCAAAATCAACTGTAAAAATAGCTGCTCCATTTTGCCAAAAAGGTGATCAAAACGTCCTTTCATGAAGCAAAGAAACTTCTCTGTGCATTTACGGATCTGGACAGGGCTAATCTCACAGCCTGGGAGGCCTTCCAGCTTCTTCAGAATAACCTGTTCAACGGCATGCATCACTTCAAATAAGTAGTCTTGAAATGCAATGTAGATCCCAAGCATGCAAGTTTGTGGTGTAAAACTAAAAAATTGTGCCTCATAAGTCATTGGATCAACAGACACTTGACTATTTTGCTGTGTTAATTTTGATTAATTAAAAAATCTAAGCGATCCTGAGAAGCAGAGCCTAACTCACATGGAGTTCCCGTCACCTCCTTCAAACCACCGGTGGCAGCCCGAGACAGGCTGTGTCGCCACCTTTTTAATTACTTTTTAAAAGAAGTAACTAATGGCATTTATTTCAAAAGAAGAAAATATATGATTTTAAAAGGAGAAAATCATTACAGCAATGGCTATTCAAATATAAAGATATATCAAGCATTAGTAAGAAAGTCGGTCAACTATATTAAAGACACGTAAGTAATTTTATAGAAAATTATGGTAATTAATTAGTTGTGATCATCATAAATAAAAACATGCAAACTGCCAAACATTGCTTTGAACAACAATGTATATTTGACAAACTTCCAATATACTGAATTATCAACTACAGTGAAATCAGCACTTGAAATGCACACGCTCATATACCATACATGTATGTAATTACAATATATGTGGTTATATGCATGCCTGTATATATAAATAAAATATGCTCATTTATATGTATATTAACATAATTATAAGCTGATGAGCTGTCAAATCACCTACAGTAATTTTGAATGTAAGACACATAGTGTGGTCAAATTCACTGTGTCAACTCCTTCTTATATGTAGCTGTTTGTTATGATATACATCTGTCAAAATTATCTGCACCAACTACTAACAAAATATGTTTGCTTTATCCTATTCTGTATTCCCGTGGGTTAGAGATTACTGCCTTTCTATTTTCTATTTCAATGTGGTGACTATAATCTCACACTTTGTGTAAGGGTTGTTTGAAGAGCAAGAGTCAATAAAAATGAAATGCCATGTAAATGCAAATTGATTGAGATTTTATGTCAGAGGCAGGATATTATCACCTGATTCATAACTGTGATATGAGCTGGAGCTTCTCATTTGATAAATCTAAATTTTGCTCTGAAAAAAAAAAAACAGAAAGGAGGACCATTTCACTTAAAATAACATACTTGATTATTTCCGTAGTTTTCATTGAAAGGCCAGGCAAAGTTTCACTTTTCTTGAAGGAAGTTGAAGAGATGGGGTTTTTTAACGTTCATTTCCCAATAAAATGTAAAAAAAAGTTAACAAACTTTTATATGAAACTTACAAATAATTTGTAAGCAATGTTGCAATATCAGTATTACTAACAGTATTTAATTTTATTTCCTAGAAATTCAACAGGCAATAATCTCAATTACTTTATAGGTCAAAACCCTGAAAAAGGTCACACATTTAGTAGATGACAGAAACAGGACTAGATATAGAGACTCTGGGTTCAGGATCTAGGCAAACCATTATTCTATATAATCTTTCTATTTTTAATGCTATGTAAAAACACTATAGACAGGGCCCTCCCTGGTGGTGCAGCAGGTTAAAGCACAGCATGAAGAAGTGATGGCCACTTCAGCATGAGTTCGATTCCTGCCTGGCAGGTGATCCACAAGTCTTGGCAGACCTCTCCTGACATTCCCATTTCTCCCCTCAGAAGTGTAATTCATCAATCTGCCTGTTTTGCTTTGCACTCTGTCTCTGATGAATCCTCTCCCTGCCCCTGCACCTCTGGCCTGTTCTATATACATAAATAAATAAATCTTTTAAAAAAATTACTATAGTCAAACTTTCAGTGTGAAGTTGTTATCCTGGAACTCATCTCTTCACAGAAAGTTCCAAGTTGCTTACATAATTGTCTTTGTATTCATTATAGCTTAAACAGGGATGGTAGAGTAATTTTTATTTTTTTTGTGCATCCAGAAACTACAATGGATAAATTGAATAATTAATTAACTGAATTCATAAAACTACTTGATGATGTAAAATATGTATTCATTGGTTGAGTACATAGAAAAATAGATTAAAATGGGGTTTATATCCTATATGCATGAAAAAAGCAAAAAGCAGAAGATATTTTTCAGTGATGTGTTTAAATCATCAGATATGATGACATTCTCATTATTTTTGTTTGATTATGTAACATTTCTCCATTTCATTAAAGCTGTGAATCTTGAAATTTTGGAGCTCATGACTACAATGATTCTGGAATCATTAAGAAACCCAAATACCTAGTTTATATAGAATATTAACAATGAAGTCATAAAGTTAAAAAATATTTACACATGAACATAATGAACTGATTACTGGCATAAATAATAACTAAGTAAAACAGTTACAAAACAAAATTTAGTGTAAAGTGTGGTGATTCTTGACTTTTTTTTTTTTTTGCAAATTTCTCTAAAGTTAGTGAATAGAAAATAAAATATCCAGATCCTTGTACCTACTCTTGGTAACTCTATGTACGATACTGATTAAAATACTTAGAGAAATTCTGGTGAAAAGGAAAACAGTATACCAACAATTTCATTGCATAATCATGGATGTTGTTTGCTTAGTCTGTACCAAAACCTGATGAACAGTTGTTTCTTAAAGGGTAGGTACGATCTGGCATTTGATATCACAATCTTCTAATGTACTAAAAACTAAAATTGATTGTCTATCATATAATGACCTAACATATGCATGTGATTTTGTACAATCATGTATTGACAGTTTGGAGAAATGATTCAATGAATAATGTAGACAGTGCAGATTTATAGCATTTCTTTAGATACTGTCTTACGATGTCCCATCTTGGCTGTTCAAACCCACTGTTTTTGTATGTTGCCCATTCCTTTTTTCCCATTTGAGCCCTTAAGATGTAATCATGGGAATTTTAAATTCTGTCTCAGATAATTTCAACATCACTGGCATATCTGAAGTGGGTTGGAACTTGGCTCGTTCTCTCAAACTGGTGTGTGTGTGTGTTGAAAAGTACTTTGTAATATTTCCATTGAGAGTTAGACAGATGTACTTAATTGTGTTTTCTGCAGAGATCTTTGCTTTAGTTAGTTGTTATTTTCTAACTCTACCTGTTTGTAGCACAATATGGACGCAGTATTTTTCCCTGTGACCTCAATTTTCTGATAGATCTAAGAAGAGCTGTTTGTTTTCAGCTTGTTCAGTTAGGTTTTGTTGCCGTCATTGTGCAGACAGGAACAATGACCTTCAAACCCCTTTCATATCAGACTGCAATGGAAGGCTTTTATTTTTCTAAGAGCATGCGGGAGTGAAGGATACAATAACTGTACAATTTGTGCCACCATTGATTCGTGCTAAGCAGTTTACCCACCATTGTTGTGAGCACAAAGTACAATCATTTAAATGAAATACTAATACCAGCAAAACATATAGCTAAAATCTACATTTAGAAAAGGCATCCTATCAGCTAAAAGTGGCACTTCTGTCATTACCTTTAGTGACTTTTCATCTAGCAGGTGCTTAATGCTAAACACACAAGAGTACTAATTTTGTAGCTATTTGGTGATTATCTCTGAGAAATGCAATAGGATAAAAGCGAGTAAAATACTTCAGTATCTTCTTCATTTCTATTCTGAAAACTGAGAGCTTCATTGAAATTCAAAATGTTTTTCTAAATTCTGATTGGTTTTCAAATTATTAAACTCTGGTGTCATCATAAAATTTTAAAAAGTCTTATTTTATAACACAAAATAAATATTAACATCTACAAAAAAATCAAAGAAATTATAATTTCTCATATTTATTTCTATGAATCAGAGAAATTGTTAATGTGTCACTTATATTATTTTGCACATTGGATATAGACAGTGTCCAGTTGTCTTTCTAAACTTTTTCTTAATTCTTGAGTACTTTTTTGAAGTTAAAAGTATAAGTGCCGGGCTCTCCCTGGTGGCACAACGGGTTAAAGCACCACATTATGAAGCTCTCAGAAGCCACTGCAGCATGAGTTCAATGCCCTGCCAGGGAGCTGACCCACATGGCATGGCAGACCTCTCCTGACCCACCCACTGCTCCCCTCAGCAGTGTACTTTGTCAATCTGTCTCTTCTGCTCCCCACTCTGGCTCTGGTGAATCCTCCCACCCATCACACCTCTGGCCTGTACCCTAGTTCTATATGCATAAATAAATAAATATTTAAAAAAGTATAAGTGCATATTTTAAAATAAAGCACTAGTAAAAACGAAAATATAACATTTATTAATAAACTGGTTATAAACAAATACATATTTCATAAAGCATTGTAGATAACACAGCAAAGTGATTCTTTTTGTGTGTGCTTCCATATATACATACATATA
>NW_004567110.1:19651957-19692925 GCF_000260355.1 Condylura cristata
TGCATGGATATACATAGAGATACTTATATCTTGATATATAAATATCTTGGATAAAATTGAGTTTATAGAAATTGTAATATTTAAAATCAAAACTTCTAGAAAAATACTGAGTGCTTCTGTCAGTGTGCAGGCTATGAGGTACCTCAGGATTCCCAAACTTGCACGCTCTAAAGAGGTTCTGCCATTTACCACATAATTAAAATAGTTTCCAATTAAACACCAAAAGATACCCATCCACCCCATGTGCAAATGACCAGCCAAACAGACTTAGTCCAAAGTAGTGCCACTGAGATCTGAAAACGTGCACATGTCTAAATCCTATTAAAACTTACACAAAGACTACATGAGAATATTTTTAACTTCTGTTTCTCCTTCTTTATACTCAGTGAAAAAGTGACACTTAGGAAAACCTGAAAAAGTTAAGTGACATCAGGTGGGCATTGAAGACCATGTTGAGGACTCAAATATCTCATGTAGCAGAGACTGACTGAGGGCATTTCTCTCCTATTCTGGTTCATTATTGTCCTTCCTTTTCTGAGAAGCAGGAAGAAGGCTTTCAAGATTCAATAGTATCTGAAGGGGATGTGTATAAATGCTGGCGAATTTATAGATCTGTACTCACAGAGTTGACTTTAAATCTAGGCCCTGACAGCCCTGACATTTATTAGTTGTATGACATTCATCCAATCTAAAAACCCAAATTCAATATTTAAAATCTGAGTAGTTTCTGCTTGCACCCAGTTATCAGCTTCCACAGCCTAATGATATAACCACTTTCAACACAAAAATTAAACCAGAAAAATGAATAAATTAATGGCAATGTAGGCATATTTAATTACTCTCTTAACTTTCATAATGCATAGGTTAAAGAATATGAAACTCATAACATGATATTAACTTTTTTTAATTTACAGATAATTGAGAATATTATCGGCTTTAATAATAGACACTAATTATTATTTCTATTCTTCATATATTCTTCATGTTCAGAAATGCTATTATGATCTCTAAAAACAAAAGTTACACAATTTAGTTGAATAATAGAATGAGACAATTGTAATATTTGTGGCTAATATAAAAATTGGTGTGTCATTAATGTTGATTTTATTTCAGTTAATATTTAATATATTCATTTATCAATGTTTACCCTTGTTCTCTCAGTTCCAAATCCAGATAATATTTAGTTTTTAATGATGAGTGAAGATAAGCACATTTAAAAAATTATTAATGAACTGAAATTAATTGAATAACAGCTTTAATGTGAGGAATATTTTATAATAAAACTTAAGTATCAGAGGTTCTCCTCCTTCTAAAAGTAAATATCAAATTGATGGCAAGTATAAATTTGATTTAATACTATAGAAAATTGGGGGATATTCTTAAATAATTAAGCTATGTTCAAGCAGATTAATATTACTTATTTTTAAATATTAGTTCTGCATCAGACACAGCTACTTAATCTTGTTAAAATAATCAGTCTACATATACTTATTAAAAATTGAAACCACAAAATTTGTTTTATCTTTCAAAAGGAGTATTATAAACACAGTTAGTTACCAAAAAATGTAATCTTACATACTTAATGTCACTCACCAGATTAATTCTGCTACAAGCAAAGATGACAAACATTTGGTAATCTGTGTTAGATGAGTGCAATCTGTACTGACACAAAACATATTACGACAGTAACTCATCATGATGATTCCTTTATCATTGCCTTCTTTGAAAGTATGATTCCAAGATGAGTTAAGAAAATGTTAAATCAATTTCTGACATATATATGCATATATATGTATATAGAAGCAGCTCATTTCCTTTAGCATCATGTCAGATCTTGCTCTTGGTTGTGTTTATTTGTAAAGAACTTACCCTACCTCAAGAAATATAGTATTCTATTTATGAACTTCTGCCAAGGAAGAGACAAACTATAAAGAAAGATTGTCAGTCATCTAGCTGTGTTGTTGTGTAATTGCTTTTTGTTGCCAGAGAGAACCTAAGGTAAAGGCAAGACAAAGTTGAAGTTGATGTATTTGTTTTCATATTGGGAAAAATGTATAAGTTGGGAAAATTATATTATACTGAGTTTATTTCTTTATAAAAATATTTATCAAAGCAAGTATCTCCATGCTATCTGACCTTTGTTTGCATAATAGGACAATTTGATCATTGTGTGCTTCCTCAGAAATTCAATTCTGATTGGCTTGAAAGAAAAATCAGGAATTTAAATTTTCTTGTTAAAATTGTCTACAACAAAAACTAAGTTTCAAATTCAGGTTTGTAGAGATTTGTTTTACCTTTTATCTTGTTCCCTTCTCTTAATTTATACCTCTTTAAATACACTCACTTTCTTTTTTCTACTTTAAACACTTTTCTTAATATGCTCTTTCCAGAAATAACTTTACTTCCCCGAAGATAATCACTACCCTCCTTTCTTTGCCTTTCTGGAAGACATACCTTTAGTTAGTCACAACTTACATTTGAAACAAGCTGCTAAGAATATATTGTTTCAAGGTTCTCTCTCTCTCTTTCTCTTTCTCTCCCTCCCTCCTTTCCTCCCTCCATCCCTCTTTCCCTTTCTATCATAGCCCAGCCAGGTGGCTGACCCACATGGCACAGAAGAACTCTCCTGTCTTGTCCACTGCTCCCCTCGGCAGTGTATTTTAGTAGATCTGCCTGTTCTACTCCCCACTTTGACACTGGTGAATCCTCTCATCACCACCCTCCCTCAAACGCCCATATCTGGCCTACACCCCAGCTCTTGCATGCATACATAAATCCTGAAAACAACAACAACAAAAAAGCAAGCAATGGCTGAGTTCTAATGTCCCAAGATAGGTTCTGTTAGGAAATCGATAGGAAAGGCTAAAAGGTGCAGTGACAGACAGGTTAGGCTGTGTAAAGCTGACCAAAGAGCAAAAGGCAGTGCTGCCAGGGGCAAGAATGGCGGGTGCCAGAGAAGAGCTTCAGGGGCGCTGTGGCCAGCAGTGCATGTTCATCTTGTCACAGTGTGTCAAGTACTGTCAGAGATCATTTTCTACAGTTTGAAAATATCATGACATTTTGGATTGAATTACAGGGCTTTTTCCAGCTTACTCTTTTATATCTTGAATTTATGGATTGATGTGATATATTTTGGACCTGTAGAGTTTTATTTTTTTCCTCTTGTCCAGGGAGTAATGTCAGCCCTATATAACCTACTAAATGCAGAAAAATCCTCCACATTCCATATATTCTAGGTAAATTTCTAATTCTTAGTCTTCGCATCAATTTTCAAGAATGGAATTAAGTGTGCATTCCAGACTGAATATTTGTGGAAAGAGTAACATGGAAAACTAAAATCATTGATTATTAATAAATTTTCTGCTAAGAAATGACACAAAGTATAAGAAACTTGTTCCCCACTGAAAATATCAAAATATTTTTATAACTGCCATATCACAATCTGACACACTTTATTTGCATGTTACTCGGGAGGGGAAATAATGATCTTATTTGTTACATAAAAAGGAGCATAAGGAACAGCAAAAGATGTGTGAAATTTATCACAGCTTCTGCAATCTAGAGAAAAGATAGATCTATCTTTTTAGTGTAGAAGTGATCATTTAGTTAAAGTTGACATAAAATTACTAAAATAGGCTGCCTTTTCATAATTAAGCTCAGCCATTAGTTTGAAAAAGAATTGATATTTTGCAATACAGAACTACTTAATTTTTATTGAGAAGGATATTGGATTCAGTTAAAAAATATATATGTTCATTTATATTTTCAGTCTTGTACATTAAGTAGCCTGACCTTATACTTCAAATGTTTTACTCAAGTAACTGTCTCTGAGAAATGAATGAAATTGTGAATAATGAATAAGAAATTGTGTTGATCAAAAGACAAATGATTACATACTTGTGGTCTTCTTGCTCAAATTAATAGCTAGGTTCTATAATTGAGATTAAGAAATCCTTGGCACAATGGGGAAAAGTAAATTAAAAGATTACTTTAACCATTTTTATCGTTTCCGATTACTCAAAAAGACTTTCAAAATAAGCATCATAAAACTAAAGCTCTGCAAAATGTTTATATTTTGAAATATTAGAAAAATCAAAATTGTAAATATGTGTACCAATTAAAGTAGTTCACCTATTTGAAATCAATTTGTTTATAGCGACAAAAAATTACTCTAGAAAAATACCGAGTAAAAACAGCAACAATAGACATTACATAGAGTACTAAAAAAAGTAGATTTTATATATTCAGATGTTTCTAACATTTAAATATTGTGTCTTATTATGTGTCCAGATTAGGAAGAGATATTAAAATCATAATAATAGTCAACACATTGTTACTATTAAAATATTTCCTAGATTTTTTAAATTCAGCTGTTTTCTGAAATGTTTATAAGATTAGGTGCTAAAATTTACTGAAAGAGGAAATTTTTTTTAAGAGTTACTACTCTATTACTGAACATGCAAACTAAGAAAACAATCTTTTGGAACGCTTGTGTTAAGCTATGTTTGCAAATTACACACTTATAGCATTTTCAAACTATTATATATTTTTTAATTTCTATATAATTGATAATAAATATAAATGTAGCTTTATAGTAATGACATTAAAAATGATAAACTACACTTTCCCTCCATTTTCCATCAAGCATATATAATTTTATGATTATACTCCTATTTCCTAATACATTCAATATTCTCTAAACTGGCAATTCTGGACTATATGCATATGTACTTAATGGAATGTATATATATATTTTTAATTACTTGAATTTTTAAAAGCTCAGTAGTTTCTACATCCTCTATATGTTGTTTATTTCCCCCTACAATTATAAATAACTAGAATAAATAATGGAGGAAATGACTGGTTGACAATTAAAATTATTCATATATCAAAATATTTCCCAGAGTTAAAACAAACTTTATTTTAAAAGTATTTTAACATAAGAACAAAAGCACATGCAGCCATGCTTAGTTTTACCTTTTCCATCAAATATTTGTGTTACTCCATGATACAAAGTAGACTTGACAATATCTATTCTTTTAGAAATATATGACTTCTAGAATTTTTGGTAATAAATTTACGTGATGAAATAAATCTGATTTTCAGTATACACTAAACATTTCAAACTAAAAAATTCTGCAAAATGAAAGAAGCCTGCATCAAATGAAAAGCTACCCTACTAAATGGGAGATATTTGACATCATATATCTGAAAGAGGTTAGTATCCACAATATATGAATAGCTCATGAAACTAGACAATATAAAAATAATCAACTATTAAAAAATAAAAAAATAAATGGACACATTTCCAAAGAAAGCACAGAGTTATGCAGTTGGCATATGCAAAGTTATTCATCATATATAATTATTAGGGAAAGGTGAGTCAAAACAGCATTAATCCCCTCTGACCAGTGAGAATGTAGTATTCCAAAAGACAAACAAATGCTGGAGACAGGTGGAAAGTAAGGGAATCCTGCAAACTATTGATGGTCATGTAAACTGATGAAATCAGTATGGAAAAAATTATGCACATTCCTCAAAAATCTAAAGAATAGAAATTCCATGTGTTCCAGCTACCCATTTTTTGTGTATTTAACCATCACTGTGCCCCTTCCCAAATGATTGACAAGATATATGCATCTCCATGTTTTTTGTTGTTGTTGTTGTTTGTTTTTAAAATTTACTTACACATACAGAACTGGGGTACAGATCAGAGATGCAGGGGCAGTGAGAGGATTCACCAGAGACAGAGTGGGGAGCAGAACAGACAGATCGACAAAGTACACTGCTGAGGGGAGCAACAGGCAATACAGGAGAGGTCTTCTGCCCTGTATGGTTCAGTTCCCTGCCTAGGGATCTAAATAATGCTGAGGTATTATATGTGGTATAGATGGAAAGCAAAGAAATAAAACAAACAAACTTTTAGACTACAGACAAATTATATGTAAAGTGGAGGGGGGGATTGGGTAAAGCAGGACAAAGGAGAAAAATGCGTCAAGTACAAAATTGGACTTTCAATGAAAACTTAATGTTGATTTTCAATGAAGCACACCTGAAACTTACACAATGTTATACTGCACTACACTTCAAAATATAGGGGGAAAAGACTGATGTATACAGAGTTTGAAGAAGAGATAGATATGTTGCTTAAGGTGTTTGTTAAGAGAAAAGTTGAAAACCTTAAATCATGCTCCACATTTTACCTTTTAAAAATTATTTTCAGTCAAATTTTATTTTTTAAAAAAGGCAGTAGACAACATTACAATTCAATTCTAAATATGTACTTGACAATGAAGCACATCTGTGCATGAAATGAATAATGTTTTCCAACAAAACATCCAAAACACTCAAATAATAAATCACTTCTGCAGGCCTTTTGTTAAGTGGAATCATAAACAACAAACTAAGGATTTATAGCTGTGAAAGAAAATCTTCAGTACAATAGTATGAATCTTAACTATTAAGCATAATCACTTTAATTGAGTTGTGTTGAAATCTAATATGAAATTTTGTGGGGAGAGTAAGGTATGAAAATCTAGATGGACCCCCAAGAGCAACTGAAACTTATTCAGTGAAACCACACAACATTTTATATTTAAAATTTTTCATACATTGAAAACTTACAGTTTTACTGAGAATTAAGTGAACTCATGCAGTCATTAATTAATTATTCATTCGTACATGTATTTACAACTAAGCACAGATGTAGGCACTAGACACACAGTAGGAACACTGGCCCTGCCTTCAACTGCTGACCATGTCTGTTGGCAAGTGACTCTGTCCAGGCACCCATAGTTCTCCATCATCATCCATTGGACAACCCCACAGTTTGCTTTACATCCCACATCTCCTTATGTCAGCCCCAATTCTACAGTCAGATTTTCAGGGTTTGTTATTAGTTTGTTTTTTACCTGAGCCTTTGCTTCTCTTTCTATGTATTTCCATAGATAAATGACACCACCCAATATTTGTCTTCCTCCTTCGAATTTATCCACTTAACATAATCTTCTCCAGATCCACCCATGTTGTTGCCAAAGGCTAGAATCTACTGGTTTTTTATTGCTAAATAGTATTCTATTTCCCATCATCCTACATCTTCTAATCTATACATCTGTTTTTGGGCACCTAGATTGTTTCTGTAGCTTTGTTATCATGAATAATGTTCAATTATTCATATTCAGAGATAGGAGTGCATATCAAATTAGTGTTACTATAACTCTTTGGTTATATACCCTTCAAATTAATGTTATTATAACTCTTTGGGTTTGTACCAATGAGTAGAATTATGGGATCATTTATTTAAAATATTTTGAGGAATCTCTATATGGTTCTCCACAGGGGATGGACCAGACTACATTCCCACCAACAGTGTATGAATTTTTCTTTCTCTTCATATCCTCACCAACACTTGTTTTTTTTCTAATTCTTTTTGATATGGTCATTCCACGGGTGTGAAGCTGCAATGGCCTAGAAGTTGAAGGTATCACTCAATCTTTCATTTACTTTATCTTCAAAGGTAGTTGTTTTTCAAAGGCATGTGCTCATGTTTATCTTTGCTGAATAGAAACTTTTAGTTTGATGTATTCTTGTTTATCTATTTTTATGTTATTGGTTGTGCTTTTTCCTGTTCAAAAAATTATGTTTACCATTTTTAATGGTTTAGTACCAAGCTGACATATATGTAAGAAAGGAAAGTAAAAAAGCTGACATATATGTAAAAAAGGACCTTCATATTGAGAGTATAACTCTCCCAGTTCCTCTTTTCATTCAAATAACAATGGCCAATTTGTTTCTTAGTACACTTCAATGCTATCAATAATGTTAATGATGCCGTGTTTCTTAAAATAATCCTCTGTTATTATCTCCAAGATTATTTTCCACCCAACAGCTGACAACTATTTGCAAGCTTGAATGTGAACATATATACAATGAAAACTATGGTAGGTCTTGATCAACTGCCAGGTCAACAGCAATTGTAACAACATTCCCACTTGGAGGCACAGCCTTTTCTTAATCCAATTAGATAAAGAGTTTAAGCCCTTTTTTTTTTATGTAATGACAAGTTCATTTCCTGACATCTGTAACAAGGTACTGTTGCTAACATGCTGCTTGGAAATGAAAATTCTCTAAATAATCAAATAATGAACCAATAAATAACTATAACTTAAACATCTTAATACATGGAGAACATGTTCATGTCACCATCTTAATAAGCATGAACAAGACAACAGTAAAGATATTAACCGCTTCCAGTGCTCATGATTACAGACACACCTATGCTAAATAAAATTGTAGTAAACAACTTTTTACAATGTCTAACAGTTTTTTGTATGTTCAATTTATTTCCTGCAATAATCTACTGGTTTCTAGTTGTGATAAAATATAAAGCATACCAGCAAATTGCTTCCAGAATATTTAAAAAGTGTTCTGCTGGTTTAAAAACTTTCCTTTCCTTAGCTCATATGTTCATTGTTTCATCATCTAAAAAGTTCTATTACATGACAATTGACAATATAAAACTAGTGTATTAATGACAGGGGTCTTTTTTTTTTAATTAAGCATGGAACTTAATAATTCTGAAAAATATTAAATTGTGAAGCAAATGTATCTCCTATATTGAAAAAGGATAAAAATATACAAATAATTATTCAACTTTTTAAATAAGTGATGCATAGTAACTCCTAGTTCACAGACTTATTTACTAATGTGATATGTTTATTCAATAATAAATGAAAAGGGGGCCTCTCTGGTACCGTGGCAGCTAAGTCTCAGCACTAACACTGCAACAACCTGAGTTAAATGCTTGCCCAGGCAACTAACCCACATATGACACAGCAGCCCTCACTGTCTTGCCACTTGTTGCTCTCCTCAACTGTGTATTTCAGTAGCTCCACCTGATCTGACCCCCACTGTCTCTGCTGAAATCTCTTACCCCACACCTCTTTCCTATACCCCAATTTTTCTATGCATAGGTAATTCTATAAAAATAAAAAGGTCAATGCACAACATTTACCTCTTAGAATAACTAAAAATCCTTTGTAGCCTTTAAAATATTCACAGGGATAGCAGGAGAAGATAGATTATAACATAAAATACAAGACAGTATTCATTACCAAAATAAAGGTTTAGGACAACCTTTAAGAAGATTGAGATTTAGGAGAAAGATGACCAAAAATAATTCACTATCATGAAGAATATGAGTAGAAGATGCTACGACAATTTAAATTTAATGTTTATTTTCTTAATTATAGTGATTTATAATCCCAGTTTTTTTCATTAAAATCCATTATATACATTAACTTTATTTCAGCCCACCTCTAGAAAATGAAAGTAGGTACAGTTATGTTTTCACTTGAAGACAATTTTATCATAAGACATCAGCATGGAGAAGTTATAACAAAATAGCTAAATGAATAATCAAAAAGAAATCACAAAGAAAATTTTGAAGTAAAAATGTAATGTGATGACAAGGTTTGTACACATCCTCAGAGACAACTGAAATAATTGGGAATCCTTGCAATCATGTAAGATAGAGCCTTACTGTATGTATAAATAAAAAGAAAGGTGACCAGAGAAAGACAGAAGAGTGACGGGCGTTAGGGCCACATGCTTTTGAAAGATAAATAAGAGCCCCGTGCTTTTGTGTGCACATGTAATTATATATTCATTGATTGAAAACCTGAAAGAAGTGTGCACATACCTTAGAGTTTAACATACTGTAGACACATACACCAGAAGAGAAAAAAATATGTAAATTTCTAGTTAAATACCAGATTTTAATAAAAGGAACATCAAAAATTCATGTTATACTACATTATTACATGCATGAAATTTGTTTTAAATATAGGGATTAGGAGAAAAAGGTAGTGAAATTAGGTATCTACAAAGAAAAATGTTCCTGCCAAAATTTAATCCATAAATCAATACTTAATGATTTTCAGAAAATAGAAAAGGAAACCTTCTAAGAGAAATACAATAGCTCTAAGCCAGTTATCCTTGAATTAACGTAATTTAATATATTAACTACTTACAGAAAGAATACATCAATCAGAAAAGAACTCAGAGTTAGGTAGAGAAAAATCTAAGCATAAAAATGTGATAATCCTTTTTTCAAGCCATATCCAAAAGGAATGGTCTCCATTCAAAGGATTTAACATCACTAGACAACTTTTTCTAGTATTATTAAAAGTTCCTCATTTTGGATTCCAACAAGGTTTTGGACTTTGGTTGAATAATTTTGTGGAGGTCTAAATAGCAGGGAATTGCTCTAAATTGTTACCAGAAAAGCTGGAGCAAACCTATCATTGCTCTCAGTAATACTGACCTATAAGGGGGCAGGTGTGGACAAGGATAAAGTGAGGAACATGGAGAACTTGGGCTCCATCTTTCCATTGTCAGTCTCTGCCACCTGTAGCTTTGTGTTGCTCCCAGGTTTCATTACTCACACACATCATGTCATTGTAAAAAGCACCAGCATGGGGTATGTGTACCTGTAATTATGACCCCCAGCCCAAAAGGGGAAGGTTGTGGAGACCACAGGCTAGGAGATTGATTGCTGCCTGCTTCCCTGCTTGCTGGCCTGCCTATGTGTTCAGTCCCCTGCTTCAGCATTAAAGGCATGTCACATGTCCTAAAGGTTCCAAAATGTATTTTCTGTTTGCCCAAATAAACCATGAACTTGCCTGGCTAGATGGTTTAATAGCACCAGGAAAAAAACAGCATCTCTCTTACCAAATGAGAGTATTTTATTTGTTGCCTGGTATCTGAGAGAAATGTTCTGTAAAATGGCTGATCTTCACAGAATATTTTTGTCTTAGCTTTAAACATCAGGTCAATTTAATATTAGAGTCTAGAATCAACAGCACATTGGTTTGCAGACATCAGGAACTCTATTTTTATGGAATCCCAGTATCTTTATTTAAAAGGCTTCCAAATTTTCTACATTAACCAGAAATCACTATTAGACTCAGTGCTTGTCATTTGAAATGTGACTTATTTTTTATATTTTATACAATTTTTCTAAAATCATTAAAGAAAGAGACCAATTAATGGAACCACAGAGACCAAATTAATAGGTTCTTAACGAGCAATTGATAAAAGCATCACCTTTTGTAAGTTTACTACTTCTGTGGTTTGCTCTTTGTGTCTCATCTCCCCAGTTAACTAATCAGTACATAAAAATTTTATTAAATATTTTAATGAATAAATTACAGATTTTATTTTGCTAGAGTGGCTTACATTAGAATTAGGGGAATGTGTTTTATGCATAATCACTTTAACTCTTAGTTCACAGTAATTCCAGGATTAAACCATATTACAGCCTATCTACTACTTCTCTTTATCCTTAAGATAAGATGAGTGAAATAGCCTAAACTACATTAGTACCTTTTGTACCTTGAGTCTCAATTTAATGTTCAGAAATCATACTGTATGTTGTACTGCCAATCCTAACTCCTGAACCTCCTTACTCAATAGTCTGCTTAAGATAGCAGTTACTAGCATTTTTTTTATTTAGTTAGTTAATTCTAACTACATTATAACCAAGATTAAGAATCCTTACCCTCAATTACCTGTAATATCAGTAAACGTCTACTATATGTCTACTAACCTGTTGATAGTGAATATGGAGAGAAAACCAAGTAATAGCTATGATGAAACCTAGTTCATTAATCAACCCTCTTACATCCTATTGTTTCTCATCTCTTCAAAACTCTTAGTTACACTAAGAGTTTTGAAGAGATGAGAAACAATGTCTCCAGTCAAATGTTGCAATGGAGTTTCTATACCACCTTATGCTTTGAAATTGAAATTCTCTTATAAAAGAGGGCAATGTTTTTGTTGTTGTTTTTGTTTTATTTGTTTGGTGGAGGGAGGAAGTCTAGAATTGGGGGAAATGACCCTAAGGAGGCAGATTCAGATGGGAACTGCATTGTTTTTTAATATTTTTTTTTTTTTGGCTCCATAAGCTTCTCCTTACACAATTATTTTCATGGTTTTGCCATTTTTTTTTCAATCAACTCTTGAGTACAGGAAAGCTTGGTTATAAACACATTTTTATTTATCAATTTATTTTTTACTGAGTCAGTGTTGTTTTAAAGCACTGTATAAGATTTAGGAGTATAGGTTCTCACTTCTTCAAAGGTATGTCAGCACATAGTGCTTACCACCAGGTACACATAATCCTAAAACTTGTGATGATTAATAACATAGATTTCTCATTTCAGTCCCTCCTTTTCACTTTCTTAGTTCACAGGTGAGACAAAAAAAAATTAATTCACTAAATTGCTGACCTTCATTAGCGTTTATTTTCAAACCTCATTATATATTTATTTATAGTAATTATACATTCATTACATAAAACGGTTTATACTATATAAAATTGACTGATAGATGCTTAGTTTCCTTTATTTTTATTCCTTCTTCTGATTGTCATTTGGATATTTGGTTATTCAATAGCACCTCTTTCAGAGTATGGATAAGCGTAAAGAACCTGAAGAATATAAAAGTGAGTCTTGTTTTCTGTTAATACATTTAATATAACATTTCATTGTGAGTAAAACAGAACTTGGATGTTTCCATAACAACACAGAATGTCATTGTCTCATCATCTTTGTTTTGCATGTGTGCATACATTGCTTAATATAGTAATATAAAAATAGTAAGTAGGTATACTGAGTTTGCTGGAATCATAAAACATTGAAGCTTCAAAGTATCTTAAATATCAGTCATTCCACCCTCTCATTTGATAAATGGGAGAAAAATTAAACGCAGGAAGACAGTCTTGTATGAAAATGGTTTTTCTTCTAACCTTAAAGCAGAGCTCTAAATAGTGCTTACAGAACAGAAGTAAAGTCATAAATCATTCTTTGTTTTGAGAATATTTGGGAAAAAAGCACATGAAAGCCAAAATATGTGTTACTCAGAAACAAATGTAGACTGCTTCAAAGAGTTCAGTTCATGCCCCAATTAGCCAAACTATTCAGCTATGGAAGAACAGTTGAGGATCAAAACTACTTTGGGCCCTGATGAATAATGAGTGAAAGAATGGGCTAATTAATAACACCATGACAGTGTAAGGCACTTCACTGGAGCTTAAATTCTGGATGCCAAAAGCTGCACAGAAGTGATTAATATTCACTATATAAGGTCAATAAAATTTATTTTTAATATTCAGAAATGCAATTTTATACTTTATAAGCAGAGAAGGAAGGTAAAAATAAATAAGTTTATAAGAACCTGGAAACAAGTACAATATAATTTATGCACTTTTATAAGACAAAATACTTATCTAATTATTATAGAAACAGTTCAAAGGATAATTTTTTTTATCCCACACATAAAATATTTAAAAGTTAAATTGACATGTTGAAATCATGGTTTCAACAAATTTGTCTTGTAAAGCAATCTAACAGATATGAAACATTTATTTTCAAATTTCCTTAAGGCTTATTTCTTTATTAGAAATATAAATCAAGATTTTACAAAAGTCCTCTGTTCTTTAAGCACTTTTCTCATTTTCTTCTTACATATCTTCGATTTCTTATTCATAGTCTCTAAAATCAATAAGCATATATTGCAGTATTTAACTTAAGTCCTTGAAAGTCTTCCTGATAGCCTTAGATTCTCTCTCATCCTCTCTGTATCTCTCTATTATTATTATCTGATTTCCATGGCTGCTTATTTTACCCAGGTCTAAGTACAATTTGTTTGAAAACCCCTCACCCTACAATAAAACACAAAATAACTAAGTGTGTACTCTCATGTTTATAACAGGTTTATTTGTAATAGCCAACCCTGGAAGTAAAACAAATACCCTATGATAGGCATCTTATTAAACCAAATGGAATACTATGAAGCAATAAAAAAGTATACTATTAATACAACACTTTGGATAAATCTTAAGGGAATTATTGAGTGAAAAGTATCAGTATTTTCAGAGCACATATTATATGATTCCATTTACATGATATTCTTTACATAAAAATTTTATAGAGGACAGATTAGTATGTATTAAAGACAATGGGAAGATGAAGGGAAATTGGGGTGGTTATAAAATGATGGAGCAGTTCTCTACTGATATTTTCCTTTCATTTGAAGAGCCTGTGTCATCAGTTATTCCTTTCAAGAAGTTGTGTTTTTGTTGTTTATTTTGAGAAGAGGGGGAATAGTTTGTATTAACATGTTTACCCGTGAAGAACTTTTTACTTTAGATTATAACCCAGAAATAAGGAATTTAATTACGTTAAAATATCTCAGCATATGGGCCCTCTTTGCTGGCACAATGAGTTAGAGTGAAGCACAGCAAGCTAGCTGCAGCTGCTTCCATGTGAGTTATATCCCCAGCCCCGGAGGTGAAATACATGGTGCGGCAGACACGCCTGCTCAGCAGTGTACTTTGTTGATCTGCCTGTTCTGCACCCTACTCTGTCCCTGGTGAATCCTCTCATTGCCCCTGCACCTCTGGCCTGTACCCCAGTTCTGTATGCATAAATAAATAAATCTTTAAAAATGTATATCAAAATATGATAGGAAGATGCTCATTTAATCACTTCTACATTTGTCCATGATTTCTCTGAATCTTAAGACCATTTTGATCAATTATCATTTAGGAATAAAGTTTTGACCTGTGAGAGAACTGAATGAACAGTAGTGAAAGAGTAACTCAATGAGTTTGCAGAGTAGAGTAGGTCGGTATTTAGTATTTTAGCTGTTTCTTTAAAAAATCCTGAAGCAGGCCCTCCCTGGTGGCGCAGCGGGTTAAAGCACAGCACTGAGAATCTAAAGCCGCTTCCGCATGAGTTCGATTCCCGCCTGCCCCGGAGGTGACCACATGGTGTGGCAGACCTCTCCTGACCCACCCGCTGCTCCCCTCAGCAGTGTACTTCGTTGATCTGCCTGTTCTGTTCCCCACTCTGTCTCTGGTGAAGCCTCTCACCGCCCCTGAGCCTCTGACCTGTACCCCAGTTCTGTATGCACAAATAAATAAATCTTTAAAAAAAAAAAAATCCTGAAGCAGTGATCCACTTCTGGTCCACAATTTGTCATTACCGTTTTAGTGTTATTCTGGGTTCAACAGAAAAAGTTAGTATTTTCCTGTTTGATTTTTGCCATCTGTTGGAACTATAGTTGCAATACTTTTCACCCTGACCAGTAAATTACCAACCATCTACCTACTTTCCATTTCCCAGAAATATCTTGACTTCTCCTATATATGTCTCATTACTTCTCCCTTTCTTCCCCCAATATATGGTAAAATTTCATGATAAATTGGACATGATTTTTATTAATTGTTCAAGTTTGATGAGCAGTTACTTTTTTTAAATTTAAAATACTGATAGATAAGTAAATAGGAAGACTATAACTATCCCTATAATTTTGTTCCAGTGAATTAAAATATGTCATTAAAGTGTTTTCAGGGAATAGTCAAATGTCAGATGCAACTCAATGTCAAATTACTCTAATAGATTTATATCGTCTGTTTTGGAGTAAACAGTAATACAACTTCCCATTCTTTTACAATAAAATGATTATTTAACTGCTACCTAACATTCAAGAGCCTGAAAATTCACCAAATCCTATTTGCATACTTCTGAGTCCATTTTTATGAGTCTAAGTAATGAGAAAATGTGGTAAGCAATATTAGTTCTATGAAAAGAAGCTAACATTTTCCTACAGTCTTTCCTTAATTGCTTGAGAATTCATAACATGCAGATATGAAAAAGACAGAAAAGGGAGTAATTTCTGCATTGGAAATTCAGTGCATACTCACCAGGTTTTGCCAAATTTCTTTCCATTGCACCTATGCTGCTAATGCCCTGGGGCTTTATATGTCTAAGAAACTCCATGAAACACTAGAATGTGTTCAAGTATAACTGCATGTGCAATTAGGCACAGAATTGTCACTTTCCAGCAGTAAGTTAGATCCATCCTACTGAAAATGAACCCAACAAAATGTATTTTCTCAGGCAATTTTGACAGAAACCTAGCTATACACTGAATATACCTCTCACTGCTGTGGAAGCATTGTACACAGCTGCAAAAGTTCTGCCTCAAAGCAATGTTGTGATATAAAATTTAAAGAGCAAAGGGACAATAAGGCCAGGTTTAAAAAATCACAGCACAGGAATTTTTTTTAAATCCTTGCCCTGGGCAAGCCTTTTTGATAAATTAGGGCTGCAAATTTGTATACCCTAGGGCATAAAAAATGGAAATTTTAACCTCTACTAAAATGGTATTAATCAATAATCTTTTCAATAAAATGGTATTAATCAATAATCTATTAAAATATTAAAATGCACCCCACTGAGTTTAACTATTTTAAAAAGGATTCATAAGAAGTCAAAAGTTAGTGGTTACAGAATGGATTCAAAATATTCCTACAAAAAAACACTTGCGACATTTGTAAAAAATGAACATATCAGCCCTCCCTGGTGGCGCAGCAGGTTAAAGCACAGTATTGAGAAGCTAAAGCCATTCCGCATGAGTTCGATTCCTGCCTGCCCCGGAGGTGACCACATGGCGTGGCAGACCTCTCCTGACCCGCCCGCTGCTCCCCTCAGCAGTGTACTTCATCGATCTGCCTGTTCTGCACCCCACTCTGTCTCTGGTGAAGCCTCTTGCCGCCCCTGAGCTTCTGGCCTGTACCCCAGTTCTGTATGCACAAATAAATAAATCTTTAAAAAAAAAATGAACTTATCAATCAACAGAACATGGGAATCTCATGGTTAGAATAGGATTGTGTCACATAGGAATGTGCCTGCCAAACTGGGTGGCAGTGAAATGGGAGCAAAGAAAAAATAGGTGTCGGGGAGGAAGACATAGTTATATGATAGTCTCTTAGAATATACATAAATCTTTATATAAAATGCCACTGAATCATATATATTGTTGTAAACCAGTGTTACCTCAATTAATCAATAGTGAGGAATGTCATATCCTCACTATTGATCCTCACTATTAAAAAAAGAAGTGAGAACAGTTTTAAGCCAATTGAATTATAAACTTATTTGGGAAAGGCATTAGTTTTCTCAGATGAATAAAATATACTACTATAAAATCTAAGAGTTAAACTCTAATAGATCCAACTATGGGGTTTATTGATAAGCTATTTTTCATAGTAATTATCAAAGTAAGAAAATAGGTGGTTGTTTCATTTTACCAGCTCTTCTTAGGGACTCATGGTCTAACCTTCCCTTCTGTTTCCCAACTAATCCCAGTTTAAAAGAAGTTTCCTTCCTCCCTCCCTTCCTCCCTCCCTTCCTCCTTTTCTTCATTTGTTTCTTCCCTCCTCCCTCCCTCCCTTCCTGTCTCCCTTCCTTCTTTTTTTTACACTCCCTTGTTCTTCTGTATTTTCTCTTTTTATAGAAGAATACAAGCCTAGAAGTAATGGAGACATGAACTTAAATCTCACTGTGTGATCAAGACAAGATATTTAATTTTTAAAACGGTAGGTAATCTCCCAACTCACAGCAGTGAGAATGGCACGTCTTTAAACAACTAGCAACAACAAATGTTGGCGATGTGGAGAAAAAGGAATTCTCTTGCACTGCTGGTGGGAATTCAAACTAGTATACAACCACTATGGAAAATTGTTTGGAGGCTTCTCAAACTGCTAAAAATGGAGCTTCCATATGACCCAGCAATCCCACTCCTTGGTATCTACCCCAATGACACAAAAACACTGATTCAAAAAAAGACACCTACACTCCCATGTTTATTGATGTTTTATTTACAATGAGAAAGACATGGTATCAACCCAAATGCTCAAAAGTAGATGACTGGATTAAAAAGATGTGGTACATATACACAGTGGAGTATTACTCAGCAATCAAAAAGATAAACACATGCCTTTTGCAGCAACATGGATGGAGCTGGAAGGGATCATGCTCAGTGAAATAATCCAGAAAGAAAAAGAAAAATATTGCATGGCTTCACTCATAGCAGGAGCATAAAGGATCAGGGGGAAAATAATAAAAATAAACAACTATATACCCAAGAATCTTTTATGGGGGTAGAGTGGGGGATGGGATCAAAAATGGGTGGCAGTGGACTATGGTGATGGCACATGGGTGAATTGGTGGTGGGAAGCCCACGAGGATTACAACTGAGATCGAAAAAGGGACAAAATGACATAAAACTAAACTATTATATTAAAATTTAAAAAGTAGGTAATCTCTGAACTGAATGTAATTTGTCCTGAACTGAATTTTTCAGGACAATATTTTACAGATTTTTTTCAGGGGAATAGATGTCTTCCCTGTAATGATATTGTACTATTAATGATTTACCACCAGTAGTGTCCTTAACCCAAATAGCGAAAATCAATGTCTTTCCATGATCTTCTGAATTATAACTGGCTCATAGATCTAGGCACCTAGTGACTTCCAGAGTTTGTTCTAATCTGCATTTTTAGAATCGACAGCACACACCTTGGGTACCAACCATACATATACCTTTATCTTTCCAGGTATATACATTGAGTATTTTGACTATGGTAAATTCCAACATAATAAAATTTAAGATGTTTTTCAGATAAGCATTTATGAACCTGAAGTAATAATTATGCAAGTATTTTAGAACTTAGGGGTAAATATAAAGATACGAACCAAACTTATTATCTTGAAAGCATTTATTCTTGGTAATCACAATAGACACCATTATCCAAGAAGCTTTGTTAATTGATGCATAGTTAATTTATAGATTAATGTGACTTTAATATTAGAGTTTTGCCCAAGATAACACAGAGAGAGGTATTAGAAAGTTTCCTGGATCTCAGAACACCTAAAGCGCGGACTTGTTTTTTTCACAATGTATTATAATACTCATTACTTAACAGGACATTCATATCAAAATTATTTTTAATTAATTTTTTTAAAAGAATGAATATAGAGGGAGGGACACTTGGAATTTAGAACTGACACAGAATTAATTCAGATTTTAAAAGCTCAATTTGAGTAGTTTAAAGTTGAATTTAGGGTACTAATAAACACCAGTGAAAATGGACTAAATTATTGCCAGAAATCATTGGCAATTACTATGTTAAGTGTTAATAGAAGTTTAAGTAAGCAGTCTTTCTTCCCTCAAAGCTGCCTCTTATGTTTAATACTCATAGGTCCCTCGAACAAGCAATATCGCTTGTTATTAAATTAGTGTGTCATTTATGGAGGTGAGCATATGGTTAAACCAATCATAATTAGAAAAATAATTTAGTGTAAGTCTGATAAAATTAAATTTCCATAAATACCAGTATAATTACAATTACTACTTTGTGAAAGGTATACACACATTTGAAGTTATTAAGATGAAATGATTAAATTACATTTGGAAACCATTATTCCAAAGCAAAAAATAATGTAAAATATAATGTGTGCAATTATTTTCACAGTTATTCAGGAAAGAAAATAATCAAACAAAGTTGACATGCAAAATTTCATATAAATGGTTTATAATGTATTGATATATACATATTATTTATTTTAAATCAACTTTTAGTATTATTAATTGTAGGAGAACACTTTTACCTCTATCCTTTTAGCTTCAGTAGCTCAACCTGTAAATTAAACTAACAAGAAA
Organism: Condylura cristata; assembly: GCF_000260355.1. NCBI lineage: Eukaryota > Metazoa > Chordata > Mammalia > Eulipotyphla > Talpidae > Condylura > Condylura cristata. Next base: position 19,671,530 of record NW_004567110.1, read on the forward strand.
CAGATAATAATGGAAAAATCAAATCAATGTGTTAGTTTTTCATTTTACTTACACAGAGTACCACAGAAAAAGTAAATGCACGGATGTGAGAACTTATATGTAAGGCTACTTATGAGAGAGCAAATTACATTTAGAAAAGATAAATGGGCTGTTGGGGGAATGAAGAGGAGATAAAATAGTTTCAGATACCGTGTATTCACTATTCATTTATCTTTCAAGACTCTTAGGCAAATAAAGGGGTTTAGATAGCTTACAGAGAATGTCTCCCTGCATTGTTCACTCTAATAAGAGTGGACGTCCTCTCCTATGAGGGATATATTTATCATGCAGTGTATACAATAATAAGCATGCAATACATCTGTCAGGGACCGAGACCAGGACTTTGCCTCCTATGCACAAAACACTTGATTGGAACTTAGAGTAAACATCTTGGTTGAGAATGCAGCACACCCAAATCTCTTCCCCCACTCTCCTTCCTTTCCCGCTCAGCAATCTTTGGCGCCAAAGAGACCGCCCGTACCTTCTATGCCGCCCTCAAGTATATATACATGGCTGTTGTAAGAATAAACTAACTCTCACTCTCTCTCTCTCTCTCTCTCTCTCTCTCTCTCTCTCTCTCTCTCTCTCTCGTCTCTCTCACACTTGTCTCCATCTTTGCCTTCTTCCTTTCGTCGACCCTGGGACCCCAATCCTCGGCCTTGCTGGTCAAGGCCTCACACATATATCCTTTTCATTTTTGGTAGAAATTTTAAAATAAAATTTTTTACTATTCCTGTCTAGAGGGGGAGTGACTTTACCTTTATTAAAAATACATAATTTGGGCCCTCCCTGGTGGCGCAGCGGGTTAAAGCACTGCACTGAGAAACTAAAGCCACCTCAGCATGAGTTCGATTCCTGCCTGCCCCGGAGGCGACCACATAGCTTGGCAGACCTCTCTCCTGACCTGCTCGCTGCTCCCCTCAGCAGTGTACTTTATAGATCTGCCTGTTCTGCTCCCCACTCTGTCTCTGGTGAAGCTTCTCGCAGCCCCTGAGCCTCTGGCCTGTACCCCAGTTCTGTATGGACAAATAAATAAGTCTTAAAAAAAAAAAAAGTACATAATTTGGACTCTCCCTGGTGGCGCAACAGGTTAAAGCACCGCATTATAAAACTGAAGCTACTGCAGCAGGAGTTTTATCCCAGCCAGGGAGCTGATCCACAAGGGGGGCAGACCTCTTCTGACCCACCCGCTGCTCCCTCAGCAGTCTACTTTGTCAGTCTGCCTGTTCTGCTCCCCACTCTGGCTCTGGTGAATCCTCTAACCGCCACTGCACCTCTGGCCGGCGTGTACCCCTGTACTGTAAATATAAATAAATAAATATTTTTAAAAATACATAATTTATTTTCAAGTATTTGTAGATGAAAAGAATCTGATGTTTTCTAACATTTCACAATAATTCTAAATATAGCAGTAACAAATTATAAAGCTAAAACTTTCCTGAACAATTAAAAATCAAAAGAAAACAAACACCCCTACCCAAACAAATTATTTGTCCCTTTTTCCAGAGCAACAAAACTGATAATATAAAGAGACTCATGTGATTTTATGTAAGCTTACTCTTCCTAAATCTGCCATCAACATTCTGGATACAGAGAAGTCATGTGGAGTCACATTCAGAGATGAACCTGTGATGCCCCAGTTTTTAAATACTTAATCTTGTTGACTAAAATAACCACCACTGTGAAAGAAGCTCAATGTTCAGTAGAAGAGAACTTCATTAAACTTATTAAAGAAAGCTAAACTGAGGATTTGAGCCTAAGAAGCCAATATCAATTTCCCTGATAGACTAGCTTGCCCACCTTCATTATTTTTGTGTCTTTGTTTAATAACTAAATTTTGTACACAGAGAGATTGAATTTAATTACTGGTTCTTAACAAAGGAAATGGCATCTAGTGACTGTCTAACATTTTCTAACCTCCAGAAGGAGGCTGGTTTCTAATAAGTTAATAAGCTAAGATAGGTGATAAAGGAGAAATACTGTTCATAACTTCAATGTTATGAATTTATGAAACTTACAGAGTACATGTAAACAGAGATATCTGTGTTTGGGAAGACATCGGTACTAAATGTTATTGGAACATACCCTACAACATCCCTATTCAGGTTAGAGTACACTTTTATCTCATGCCATCATGCCATGCTTCTTCCTCCCACAAACCTCAACACAACTGGGGTTCAGTGGGGATCTTCCATCGCCTCCTTTTATAACTTACTATAGCTTTTTATCTTTTTCACAGCAAATAGGTCATTGTTCTGCTGACTCCATTCTCTAGAGGCAGCCCTAAGGGGGTAAGGGGGTTGAGACAGACTTGTAGAAGTAGAATTTTCTTTTTATTTGGGGGGGGGCTATAGCTTCTTAAAAGAAAAACAAATTCTACACTGCTTTTTATTATGGACTATGAATTTCTTATTTCATAATTTTTCTTCCTCCCTCATTGTGATTTATTTTATAATTGAAAATAATAATACTATTGACTTGAAAATTCTATATAAAAGTTTTTACAGCATGTATAGTTATTAACAGGACAAGATTTTACATACTTAACACATTTTATGAATTCATCATTTTCCATGTCAAGTCTTTATAACTTCATCAATGACAAATTTTTAAAGTCAGGAATCCTTGGTGAATTAGAAAATTCATCTTGGTACTTTGGGATGTACCTTGATATCTTTATATTCTGTATTGTCTTCCATAATTCTACCTGTGCACATGCTTATTTTTTTTTTAAGTTGTAGATTGTTAAAATCCTTACACATTTCTGGAAAATTTTTTCTGCTGTGGTCTCAAATATGATAAAAACTGACTTTTATAATAGCAACTTAAATCTTTGATATCACAATATAAATGTCATAATAGAGATAATTTCTTTTATTTGTTTCCAAGTCTTTCATTTATTTATTTTTAAAGATTTATTTATGCATACAGAACTAGAGTACAGGACAGAGGTGCAGGGGCAGTAAGAGTGTAACAGGGGTTCCTGAAGAAAAGGGGAGGTGCCAGGTTCCCTTCTCCACCAAAAAGGAGAGTGGAGCTGAGCAGGCAGAAAAATCTGGAGAGGACACTGAGGAGGATGGAAGCAAGATGAAGGCCAAAAAGGAGACCTGAGGGAGACACATGGAGCAGAGAGATAAGTGAAGAAGTGGCTGGTTTCTTGGTACTGGCCTGGGTGAAACAGATGTGAGTGAGAGACCCGTAGGGAGGTTGACTAAGGTAGCATTTATCTTCATTTTGATTTTGTTCTTTACCTTCCAGACTTGTCTGGCCATTTCTGACCCTGTCTATGGGTCCCCACCAGAAAGTGCTTTAGACTTGTGGAGGGCTTTCAGGCCTTGCTTGGGCCAATCTCTTTTAGGTGGACTTTTACCCATGAGGGGGTTGGATAACACTGGGTGTTTGATTTAGAAATTATATTCTTTGTTTTTTTCTGTATTGCACACTAATTGTATCAAAGTCCCTTTCCATTAAAGGTCTTATGTTTTATCTTGTGCAGCATATGGCAGAACCTATTTAGAGCAGGCAGGTTTGGGGTTCAGGGTTGTCCCTTTCCCTGTCATATAACAAGAGGATTCACCAGAGACAGAGTAGGGAGCAGAATAGGCAGATTGACAAAGTATATTTCTGAGGGAGGGAGTGAACATGACAGTAGAGATCTGCTGAGCCCAAGAGGGAGGTATCCAACTTGTGCTGAAGTGGCTGCAGCTATCTTCATAGTGCTACACTTTAACCTGCTGTGCCACCAGGAAGGGTCCAGGTCTGGAAGGATTTCCAGCAATTGAAATTCATCATTTGGCAAGGTAAACAAAAGCAAAAATAAACAAATGGGACTACATAAAGCAAAAAAGTTTCTACACAGTGAAACTATCATAAAAAACTGAAAAATTACCCTACTGAATGGGAGAATATACTTACACATCATATGTCAGACAAAAGGCTTAAATATCCAAGACCTACAAAGAACTCATGTACCCAATGAAAAGAAAAACAAATAACCCAGTTTAAGGATGTGTAGAACTGCTGACACTTTTCCAAAGACATTCACATAGCCAATAGGCACAAACAAAAAATCCTTGTCATCAGCCAAAATTTCAAGAAGATGTGACTTCATATGCATAGAATGGCCCATATCAAGCAGACCAGAAACAAAAAGAATAGGCAAGCAGGTAGACAACTGGTGAGAAAAAAGGTTAGCCCAGGCCCTTTGGAAAACAGGATAGAGGTTTCTTAAATTTTAAAAGATGGATCTAAGATCCAGAAATCCTACTCTGAGGAATCTACTGAAAGATGAAAAAGACTAATTTGAAGTAATATAATTCATTGCAGCATGATTTACAAAAGTCAAGCATGGAAACAACCTAATTGCTGCCCAATGATGGATAAGTAGTTTAATGTGATATATATGTGATATATATATATGTATATATATATATATATATACACAATGGAAATGATTCAACTTTTAAAAAAGATGAAATCTTGCCATTTGCAAGATTTGCTGAAAGGATAGTGCTGAAAGGAGCCATCTTTGGCAGAAAGACAAAGACAAGTATCAGATAATTTCATTCACATTTGCAATACAGGAATAGAAAAATTAAGTCAAAACTGAAGCTACTAGATGTTTGGATAGAAGAGTGGAATGTGGTGGAGGCTTAGGAGTGATTTGGTGGTTTACATCTGAAGAGCTGTGAACCTATATCTCCAAATTATATGCAATGTTGCAAGTCACTGTTACCTAAATAAAGTTATACAATAAAACATTTTTAGTTAAAATGGGGCCCTCCCTGGTGGCACAGCGGGTTAAAGCACAGCACTAAGAAGCTAAAACTACTTCCGCATGAGTTGGATCCCAGTGCTGGAGCTTACCCACATGGCACGGCAGACCTCTGCTGACCAGCCCGCTGCTTCCCTCAGGAGTGTGCTTCCTTGATGTGCCTGTTCTGCTCCCCACTCCATCTCTGGTGAATCCTCTTACCCTGCACACCTCTGGCCTACACCCAAGTTCTATTATGCATAAATAAATAAATTTCTAAAAAATTTGGATGCTTCATTTTGCGGTAATATTTGAAAATGTCTAAATTTTCATTTTGGTTTTGTTTAGATCCCTACAGTTAAACATGAATTTTAAATGATCAATAAATTAAATACAATAATATACCTTGATTATAATTGTTAATCCAAAAGGATACGCTAAATTTATATTTGCTATGGCTCTCATCTACCTCATTCTTTGCAGAGAATCACAGACAGTGCAAACATAAAATAATACCATTATCTGCACCTTAAAAATATGGAAAATGTGGTATAAAGAGATTAAAAATATATAGGTCTTAATTATATGGGCTGGAATATGAATTTAGGCAGGTTTGCTTTAGAACTCAAAGAACTCTTTATCAGCAGCAACCCTGAATTTATGTTTCTGATTTTCCTTTCTAATCAACTATCACTTTTTTATAACATTGAGCATATAGATTTGAAATATCGAATTATAAATTAAAATAAAAATTATACTACAAAAATCTATTATTTTATTCTATTTCTGTTTTGGAGGTCTCAGCCCTAAGGAAGTGAAAGAGAAGGCAACAAAGTAAACTAAACCTATTATTTGAGAACAATATATGGAAAAAGTTAAAGTAACATAAGGAAATTAGCTGTTATGTAATTCAAGAAATTTTGCAGTGTTTTGATTTCTTGTAATTTGTAATTAGTTTTAAATAAAGTACTCAACCACAGCAACAGCAGGACACAAGGCTGAACTCTGGCAATCTTTACTGGCTGACTGTACAATTAGCCCAAGTCTTCATAGCAAGAACAGAAAGCTGACATAATTGGTCCTTTTCTCAATTTCTTATTATACTATATTAGTTTTAGCCTTGAGCTCTTAGTTTCTCTGATATCAAGAGCTACTACGTTTTCTAATCTCTAGATTTTCAAATATTATGAAATTAAAATGAGAAATAGTATTTGGCTCTTTTTACTATAGGCACAGTGAAACCTTTACTGGAGAGAAAATTTGAAACTATTTTTCTTGGAATAATAAAAGATAAATGATTTTTTTTAATTCAGCATTGTAATTTGAAAGCCGAGGTAAAGAATGAAACAATATTTTAAAACACCTAGTCTCCAGAACTTCTTTGTATATTAGGAAATGTTCATTTTCCAAATTGATACAGAAAAAGAAAAATATTATATGATTATTTAGATTTTCTTAGGAAAATTTGTGCATAGTTTGAGGAAGGAATATATATTGAAATAAGAAAATTGTAACACAGTAATCACAAAATAACTTTGACTAGTCTAAAAGGAAAAAAAGAAAACAGCTTTTATTTGTATTTGTGAGAAATATTGAAAATACATAGGCTGTGATGCCGACTTTATTATTAAAAATGACAACTTCAGTGATAACAGTAACAGCAGTACTAACCGTAAAAAAACTTTATATTCAGACTTTCCCTACCTCACCCCAAATATTATTCAACATAGTTTTTTTCTTGTTATATTCAGAAAATACACAACCTCTGAGTATTTTAACCATGTACCCCAATTCCAAGCTGAACTCTACTGTGTGAATTAAAATGACTTCAGGATACAAATGACAAATAGTAGGAAATATTGTGGAACATAAAATTTACCAGATTATAAAATGCAGTGATGGTTTAACAGGGGATTGATTTTGGGCACAGAACATTCACAGTTTTTGAATAAAAATATTGCATAAGTAAAAAAAATTATCAATTAGCCAATGTCTCAAGGTAATTTAAATAATTTCTAGCTGAGCTCTGTTTCAGACTCCATTTTCTTATTAAAAAATACTATTACTCCACTATAACTATTTATATTTAAAATATCAGTAATGATTTAATAAGCAAAAATAGCTTATTTTGCCTGTAAACAACAACAAAATATATTTAGAGCATTATTCCCTTTCCTACTGGGGTAAAATGGATGTTAAAGCAGTTCCATGTATCTGGGAGTTATTCAAACTGTTGGAAATAGAGCTGACAAAATTGTAAACAGCTCAAATAATTTATGTATCATAGGTTTAGGCAATTAGTTTTCATAAAAATTTCTGCATCTGTGCTCCTAATAGACATAAAACTCCAGCAATTTGTGTGTCTGATGCAAGAACTACAAGTAGTATGAAAGTTTTTAATTCATATGCATATGTGTTATTCAGAAGCATGGAGGGAACCATGAATAGAATAAGAAAATGTGGTTATCTTTTCATACTCAAATCACAATGCTCCTTAAAAGCCTATCATTTATATGACCACAAGATGAGACTGATATATCGTAAAAGTGAGGAGGGAAAAAAAAAAAAAACAATTTTAAGACCACATTAGAAATAAGTATAGTTGAGTGTGTCAGGATGACTGAGCCAGCTAAAAAATAAGTATAGCTGATATCCCAGTAAGAAAATTTGATGCTACTTAGACAATTTATTTCACTCTAAGTGTGGCCTGTTTCTTTGCAAGTATATGTGGGTGTAAGATGTAGTTAAGAGAAGAAAAGGCTGTATAAAGAGTTGTTGCAATTAGTGAAGTGGAAGAATGAAAGTAAGAGGGCAAAGAATGGTATTATCAAAAATCTTTGTACAATCTGTTTGTTCAAAGACATACATATTTTTAATTTGGGGACACTAAAAGACATACCCCAACAATTAAGGAAGCCTGGACAAGTAAGCATGAGTTTCCCATAATCTAGCAAAGTCTTAAGCCACAGTTTTGCTCTAATATAAAAAGATGGGAAAGATGTAAATGACCTAGATAAAGTTTTCCTAATGTTCAGTCTATCCTAGCTCAAATTCACTCTCTCATCTGAAAAAATTAACATAGTAGTTTATGCACGTAGGTAAAGGATATGTCCTTTAGTAAATTATATAAGCTCATATTTCAAAAGGATATGCTTAAGATCAAACTTCCTTTATTAAACCTTTGATGTCTAAAATTGATTAAAAACAAGATAACCGGCCCTCCCTGGTGGTGCAGAGGGTTAAAGCACTGCACTAAGAAACTTAAGTCACTTCCACATGAGTTTGATTCCTGCCTGCCCTGGAGGTGACCCTCATGGCGTGGCAGACCTCTCCTGACCCTCCCTCTAATCCCCTCAGCAGTGTACATTGTCAATCTGCCTGTTCTGCTCCCCGCTCTGTCTCTGGTGAATCCTCTCATCCACCGCATCTCTGGCCTGTACCCCTAGTTCTGTACTAATAAATAAATAAATCTTAAAAAAAAATAATCTTGGTAACTCACAATGATATTATAAAAACAATATAAGGCCATTGAGGTGAAACAATAACTATACCGTACAGAATAATGGATAACAGAGTAATGCAATATTACTTGCCAGTGTTCTTTTCTCATTAAGTTCTCATGTGCTGTATTTCATTTCTTATGTTTCTAATATTATTTTTAGTTAAGGTAATTTATTGAAATATTCAAGACTGCCATCCAAATTTACATAAGATGATACTTCCTAAATAGGTACAATCTAAACTATAACCACAGTGTCTGTTTTCATCATTAATTTTCTATTGGTAAAGCTCATTAAATTATTTCCATATAATGAAAATTTAGTCACAAGAGTAACAAAGGACCTGGACACCATCTCCACATTTTACAAAACTCTTATCTTTTTTTACATAACACTTAACTACTAGGGTTTAAAAAAGCATCGACCAGTAAATGAATTATTATATTAAATGCATATAATAACTACTTATCTCAAGACATGACAGCATATTGTTTGCATTACAGCACCATTAACGTAAAACTTTTCCTATGAGCTAAGACACTGTAGACTTGGATTTTAGCCATAGCTATATATTAGTTCCTAATGCCATATCTTGCACTTTCTCCAGAAATTCTTAAGTACATTCACAGTGAATGATTTAAAACCTTTCAGTCTGTATCACCTAGGAACCACAATATGTGCAAATTTTGACCTTTCAAGTTACTCTCCCCTGACACATTTTAAAATAGGAGAAAAAGAAATAAAGGAAAAATCACTTACTGGAACATTAAATTATCTTCCATGTTAGATAGTTTTTGTTCTTTTTAATAAAGTTTAATTTATGATTATTTACTTTGCCAAAGAGAGTAGGAATGGAACTTAAACAGATAATGAATCTGACTACTGGCAGACCGCGGGAAGTGAAAATATTTTTTAATATTTTCAGTTATTCAGTTGACTGAAAATCAGAAATGATTACCTAGACACATTTTCAATTGTTTCCCAAACCTTTTGGCACACTAAGTCAGGCTTTTTTCCTCATTATGCCACCATGACTTTACTTAATTAAAGTTTCTAGTCTCCTCCATACTTTTTAGTTAATGGTGAATCTCTAGGTTTCATTTTACTGGATTTGTCCATAGGATTTGAGGAAGAAACAAACTTTTCATTAAAATGGCTCTTTTTTTTATTTCAAGACACTAGCACATTTTATTTTCCTCCTGTTTCACTGGCTATTTCTTTTAAACCTCCTTTTGGTTATTTGCTTAGGCTGGATACTTGGAGTCCTGTAATCCACTCCCATTCTTCACACAGTAACTTTGACAGTTCTATCTTCCAAATATCTTGAACACTTTTTACTACTTCAATTGCTACCGTAGCCCATACCATCATAGTATTCCTGGATTATCACAACGTTCCAACTAGTATCACTGCTTCCATTCCTGATACATCAGTGTGTACTCAAAATAGGAGTGATATTGCCAAATGAGATCTTATATATATATACCCATTTATTCTACAAACAGAGGTGTGCTTCAGGTATTTGCACTGTTTATATCCTTAGATTATTTTAGATGTGGTAGGAAGGATGAGATGTTAAGATACTTTTTAGATAAACTCAAGCAGTAAAGAGAATCAAATTTATTTTAGTAAAAGAATGGTGGTAAAACCCTTAGACACTGAAGATAAATATCAGATCTTAACCATCTCATTCCTAGTCTCAATTAAGATGAAATTGAATTGACAGTATTCCCAAAAGTAAATCAGTAAGCACAGAGAAGACATTCCATACCAGATATCAAAGCTTAGAAAAAGTCCACACTAATTAAACCAGTGTGGTATTGTCACAGGAAAAGGCAAAAAGAATAATATAAAATATTTCAGAATAGTTTTTTAATTGAGATTGCATAGGTTTACAATGTTGCATATAATTGAGAGGTATGGGATCTCCTCTATATTTTGTTGTTACCATACCACAACCCACAACCAAAACATAATAGCCTTCAATTATAGTCCTTTGCGCTCCTCCTCACTTTGTTCTTTCCCTTCTCCCTATCCTTCTGGTACTCTCAGTTCTACAGATAGAATTCCATAGTTTGCTTCAGTTTGGCTCTACCTCACCCCCTCACCCTTTGTTTTGTTTCTTTTCATTATCCAAAGGTGGAAAAAAAATGAGCAGTCTTTTCAAACACAGCAATGGTTGGCTGAATATTGGTATACAAAAGTATGGAACTTGAATCGTACCTCACACCATACACTAAAAGCATTTCTAGTGGATTGAAGATATAAATTGAAGGGTAAACTTTTGAACTTTCCAGAAGATGATGGATTAGGACAATACCTTAAATAGTAGAACACTTACTGATGTTAACATAGCCTGATAGAAATACAGTGGTATTGTTTAAATTTACATGGAAAGCAAGAAGGGTAAAGCAAGCAAACAAAAAAATAGGTTGGACTGTACCTTGGCTGGGATACAGCGATGATTTCAAGATTTCTGTAGAGTAGGGTTAAGATGGATGATACTAGAATGTCAATGTGATTTATCTACCCTATAATATGGCAAATCAATAAAAGCATGAATGAGAATAGGCACAGAACTGTCATTTGGAATAAAGTGAATTTACAAAATAGCTTTAAGTCTATGATAAGAGTTAAAATGTGATCAGGTGACATGACATTAAACTCTTAAGTATAGTCATGTAGAGCTGTATTAGAATTTTCTTAAAAACTCTCAGTTTGATTATCATAGTTTGTGAGATGAAGAATAGGGTGTAAATTTTAAACTTGTTTATGGACTTCAAGTATTCTTATAATTGCTTACTTGGTGAAACAAATGTTTATTTTCCCAGTAAATTTTCAAGATAAAATAATTGAGTTAACCATAATGAATTCAGGTATCTGTTGAGCAGAAAATGAACATATGAGAAATAACTCCCCAATTCTGATGACTATCTTGAGGAGATGGAACACAATGAACAAGCCCAAATTTTAATGATAACCATCAAAGGTTAATCACATAAATCTTAAGCTATCCATATATGGTGCAAACCTCCCTGACATGATGTTCTCTCATATACAATTAACTCCGTGGTGCTCATTAGGTGACCAAAGCAACTACATCATTTTCCATATACCAGGCCCATCCCCCACTTATATCTTATCCATGGTTAAATAACAGAACTATAAACATATTGTATCATTGTAAAATCATAAGGTTAAAGGAAGGGGTGTTCAAATAATTCCATGTTTGCTTCCAAAGAACAGACATTTTTTTTTAAAGAAACTGGTAAAAAATGTGTTTTTCCTAGTGCCTCTACTCTTCTTAATCTAATCCAAAACAGCAACCTCTCTCATCTAAATAATTACTATGACCTTCTACTCTGTCACCTGACTCCCAACAGTATAATCTCATTGGCTGTAAATCTGATCATGTCAATCAACAGAACCTTACTTCATTTCTTAATCAAAGTAAAATTCATAGTCCTAACAATTGCCTATCATTCTTACATGATCTCACCCCAATGTCTCCTTTATTTTATCTCCCACCAAAAATCCCATTGCTCACTTGGCTTCGCTTCAGCCATATTCTCCCTTTGTTCTATCTCTATATGGTAGTATAGCTCACTTTTTCACTTCTCTTAGGCCTTTATTCAAATACCACTTACTGAATAAGGGTTTCCACATGCCCTATCTTTATAATCTCAAATTTGATCCATTTCATTCTATCCTTCTTCTATGTTTTAATTTTCTTTGTAGCCATCTGACAGTAAAGTTTTAAAGCTACATATTTTCCATCTCCTCTCAATAGGAAAACAAACAAAAAAACAAAAACAAAACAAACAAACAAAAAAACTTCCACAAAAGCTATTGTTTGGTTTGTTTAATTTCTTGCAACCAGAGGAGTGCTATCAATTATAGACCATTTAAAAATATCAGTTGAAGAAGGGAAACAGCTGAAAGTGTCCAAAATCATATTTGAATATTTGACTTCCATATTTTCTTCTAAATACTAGAATATCTTGACAAAATGTATGGAATTAATTATATATCACTATGTGATATCACTCAATAGCAAAAGAAAAATGAGTCATATATGAAATCTGGATATAAAATTTCAGATTGTTATGAGTGAACATTATTTTTGTTAGTAATTATCCAATTTTCTATTGAAAAGGAAAAATATATTGCATTTTATATAATTCCCTCATGATGGAAATTGCTTTACTTTGATGAACTAAAAAAGCAAATGTATGGATTTGTGTTTATAAACAAATGTTTCCATATTTTATTTTTGAAGGGGAAAAAAACCTCAAGGAATTTATGCCCCTAAATAAGCTACTGATTCTGGCAGTAACTAGTAAAAGCTGTAATGCACATTTACATTAACAAAATAGTTATCTCTCTTCTCCACAGCCACTGTTGTTACCTTATTTTAATCCTGACTATAAGCACTTATTCTTTGTGCCGTCACTGGCTAGCTGCTAACAATAATGTTTTCAAAGCACATAACAATGTATGTGCTGATTCCTTATCATTACATGCAAGGTTTTTCATGGTCAATCAAATCATCTAACTATACTTTCAAACTGTATCATAGTTTTGGCTCTTTTACAGTTTTTGGAAACTATACTATTCCTATTTTCATGCTATTTCCTTCAAAACATCTTCCATTTCTGCAAATTCCATCTAGAACATCTACCTTTTTTGTTGTGATTCATCAATTATTTTCTTAAATTTGTTTCCCTACTGTGTTTTAACTTCAGTGCATTTAAAACTATGCATCTCATTTCTGTGCTATCTTTAGTGACAGGTACTATGTCATGCCATTTTATATCAGAGCCTTTATTCATCATGACCTAGTGGGATTTACCTCAAGTATGCAAGGATGACTTAATAATATTAAGACAATCAATTTATTATAATATATCAACAAAATAAAATATTTAAATTATATGAATATCAATATATTCAACGAATACATTTGGCAAGATCAGCATCCATTTATGATAAGAACTTTTAAAAAATAGGAATAGAAGGAAATTACCTCAACAAAACAATGATTATATATTAGAAACCTATACCCAATATATTACTTAATAGTGAAGAACTAAAGGTTTGTTTTGTCTTTACTCAGGAACAAGTGAAGAAACCCATTATCACTATCACTAATAAATATCTGGCTAGTTTAGTTTTAGAAGTGTTAGCTATTAACACTCAGAAAACAACAAATAAAACAAATCAAGGTTAGAAAAAGAGTTCACACTGTTATTACTGGCAGATAATACAATACTATATGTAGGGAATTCCTAAAGAATGGACCAAATGCTATCAGAAACAATCTATGAATGCTACAAAGTGGTTGGTTACAGAATTGATACAAAAATACTCTTTTATATCTTGATATGCAAATAATGAGAATATACAGAAATAAATAATTCCACTCATAATCAGATTAAAAAGAATCAAATGCTAAGAACTAACTTAAGAAAGAACGTGAAAGATCCATACAATGAAAACTGCAAGCTACGTCTAAGAATATAAGACAAGTCATAAAGAGATGGAAAGATATACCTTGTTCATGTTCATATATTCAACATATTCAAGATGACTGTTCCACCAAAACCAACATATCAAGAAGACTGTTCCATCAAAAATAAATAGATATAATGCAATCTTCTTAAAACCCCAGTGGTTTTTCAAGGGAAAAAAGCAAAAACATTAAACTTTATATGGAACCATAAAATTTTCAAAATAATTAAACGAATCATCAAAGAAAAGGAAGAAAAATATTCAACAATCCATAGAAGTGAATTCTGGTTAGCTGGGTGACCATTAAGGAGTTCAACAGTTGGTCATAATGGGAAGGTGAACATACATGTGGATATAAGTAAACAGCATAAAGAAACAAGAGCAACTCATTGGACATGACATGGTCCAAGAGAATATTTAAAAAGTAACCAGATATAGATAGGATTGGCAAATAGGTTGAAGCTAGATAATTTAGAATTTTTTTTTTAAGATTTATTTATTTATGCATACAGAGCTGGGGTACAGACCAGAGGTGCAGGGGCAGTGAGAGAACTCACCAGTCACAGAGTAGGGAGCAGAACAAGCAGATCAACTAAATACACTGCTGAGGGGAGCAGCAGGAAAGACAGGAGAGGTCTGCCGTGCCATGTGGGTCATCTGGTGGTGGGAGATCGAACTCTTGCAGAAGTGGCTTTAGCTTCTCAGTACTGTGCTTTAACCCGCAGCGCCACCAGGAAGAGCCCTATAATTCAGAATTTTAAGGCTACCTATTACATATCCCCTCAGTGACAGTCAAAATCAATGACCAAGTATATATTCTAAATTTGTAACATAATCCTTTAGCATATGTATCATCCAGTTCCTGGAAAACCGTTCCTACTAACATTGTGTTATTGCTTAATAATTGCCTCTGGCTAGATCTGCCTTTAATGTATAATAAAGTAGCATTTGGTTCCATCCAGATGCCAACGATCTATTTACTTGGATCCCTACTTTAACTTCCAAACTGAATACAAAATAAATATGTTTCATATTTCCAATATATTTCCAAGTCTTGGCAACATTTATGAGAAACAAACTGTCACCTAACAAGGACTCAGCAATTTCCCAATAGTTTTATGATTCACTTTCTGTTGCCCAATAGCTATAAATATACTAGTTACTAAAAGACTTGTGTGGGATATAAAAATAGACAAAGTAACCTACATCCCATTAATGTGAATGAAAGGCCCAATAGTATGTGTTACCCCACTAAAAAAGCCCCAAAACAACTACCTAGAGAGGTGAATATTCATTCATTTCATTACCATTGATGAAATTTCAAAATAAATTAAGAAAAAAATAGAGTAAGATGGAAAAATGAGCCAGTCATCAAAACAAATTAAATTTACAGGTAATTTTCTTGAGTTACCTGGCTATCTCAAGCAAATAAGCCTTTTAGTTCAATTTATATAAAGGAAACTTAATTCTTGCTGGTATTTTATGCAAAGCCAAGAACCCATGTTTCCCTTTATGCCAAAATAGGAAATTATTCTGAAGAGAAAACTAAGTCTATAATACATTTCATGAGATCTATATAAATGTGTTTTGTTTTTTTTTTTTTTTTTGTATTTTTGTTTTAACAATTTGGTTCAATCTTTCCTATCAAAGCAAAGAAAAAGTTATTTTAAGAAGGGCTGCAGATAATTCATCTATATTTCATTATGTAACTGTCTTCCTATTCCTTGATTCTGCCTTTTATACCTAACATCAAATATTATTTTGCTTTGTAACTCCAAGGAATAGTCTAATCAAACAAAATGAAAATATTCCCACTCATTTATCAAAATAAAACTGATTTTTGGTTTCTATGAAAATCAGGATTGGTTGGGGAGTAAATGAATGTCTTTCTTTCATCTCCACCTTGAAAAAATAGTTGGACATTTTAAGAGATGAGAGTGTTTTTGAAATCTGTGTAGCCAGAATTATCAAGATTTGTAACATTATGTTTTCAAAGGATTTAGCTTTCTGATAGTTGCTTTAAAAATGCTGCTTGAAAATTTTAAATGCATCCCAGACCTCTATTCTCAGATAATTTAATTTAGTTTTATTGGAAACATACCTTCTAACTAAGATTTTCATTCCGAAAGGGCTAAATTCCAATTTATGCATGTCAAAATTGAGCAGAGCCACCTACCTAATCATGCCACCATAACTGAATTCTGTATCCTTCCTTCATTTCCAGAGTACTAATTAATACTGAGTTAAGTTAATAAATGGAAAATAAGTAAGACTGGCCTGTCAGAAACAGGATATTTAATGTAATTATTGGTGACATTAATTTTTCCAGTCTTAATTAAAAATGAACTAGATATATATATATATTTATATATATAAAATCACCTGTCCTTCTCTGGTTAAGAAGCAGCACTTGCTTTTTGGTCTTGAGCTGGTCCAAACAGATGTGGATGAAAGAGCCATAGGGACTTGACTTTAACAATGACAGCTTTGATCTTGATTTTGATTTTGTTCTTATCCTTCTAGACGTGCTGGGTCCCTTCTGTCCCTTTCTTGTGGGTCCCCACCAGAAGATGTCTTAGAATTGTGCAGGCTTTCAGGCCTCATTGTCCTGCTTTTGGTTGACCCTGTGTGTCTGGGCATTTACCCATGGGGGGATGAGTAACTTCAGATACTTGTTGGAAACTTGATTCTCCCCTTCTTCCTTCTAACACATTCTTCTGTATTGCACAACAATGGTATGAAAATTCATACTACTTCCACTGAAGGTTTCATGCACTAGAATATGTTTTGTTTTAGTTTGGCAGATAGCAGAACCTAGTTAAAATGGCAGGTTTGGGGGTACTGGGGTGCTCCTTTCCCTGCCTTGTAAAAATATCAGTGACTGAACATGAAGTGCTACAAATTACTCTAAGGCTAGAGTAATTCACAGTACTATATAATCTTGTCCTTCCAGTCTCAAAGTTTATTGTCAACTAAATGAAGAAGTACTTCTTCTTCCATGATCATGCAGAGATGGGGCAGAGAAATAGGATGGAGGAAGTACAGATAATTGCCTTGTAGCCCTGTTTAATACAGAGAAGACTATAGTGCTGCAAAACAAGATTCAGTATGGATTTCACCTATAAAATTGCCCTAGAACAGGATCCAACATCTTAATGAAATTTTTGAAGAGAAACAATGGGTGGGCATACTATTTTGGCATTCAATAGTAATACTCTACAGGACCAAGTGTAATGAAAAACTATTTTCCAGAATAAAAATTAAGGAATGGCAAAATTGATGCACTAAAATTTCCAGAAGAGTTATGCTTTAAAATTCCAAAAATGTTTTTAAATTTTAAGGGCAAATATATGTGCTAATCAGTTTATTACTCTTTTCTTGTTATTTTTCAGAAATTCTTATTTTTAGTAAAAATCACATATTCCTGTGTTATCTCAGTGTAGTCTAACCATGAAAAACTAGTGGTATAACATTTTTCAAATTCATTCATTTCAGTAGCTTATTTTCAAAAGGATGGATGATATTGAATTTATCACATTAATTATAATTGCTAAGCTATTGCATACTAGTTATTCTTGCCATTTATAGTCATCACTTTGCAGATGAGGCATATCTTTGCTTTTTAAAGAAAGTGAACAGCTCCTCCTGAGAGATTTTTCTCTTATCAAATGGCTAGACTTGTGGGTTAAGTTAAAAAAGAAAGAGGGAGGAAGAGAGGAGATTAAATTTTCCTTTTTCAATTCATGGCAGTAAAGGCGTAAATATAATGTTGTCTGTCATGACTGAGATTACACACACACACACATTCACACACCAAAATTTCTAATTGATTTTCAATTGGAGTTGCAGGCTTTTTTTTTTTTTTTCTGTTTCCATTTGAATATTATTCAGTTCCCAGGCTTGCTTCCAGTGATTTCCATTTCTTAGAAATCTGGTTTTCACTGCCCCATTGTTTATGATGCATTCAAACTTTCCAGCTCTTTTCTACTCATTCTCCTTTTCTGGTTTTCTTTTATAAGTAAATGGAAGGCCCTAAAAGCCTCCCTGCTGCACAGTGCTGACTTTAGAAAGTGACTTTCTAATGACTGAGTGACTGTCCTTTAGGAAATTTCATCTTCTCTCCTACCCTGCCAATGAATCACCTCCTTAGCATTCTCTCATATTTTAGAGATCCCTTTGTGTGGGAGCTCATGTAAAGCAGTGCAACCAATTGGGAAAGGGTGAGCAAGTTTCAGTGAAATGAAGTTTCCTTCCAAGCTCCTGCTCTGCATACTCTTTCATGCTGTGACCTTGAACTTCCCTGTGTTCTTCAGAAAAATACAATCTTCTCCTTTGCTTTCCATCCCATCCCGCCTTCCAATTCTTATCCTTTTTGTTTTTCTCCTTCCATTTTATCCTCCAAAGAGAATTAAAGGATAAATTACATACTATACAAAAACTTTGTAAAAGCTGTAAGATGTTCTCAGTTTAAGAGTGACACGCCAGTATATTGCAAAGGATAGGTCTTTCACTCCACCTACAACAATAAATATGCATGAATGAGTAAAGATGGGGAGATAATACTTTTATTCAGTCTAGACCCAGGTGTTGACCACATTTACGTTATTTCTTTGATTTTTCACCACTAAATTGTGACATAAGTATGCAATTCTAATTGTGCTGAGAGTATATAGTCTCGGGAATTTTAATTAGCCATGTTAATTTTGCTAATTCAGGGAAAAATGATTAAATACTAGTGCTGAAAACAAGCTGAAAGAGGGAAGGGGACTAACAGGTTTGGGGTGTCAAAATGTCTGGAACTAGAGAGAGCGAGCTGTTGAGTAATACAGGTAATGCTCAAAAAGTCTCTGTATTACACATTTTTAAAAGGGCTATATGTAATTATGTAATTTCACCTTAATAAAAAATAGACAATGTTCAAGGGGATTAACAGTGTTCGGCATTTATTTTGCCCGGCGGACACTAAGACATTCAAATAAAGCCTTCAAAGTCACTCACTCTATTAAGTTCTAGAAGTGGGAAAATAGGTGAGAAAAACAAAAGTTTCAGTTATATATCATCTGAGGTCATATCCTCAAACCCCAGCATGGAGCTCCAGTGGCTGGGTGTCAGTGCAGAATATTTATATTAACTGCGGGTCAGTGACAAAGAGACAATGCAGAGCAAGCATTTATTCTATTTTTCGAAAAGTCCTAAGTCAGGTCAAAATCTTGAGCTGAAGCATACCTGAAAGCTGTAGTTAAAAAGGAACAAGGCAGAGGCAGAGAAAAAAGGCCCTGGTTTGCTTTTGCTTGGTTTTAAGAGTCTGAGTTTCTGAGATAAACAGACGTGGTTCCAATTCCTCCACCATTTACAGATCACAAAAATCCTAAAGAAGTTACTTAACAGAGAAACTCATTGTTTTCAATAAAATGTGGACACTACTAATACGTTCTTGGTTAAGAGTTTCAAAATATATACTTGTGATGAATGTTAATAACATTGATAGAGTCATTACCAGCAAGGTAGAGACAGAAGAAATAGAGGAAACAGTGGCCTAAAGATTTTGACTTCAAGGGAACAGCCGAGCCTGTTAGCCCTCCTCCAGGCTTGTAAAAGAAAAAAAAAAGAACATCCAAAAGGAATTCATCCCAGGTACTGACTTTTGTTTATTAAAAAAAAAATCTATTTATTTATGAATATAAGAACTGGGGTGTAGGCCAGAGGTGAGGGGGTTCACCAGAGACAGAATGGGGGGGTGCAAAACAGGCAGACTGACTGAAATACACTGTGGAGGTTGGCAGGGGGCGGAGCAGGAGAGGTCTGCTGCTGCACGCTGTGGGTCAGTTCCCTGGCCAAGAACTGAACTCCCGCTGCAGTGGCTGTGGACAGTGCTGCCCTTTAATCCATTGTGCCACCAGAAAGGGTCCAAGTACTGAGTTTTAAGATCATTCAATGAAACTGTTCTGTCTAGCTCTGACCCATAAAATATTCAGGATCCCAGTAAGTGAATTTCTTTCTTAAGAGTAGAGAAAGATACATGAAATGAGAATTCAATTTCCTCGCTTGGTGTTTCAAGGTACCACTTTGAATTTCTTTTTCCATCTTTTAAGTTATTACTTCAGTGGACTTAATTATGCCAACTAATGCTATCCTAACAGCACATAGGTCTAGATTTTGTGGTTGTTTCATCAATTTACAGTCTAATTTTCTTTATATTGTCTTTTTTTTCTTGTTTAGAATATGATTCTTACTTTTCCTTCTTCCATTCTCAATTTAGACACCCATAAAATAGTTCAAGTTTACAATCCTACATATACAAATCCAATACAATTTTTCTCCATGTTAGTATAACATAGTATTCCACATAAATATTTGCAAATTTTATGTAAGATGGATATATTTGCCATAATTCTTCATAGGTTTGTAGCTTTTTCATATTTAACTATAACTTATGGAATTATATATATATATATTTATATTAACTGAATAGTTTTAATTAATTTATTTTGTAACTGCAACTTTTTTTTTTACATCATTTTGTGCATTTTTTCCATCTTAGTTGTAATCCCCGTGGGTTTCCCATCATCAAATCACCCATGTGCTATCACCAAAATCCAGTGCATTTCCCTTCCCCCCACTGTTTTTGATCCCATTCCCCACTCCAGCCCCATAAATTGTCTCTGGTATATAACTGTTCATTATTATTATTATTATTTTCTCGCCTGGTCTGTAATACTCCTGCTATGAGTGAACCCATTCATATACCTGCAACTTTTTAAAAAAATTTAAATATATCCTGCCTTAACCAAACAATTTTCTATTTATGGGCATTCATGTTGGTCTGATTTTACTGCTACATAATATATTTCTACAAATGTCTTGTACACACCAATAAAATCAGGTGTATGTCTTTCTTTGTTACACCTATGCTTGAAATTGGTAAATGAAAGTACATATGTTTTAGAACTGTAATAAGTGTATCTTCACCTAGAAAACAAAGTTTAAAAAAACAGGTAAAGAATCCTAATCTTCACAAATTTTACTCATCTATATTCTATTTTTAGGAGTTTTTTAGTCTATAAGGATATGGATTTTTATAGACTATAAATATTGTCTTTTTAATTTCTGTGTATTTAGTAGCTATATAATGTAAGCATAAAAATACCATATGTTTGTACATGAAATGTATGGTACATATAAAGTAAAAATTTCAGTAAAATGTATATCATTTTAGAGTATTTAAAGATTTCACAATAGAATGCCAAAACTTAGGGTTTAGAGGGAGAACACTAAACCAAAATCTTTCCTATTATCTGTTACTTCAGTTTTATTCAATATTTACTCTTCCCTCAATATTCATAAAATACTGCTGCTGCATTTGCATTTGTATAAATATCAAACTTATGATTTTTTGGTACATTTTTGAAAGAAACATGTAAGAGGGCATCCCCCCCCCCAACACACACCAAATAGTTTTTAAGTCCTCAAAAAGATTCAGAAAGTCCTATTTGCTTTAACAGTTAGAGGTGACTTTTTCAATTTACACCAATGCTGATGGAGAATAACTCTGCAGAGAAAGGAGACACAGAGGAGAAAACAGCCAGGTCTTGG
>NW_004567110.1:19693025-19713957 GCF_000260355.1 Condylura cristata
TCTTCAGGCCGGGAGCTCCTGGCTGTCTGCCTCTATTTCATCACATCAAGGGGCGCTGCTGTGCTGACCAGCATTCAAATGGCAAACTACAGAAAACTAACGTAGGACAAAGAGGTTTCAGTTATTGTAAGGTCCAGGCTATGTCGAAATAAAATTTAGGAATATATTGACAGTGTACCGTTAAAGTAATTTTAAAAGAATTCTATTTGCTTTGAATTTGTAATAAGTATCTCTTAACTCATGCTTTAAATCAATGTTCTTCCTCTAATTTAGATATCTTGAATACTTCTAAGGATGGTTTATTAGATCTCCCTTGTATTACTAATGTAACTTTCAGGGTTTCCACTCATCCTTTTAAACAAAAGAACTTAAAAACACTTAGGAAGTAATGTTACTCATAACGCATGTACCATCCCCATCTCAGTCTATGACCCTAATGAAACCTGCAAAGTCCCTTTGCCTTGTAAAAGAATGTATAAACACTTTCTGACATTTTAATTTTTTCACTGCTATAAAAGTCTCAACCAGGCATCAAGTTTAAAAAATGTTAGTCACTTTATCCCATTTCTTTCCCTTATATCTAACTAGGCTTTAAATGAGAGACCAATCTCTTTCCTTTTATAGTTTTATTTTATCAGTTTGGATAATCCTTAATAAAGCATAAATTAGTTATAACACAATCTAGAAGTTCATGCAATTTTGTGAACAAACAAGTGCATTTTAGTAGGCTATTGTGGGTGAAATGAAAAGAGCACAAGTAAGAAATATAATTTCTTTATTTCTACATAAAAGTGAGTATGTTTATCATGTTCAATATAAACACAGTGTACTTTTCAAGCCTTAAGCTTTAACTTGTCCTTTTTCACTTAAGTTAATCCAGCTTTACTTAAATGCAATAATTTGTTATTTTCAGTAAGTCTTTATTTGCATGGTCTTGCCTTATTTTCCTCTCACCTTGAAAAGTCTAATACCATGATTTAAATGTCTCAAGAATTGGTGAAAACTTTAAATCATAATAAGTTTTTTATGCCCCTCAAACAATTATCTCATTTCTCACTCCCCTTAAATCCTAAGGTATGCTTAGTCATTTTGGGATGTGTTCCTACTTGTAGTACAATTGGAAATAAGTCAGTCACTCCTTTTGAATTTAGACTTTGAATTTTTCATTTGTGTACATTTATATTTTTAGAACATAATCTGTTAGGTTTGTAATAACAATTTATTGATATGTTTTTTCCTGTGTCTTATCTCACTTATTGGAACCTCCCTAAATCTCTAGAATAAAGGAAAAAGTGTTCATTTCATCTCCCTCAGTACCTACTACAATGTCTTCTTAAATTACTAGTTTACTGTTTCTAAGAATAAATTATTTAAAATAACATATATTCCTAAGATCAGAGGATTTGAAAATAGCTATATTAATTAATTACTCTATAGGTTGTAAATTTCCCATTTCTTTAAGATCAGTAACATGAATTTTTATAATCTTAGGCACTAATAACTTGTTTTTATCCTAAAAACACTATTCAGCAAGATATTGCTTATTTGGTTCCATGGGAATTATTATAATACATAAATTTCTATTAGGTATATTTTGTTTTCTCAGACAGTCCTTTTCATATTTTTCAACTAGTATAATAAGAAACTGAGATAATTAACCATAAAAAAAAAAAACCTCATAGCAATCTAGCCCTTAGTTTTAGAAACTATCTATGTAATTAAGTAAAAAAGTACTGATAATGCGATCCCATTCCAATTATGGTGATATAGAATTTATGCTGTCAGCTGTATTCACAACAGGAACACTTCAAGTCTGTTTAAGTACTAATTACTTCATAGAAAATTTTTTCTATTTTAAAAAAGCAACAAAAGCCCTAGATCATTTTTGATTCTCAATTACAGACTTCAGGATAAAAAAATATATATTATCTAGAATCAAAGGTAAATGTTGTTTACCACAACAAGAATATTTTGGTGCTGTCATTCTGACACTGGTAGATTCCAATGGGGTTTTCAGTCTAAGAAGAATCAGACAGCCACCACCAGTTAACTAAAAATGAAAGTGACTGGGAGCTGTATTCTATAATGTATCTAGAAAAAGATTTATAACCATGTCAATCCAAAAGGAAAAAAAAAGTCCTGTTCTTTTCCAGTATCCCAATGAAATCTGAAACAAAGAAATAATCAATAGAAGACTGACTGCTATTCAAATGACCAAGTAGATAAGGTCATGAAGACAATATGATATTAAGTTACATGATCACCTGGGAGAAGCAGAGAAATTGAAGCAGTCCTGCCTATACGTTTGGTAGTAAAGGATTGGAAATGAACCCAGCATGTGATTTGAACTACATTAAAATTTTTAACATCTCTTACCAAAAAATAAATAAGTAAATAAAATCAAAGGCACAGCAGTCTATGTCCCTTTCTAGAGCTCTGGAGGAGATACTGTTCTCTTGCCTTATCTGGGTCCTTTAGCATTTTCAAAGTCAGCAATGTTGCATTTCTCCAATTTTAATTGCATCATGTCACTTTCTAATCATAATTGGAAAATGTTTTCCTTGTGAAGGACTTATTTGATAAAACTGATCCACCTGGATATCCAAGCTACCAACCCCATCTCAGTCTGTGATCTTAATGATATCTGCAAAGTACCTGTGTCTTGTAAGAATATGTACATAGAGAGAGTTTCTGATGATCAGAGTCTAAGCAGTTTGGGAACCATCATTCTGTATCACATAGAATCTCTGATGTGCAGCCAGAAAGAAAGTAAAGAGAACATGGATGCATGAGGCTAATACAGGATTATGATCGGAGCTGAAGCTATTTATTTCAGAATCAATACTGTATAGATGCTAAGTAAACCACAGTTGTGGATGATATTACTCAAAAAGAAAATACAAAGTTAGAAGAAACTAAGAAAAAAATCGGTGGAACAGTTATATTAATGTGCAAAATCATGGTGCTATAAATCATAGGCAAAACATGATGATATTCCAAAAGTCAAAAGGTCAAATTTAACATGTCACAAGCTAAAAGAAAGGAGGTGAAAGAGAGTGCTGGGTCCATAACTGGAAGGGTGATTGATATGGATGGTTTGTGTGTGTTCGATTTAATAATAAATGTAGTAAACACTAAATAAAGAGACACTGAAAACAGTGGACAGAGAAGAAACCAGTGTTTGATGAAATTGCTTTATAGATGGGAGAAGTGCAAGAAGCAGCAAAAATGTCTGGTCCTGGACATGGACAAAAAAGGAATCTTTTTTCATTCTGCGAGAAAGAAAAAGAAAAAAGAACAATAACCTTGCAAGCCACAGAGTCTAGCAACTTCTTTCTTTATGTTAGGAGATGGATTATGTGACAGGGAGAGACTGAATAAGGTAAGAGGTGAAATTTAAAAAGAGTAGAGCAGATTTGAATTATCTGCCATGACCAAAGGAGAATGAATGAGTCCTTGGAAACTGAGAAGTTCCAGAGCCCAGTCAAGGTCACACCTTGTATTGTATTAGGGAAATACAATAGAATTTATATTTGAAAGTGACCACACTAAAAAGACAAATATAAACTGTTGAAATTAATTGAAACGTATATCTTGTTTAAAATTAAATACAAAATATAATCATTCCAAATAAAGTCAATATTTAAAAGCCTACTGGTGAGAATTTCTTTTAATTTTTTGTAGTCTTGAAATGTCAGCTTTTCCCCTTTTCCCCCTTTTAATTTACTTTCCACCCTTGACATTGAATTTTATCAAAAATGTTGATTTATTAAATTTCATAAAATTTACAGTGAGAAAAAGTATATATATATATATATATATATATATATATATACTTATATGTATGTGTGTGTGTGTGTGTGTGTATACATATATAGGCATATGCAGTTTTTGTCAAATAATGGAATCATTCAATTTTCACTTTAAATTTAAAATAAAGTTAAAATCCAGTAGTTACATTGCTCTATGCATGATTGAGATGCTAGAGCATAGTCAACAGCCTCTGTGCTAGTGAGCATTGCCATATACTTGAGTGTGCAGTGGAATTATCTTGTTTAGTTCTGTTTTTCTCCAATTGAACTTAGCATGAAATGTCTTTCAGTGTGTTTGACACATAGAACTTTGTGATTTCTCTTTTTCCTTTCCATCTTTCTTTTAGCAAAAGCAAAGAAGAAGAAAAAAGGGGGGGGTGGAATTTTCAACAACAGTTTGTTCTTGTCATCTCTAGGTATCTGCTAACAATGACAGCAGCAAAAATTAACAACAGCGGCTAAAAGTTGCAATGTGTTTGCCATTTTCCAAGAATCATTTAAGTATTTGATAACAGATTTATTTAGTAGTCACAATAGTCCTGCCTAGTAGAAACTAGCTTTATCCCTTTTATCAATCATGAAATTTCAAATAGTGCACAAGTAACCCAAATTCACAAAATGAGTATGTGACAGACAGGGGTACACACCCCGGCAACATGATCTGGAGTTTACGCTCTTAACCAATATATTTTACAAAATTACATTTGGCAGTTATACATTGCTATAAACTAGTTCTTACTTGTTTCTTTTTCTTCTGCCAAATCTAGCAGCATTCATTTTGACTTTTAACTCAGGTGCTTCTATGGCAAATTTCCCTTATCAATAATTTGTACAAAAAGATTGAGGGAAAATGCTATGATCATTTTCCAACTAAACACATAAAGTATTTTAGTGTGCACTTATATACTCTTCACTCCCTCTAATCACTGGTTTGTGAAAATGGAACTGAAGTCTCTAAAGATTCTGAGGGTATATTATTAGAATAATGAATATCTTAACTGTGCAAGTGATGCTGAAAAAATATGGACCAATGAGTGAACACCTGGTGTTAAAATACTGGAATGTTGCTTGTGGTTGAAAACTAACAGGATGTTGTTGAAGGCCTGGATGTTATCAGAAGCCCAGGTGCCAGCAGGACATTACTTGCATTTACTACCTGCACAAAGAAGGATCCGAGAGTCACTCATCCTAATGGGCTACATACTGTGGAAATTCCCCAGCCTATGAATTTTGCTATATAAGACCCTCTGTTCAGAGGCTCAGGGTCCATCCTGTCTGGGTGAGACAGCTGTGTTGGTACACTCCGGGAATGGGACCCTAGCCTAAGCTAGCAATAAAGGCTTATACTTGGCTTTTGCATCGGTTCTATGTCTCAGAATTTCTTGGACTCTACCACTGGTTTTGAAAACATGGAGCCATTTTCTACAGAATTCATTTCCACACATCCACACAACTCATGTCCATGCATATGATTTACTGAAGACCTTAGAGATCACTAAACAATGACTGGTGAAGCTTATGCTCACCAAGTATTTGCACATCTGTTTCCTTCATCACAATCAATGATACAGGTTTGGCATTGACACTTTCAACACAGTCAATGATACAAGTTTGGCATTGACATGAATAGAATTTTTATTTCCACAATGTGTTTCCTAATCAGTCAATTTCCAAGTTAAGATAGGTGACTACTGATAAAGAAATAGAGTGAATTTCAGGATCACTTACTGAAAATGCTGAAAGTTTAAAAACTAAAACAAGGTTTTCCAAGGGTTGTGAAAAATCCCTTGGAATGAGGGTACTTCTTTTGGAATCAGGGTATCAAAATGAGTAATTTTTAATTCTGATCAAAGTTTTTAAGAAACTTCTATCAGTACTAGTGTTCTATGGATGAGAAGACATGAAATGAAACCTGGATATTTCAAGGCAATGAAAAAGAATTTAAGTGAAAGGAATAAAAACAATCTGATAGTATCGTGAAACAAACTATCCCAACATAGAGTACTTTAAAATAATATCATTTCCTTTTAGTCATTTATCTTCTGCCCAGCTCACAGTGGCTCATGGAAGTTGTGGGCAGCTGGTTTTGTGCTTGGTGGCTCTGCTCTTACTCTTGGAAGCAGCAGGTTACCCCTATGTATTGCTGTGTTGTTGGTGGCAAAATTGCCCAATGTGAAGTGAAACTGTTACAGGGCACCCCAATGTGAACTGGCTTGCCTCTCTGTTGTGAACTGGCTTGCCTCTCTGTGGGTCCTCACCCATGAGCCTAAGATTCAATCGTACTGCAAACATACGCAAAAAGTTTCAATACTGGGTTTAATTACAAGGAGAAAGGCAAAGGAACAATCCAGGTAAAGAGAGAGAGAAATACAACTAGAATATCCTACCAGTTCTGCTGACTTGGACTCAACTAGCACACTGAAAATTGATAAAGAGCCAAACAACCAGCCATGAACCACCAGGCCAAGAGAGCCCTGAAGTCCACTTGTTTGGTTTTATCCTGGCTGCTCAGTGCCACCCTCATGTCCCAGCATGTTTTTCATTGGTATTGATGGGATTTGTAGTTCCAGTATCTGGAATGGGGATGTAGTTCATGAAGCCTGTATCTGTTATAGAATCACAGGAGGTTTTTTTAAGCCCAGGGTTTCTTAAGTCCAAGGATGAAAACAATCACTTTAGTTAAAGCAATTCATATTATTCAAAAGCAGGTTGAAACGAGGGAAAATACAAAATGAGGTAAATATCTGACCTGAAATGTATCTATGGCATGAGTACAGATGAAGGAAGAGGTGAAGACTTAGACTAATTGTTCAAATCTACCATTCTTGCTAAATAGTAAAATCTAAGAAAATATGTATCAGACTCTAGATAGCAAAGGAAGAAGAGCTAGCAGCATCTTAATCTGAAATCCATACAAAGAATCTCACTTAGATAAATACAGCTGACAAGTTGGTTGACCTCTTACTGATTTCTGTAAATGTGTTTTTCTAACACATATAAAAAATGCAAGGAATATTATACTCTGAGGAGTGAAGGGAAGAACTATTAACTTGGTAATTAATAACTGTACCTAGGCAATCATATGGGGAGAATTAATTTCCCCAAAGAATAGAGTCTGTTTTTGCAAAAGAGTGAAGAAGATGTGCTGGACTAATAAAGTTAAGTGATATCTACTACAATTGATTCAGACACTTCAACATCTAGCTGCCTATTATCCTCATCAAAATGATCACATCTGGGATAGGATGTCAGTATTATCACTGGTATTAAGACACTCCAACACAATCTTAGACTGTGAATGAACTATTGTGTTTAATCCTGTAGGGTCAAGGGGGTAGAAAAATGAGTATATGCAGTGCAATAAACACAGGATACTAATTAAAATTTTTGAGTGTGACAAGACCTCTGGTGGTCTGGAATTTAGAAACTATTGTGCCAACATCTTTTCTGCCTAGAGATAAAATGAAAAGTCATCAGGAGGATATTCTCTGTTCTGTGGGGACAATACTTTCCTTAGCTATGTAAATGTGGAAACAGAGGCATCCTTGCCCTGAGGAATTGTTATAAAAAGATCTTTTAGGGTTTCACAAAATGTAGCAATTTTTTTTTCATTCCTGAGTATGCAGAATTTTGAAGACAAAAGAAAGTGTTGAGCCAATCTGGTTTAAGAATAGTAAGGTATCTAAAGCATGGATATATGATAATTAAATGAGAATTTACTGAAAATATACTCAGATTAATGAGGCTAAAGGCCTGAGAAACATTAGAGAGTGCCAATGCTGATTTGGACAAATTCTTTCTCAAAATTTAGGACAAGAACTGGCAGTTCCATATAGCACTGAAACCTAGATTTTGTATCTATTCATTACCTGAGTGTCAATGTCTATAAAGAAATAGGAACAGAGGTCAAAGAGAGACATAAATAGGCAACTGCTTTGTCACCTAGAGATGTACCTAGAAGATCTGACCCCCAATAATCATTTCATCCAGCATAATTTTGAGTGCTTATCATATTTTAAAGTTTTCCAGACACAAAGATGCATACCTGTGTGAGAGCATGTGTGTGTGTGTGTTGTGTATACAAGAGATATAAATTCTTGACATCTGGAACGTTGACTTTGCACACAGAAGACTGATACATATCTATAAAATATATTTAAATATTAATAGAAACTCATGCCTGAAATGTGTGCGAACTTCCATAGGCCAATTTTACAAATCCCCTGCCTAGGGAGAATGACCCCAAAGACCTTAACCCTTAAGTGGATTAAATGTTAGAGGGATTGTTCTTGCCTCTAGTTGTATGACTGCCTTTCTTAGAACAATTACTTTAGAATGTTAATTGTAAACTTTTCCTTTGCCCTTTAAGATATAAACTATTTATAAAAAATTCAATCATCCCCCTAGACTGCTTTCTTAAGGTTATAGGAGCATCCTTTGAAAAGGAAGGGTAGAGATTTACATTTTTGGGTGTCATGCTCCAAGTTGTAAAACTATCTGCAGTTAGAAAGATTAAGCTGGGGCCCTGCCTGTTGGCACAAAGGGTTAGGGCACAGCACTGCAAGCTGGACTCAATGGCTTCAGTGCAAGTTTGATCCCCGGCCTTGGAGGTGACCACATGGCATATCAGACCTCTCCTGACCCACCCATTGCTCCCCTGAGCAGTGTACTTTGTCAGTCTGCCAATTCTGCTCCCCACTCTCTCTGGTGAAGCCTCTCATCACCACCCTTATACCTCTGGCTTGTACCCCAGCTCTGTATGAATAAACAAATCTTAAAAAAAAAAAAAAAAAAAAAAAGATTAAGCTTACTTCCCCCTTTGTAGTACCTGAGGTGCTCACCTCACACCAAAATTCCCGCCTTTTGTTTCAGGGGAGTTAGTCTCAAGTCAAGCCCAGCTTTTCTCCCATATTTCAATCATCTTAAATAAAGTCTTCCTATCCTATTTAAATTTTTTTCAGTGCAATTGTTGCTTTGACAAGAAATATTTTTATTTAACAAATGGTTTTTCAAGATAAATAAATAAGATCACCTTGAAAGGCCACTAATCTTTTTTTAAGGGTGACAAGGAAGTAAACACTGATGATAATGGAAAACTATTTTGAATAGGCAGATGAATGTTAATGAGCTATTAATTAACAAAAGGAATTCCAGTTTTCATAATATTTTGTAGCAATCATGTAAAAGTAATTGATTAATCTATTAATCTTTCAAAATTACTATATATTTTGAATATAGTAAACTGCAAAGCAGCTTTAAAATGGATCAGCATAAAGAAGTCTGAGTTCAGAGGCTTTCAACTGATCGTTAGACAAAAGAACTTCAAGGAATGAATATAGTATATTATCCCTGACTAAGAAAATAAAATGATTTTAATACGTATTTAAGGAATCTGAATTATAGGAAAATGTATTGTGGGGTCAGAGAGAAAATTTTCTCCTATATATTAGACTTCTCTGGCTGGTTAAATAATCAAATATAGCCTAATTATCATCATACAGATTAGTAAGAGAAATGAACAAACTTAATTATATATGTTTGGAGAATCTAAATAAATTCTATAATGACTAGGACTAAAACAAGGAAATTCTTTAGGAACTAAGGAATGGTACAGAGGACTGGGACTTTCAGGATAGCAACAACTCATAATGAAGGGATAATGACATGTTTGACCTTCTATATAAATGTGCTTCCTGATAGATTATTCTAGAAATAGCCCTAAGTCTGGGTGATAACACCAATTTTCATTATTCTAGATTGTTTAGAGTGTGGTAAGCATTTTTTTTGAAACTATAGGGTCTCAGCTGATCGTATGACCTACTCTAGTTCTGATTCTAAGTCAAAGGCCTCATCTCCTAAGATCTTCACCTTGAGTGGAAGGATAGTAGCAGTAGGGTTTCAACATATAAATTTTATTTGACGTAAACATTCAGTTCATAACAAGGACAAACAAATACCCTTTCCATATATGTTGTCGCAATAAGCAACCACTAGTCCTCAAGAAAGAGGACTTGACTGTATCATTTATCATACATTGTTCATCCTAATTTTACTTGGAAATTGGTTTTCTATTTGCGTTTACTAATGGGCTTTATCCAGAGGGGGGGAAAAAAAAGCTTCTTTTATCTTCATGACAGATGATATTGCAACTTGGAGCAAAATAACACATGGGAAGTTAGACTCCTCCTCCCATAGAAAATGGAAAGTAAGGTGATTTCTCCCTCAGTGTTTACATTCCCAAAAGGTGGCCTTAGACCCTACAGAAAGCTATTCTTGTGTCATAACATTATCTAAATGCCACTCTAGTTTTCAAAATTATTTACATTTATTTCAAGAAGTAGAGAAAGTACTTAAAATTATAAGTGTTCCAACAACAATACTCTAAGAAAAAGGTGGGAAATAATCTCTTATTTTCAACAAGGGAGAACTGTCTTTTATTTTCATTTTATATTTGTCTTTGCAACATTTAGTGTATATTGAAATAAACTCTGAATTTACAACAGGTTTGTAATAACCTTCACTGTACTATGAACTCCAGTATGATGTTGAATAGAAATAGTGATTTTAGTGCTCTTTACAATAAAGTGTTGTTGATTCTAAGAATCACTAATAATTGTATTTGCTACGGAGCTTTGAAAAATTGTGTATAAGAGTAAAAGCATTTTCATTTTCCTTTTTGTTTTCTTTTCTAATAGGCATAAAAATCAAGTCCATATAAGATTAGTACCTTTTGCCTACAACTGGATACCTCCAACCATTTGAGCAGCTTATCTGGAAAGAAACTTATGGGAATTTCTAAGTAGAGACTCTTGGTCCTTAAAACACCATAACCAGAAAACTCTGTGATCACTACCCTAAAAGTACAAAAGTTTATCCCACCTAAGGCAATGAGGATAACCCAGACAAGAAAAAATCTTCTGCCAAAGTCTTTTGTATGATAACACTAATTCTCTCACATTCAGAAAGACAGCCTGAAAGTCTGTTCAAAGAAGAATTTCAGCAAGCTGAAGCACAAAAACTGAGGAATGTAGAGTGGCCCAAAATCAGAGGGTAAAACAAGGTGGAGACCAGTTCCTTGAGCAAATAAAACAGTGGACTCAGTAGGTGTCATTCTTCAAAGAAGAAATTTGCCACTGGCTATTAAAGTCATTTCTTTCACACTCAAAAGAGCCCAAGATAACTTCCTATTTCTATTTTGCAGTGCACAACAAGTGTGAAATAGGAAGAGTCTTGTTCAGTATATAATTATCTTAGCTCAATTTACAAAAATCTTGGAGGAAACACAGGAGAGTCACTTTCTTAGCGTGAAGTTTGAAAAATGCAAATGTCTGAAAATGCAAAAAGGAGAATTTCTGATGTGGGTTGAAGTTTACAATACCCCATTTATTGACTTTCTTCTTAAGTTTACAGCACACAGGTGTCTATTAGGGTATTAAGATGGGAAAGCAATGGAGTAGGGCAGTAAAGTAATTCCTAAAAATAAACTATCATTAGGAGAACTAGGTGAGAAATTAGTGCTGTCAACAGGAGTCAGTTCATACTGATAGAACAAAGAGTAGAAGTTGTTTAAACTAAGTGTAAGCTTAATTAGCTATTGAGGCATTGAGAACAATTCCTTTTAACTCACCCAAGAGCAAAAAAGAATAAGCGGTGAATCATAGCTGTTAAATGAAGATGATATTCACCCTGATTTCAGAATCTCAACCTCTGTTTAAATGCTTGAGTTAGACATTGTCCAGAATTATATTTAAAATAATGTTATTTCCAACAATAAAGAGAAATGATGAAGATGCAAAGTATTAGAAAACTAAGTTTATTTACAGTATACTTGTTGAACCTACAATGCATTATGTATGCATGCCCTGGGTCACTTTCTACATGGGATTTCATGAATTCTTCCTTAGTATGATCATTTAGATCTCTTGTTACACTGTCAAGAGAACCAGAGGTCAGTCAAGACCCTGAGAACCTTAGGACATCTTTCCAATTATATAAGAATGCAAATTGTTGGGTAAAGAAAAGTGAGGGCCCTGAAGACTAGAAGTTTCTGTTCTCACTTAAGTCTTTTATCCCTTCCTCAGTGAAGAAGAGATACTTTGAAGAATGTAGAAATATCTTCTTACAAGTTTGGGTGGTCTTATCATAAAGTACATACTCTCCATTTAAAATCTCATCTTTATGTTGAGAGTCAGGATGAGGTAATCCAGTCTCTCTCTCTTTGACACCTCAGGTTCCTAAACACAGGTTAAACAATCCTGGCTGGTGTAATTATTCCTTGAAATATACAACCATGTAAATTCTTCAGATGCATGTTATTCAGCTCTCTTGAACTTATTAAGAGAGCTGATAGTTTGATACCTCTTCCAGTCCAGGCAGAGCCCAGAGGAACATGGGATAATTTATTTTGTGTTGGACAGTATTTCATTTTTTTTTAATTTATTTATTTGTGCATACAGAGCTGGGGTACAGGCCAGAGGCTCAGGGGTGGTGAGAGTCTTCACCAGAGACAGAGTGGGGAACAGAACAGGCAGATCTACGAAGTACGCTGCTGAGGGGAGCAGCGGGTGGGTCAGGACAGGTCTGCCACACCATGTGGTCACTTCCAGGACAGGAGGGAACAGAACTCATGCGGAAGCGGCTTTAGATTCTCAGTGCAGTGCTTTAACCCGCTGCGCCACCAGGGAGGGCCCAGTATTTTAAATTTTATGGCCACTGATACTCTGATACTTTAATAGTATTTAATAGTATTTAATTCTTAAATACTAATAATTTGCTATGAGCAAGAAGAGGGGAGCAATTTTATTCTAAAACATTTGGCATATCAGCAGACCTTTTTTAGTTTCTCCAGCTGGAAGGGAAATGCTCCTGGCCAGAGGTCAAAGATGCTATTATACATCCCAAAACACACAGGATACCATTTCACAACAAAGAATTATCTGAGTCCGAATTTCAATAGAACTGAGGTTGAAAAACTCTGTACTAAACCAATCTGTTTCCTTTGTTCTCAGTTTCCATTTAACCTTGTTTGTCCTCTCTCTCAATACTCCTTGGTTGCTGTCTGCCAGAATTTGTGTTATCTGTCAAAAGTCATTTTGTCTAATGCTATTCCTTCCTTGATACTGACCAGCAACTCTTGTCTGAAAGAACCCTTATTAGTGGTAACAATAACAATTTCCTAATATTAAGAAATAAGTTGCAGAGTTTATTTAGGTGCTCATTAAATTTACAGAATTATTTTACACGGGTTTTTAATTTATATCTAATGTCTGTATTCCTTCAAAAAAATATTTTTGTGCAGAAGAACTGTAGTGAAGTCCAGATATGTGGGGACTGGGTAGGAATGAGAGAATTCACTAGAGTCAAAGTGGGGAGATCTACTGAAATAGATTGCTGAGGGGAGCCGCAGGCGAGACAGGAGAGGTCTGCTGACCATATGGGTTAATTTCCTGGCTGGAGACAGAATTCAGGCCACAATGTAAGTGTGATATAGTGCTGAGATTTAACCCTCAGGGATCCAGAGAGACCCCTGGGTATGTTTTTCATGTAAAAGTATAAGGATCAGATGATATAATTATTAAACTAATTGTGGGCAACAATTATAGTAAATCTGAAAATATTTAAGGCTATTATTTTCATTTATTTTAGTAATTTTTAACTTCCTAATTATCATTACTGAATATTTATGATGTAAGAATTAAAGTTAAATGATAAAACATATTCATTTAACACCTTTTATGCAGTATTAATTTATCTGGAAGTGTAAATATAGATAAATTTTACTTATTCATCTCTAAGATTACACAATAAGTTGAGTGAACTATCTATGCAAAAGTAAAATGATTATTATTTTTTTTCCTGACATGCTTTTCATGAAAAGGTCACAAAGGAAATACAGATCATGTAAATTTCTAGGATCCATGAAGCTTAGAGGAGTGATGTATTACATATATGGGAGTAGTTCTTTGTTTCTAAAATGCTCAGGGCATATACATATGGACCAAGAAAAGTCCATAAATGTAAATATGTGTCAGTAAACAAAACCAACAGTCTCTACTCTTACAGAATGTTCCTTTGGGGGAGAGAATGCCCAATATGAATAATCAAATATAAAGATGTGAAATGCTCAGAAAATATAAAAACAAAAAGTAAAAGGGTAGAACATTATAAAATGTTGGGAGAGTTGCAATTTTAGAGATTCATGAAAACAGTTAGGGACCATATTTTTGTTAACAAATTTCCCAAATATAAGGGTTAAAAAAGACCCATTTTTTTATCTCACAGTTTTCATGGTGCTATACCCCAGTTCTTCTATGCATAAATAAATAAATCTTTTTTTAAGATTTATTTATTTATACATACAGAACTGGGGTACAGGCCAGAGGTTCAGGGGTGGCGAGAGGCTTCACCAGAGACAGAGTGGGGAGCAGAACAGACAGATCGACAAAGTACACTGCTGAGGGGAGCAGTGGGCGGGTCAGGAGAGATCTGCCACACCATGTGGTCACCTCCGGGGCAGGCAGGAATCGACCTGGCTTTAGCTTCTCAGTGCTGTGCACTGCACCACCAGTGAGGGCCATCAATAAATAAATCTTAAAGAAAAACAAAAACAAAAAAACTGAAGTCCACACATGAGTGTCTTAACTGTAGGGTCTCATGAGACTAAGGCCATAGTTTTGACCAGTCTGTGTTCCAGATTGAAGTTCATGATTCCCTTTCAGGAGACCTAATAAATTATCAAAAATTTCTTTTTCTCACAAGGATACAACTGAGGTGCTTGTTTTCTTCCTGCCCATAAGCTAGGTTTTCTCTGCTTTGAGAGAACTCCCCAAAATTCCTTCTCATCTGGCCCTCTCTCATCATGGCATTTCACTTCTTCCCCAGCAGGGGATTCACATTCCAACTTTGTCTGCTTTCAAAGCCCCCTTGTAAAGGCTTCCCATAAAGTCAGACCCACCAAAATAACCTTCTTTTGATAGAGTATATTGATCAGAGATCCTAATTACATCTACAAAATTCCTTCACCTTACTACAGGATGTACCAATATTGAGAGTGATTCTATTATTTAGCAACAAGCCTTGCTTTTCTATTGTTTGAGGAATAGTTTTCATTTGCAGCATTTTACTGGTTCTTCCATTAAAAAAAAAGATAAGAAAAGAAAATATATGTTAAAGAGGCATGGGACTTTGTGTGATCATGCTGAAATTCTACCTATGAGAGACACTGGAAAAACCCTTGATGTAAGGAAATGGTATAGAGGAACATACTAGCAATAAAGGTGGTAGAGTGGTCAGTGGAAAAGATTAGACTAAATGTGTAGAGTAAGAGGTGAGGAGCCAAAAGGACGACGCTATTTTTTCCCCAAGCAACTGAAAGAAAACAATCACCAGTTTTGAATGGGAAAACTGTACAAAAGCACACTGGGTTGGGTAATATTGGAGACTATCAGATGTCAATTTAAAGCAGTTAAAAGGTTATACAAATATAATTTGGGGACCTGACTTTATCAAAGGATTCAAAATCTGGCAGTATCTTATTTAGTAAGTAGAAAGGTTTTGCAAAGGTTTGTGCAAGGGTTTTAATAGTCAGAAAGAGGGTGGGATAAGGTTATTAGCAAAAGAAAAGAAAGGTTATTTCAGGTAAAGTTTCTTCCCCTGTAGAGACAGAATCTCTTACATGTATATTATCTCATTAGGGTTGACCAGGAAACACCAGAATGATTGGTTTGGAAGAACTATAACTGCAGTAAGTTTTGGTATTAAGTCTTGTTGGGACCCTGACATGAATCCCTTCATTTGAAACTACTTGTATCTCTTTATGGTAGTGCATATTGAATATATACCTACTAGACATAAAAAAAAAAAAAAAAAAGAAGTGAGAAACTTAAATGCATAGTTGACTATCCCAAGAAGAAGTCTCGGTAGGGTCTAAAAAAGTGATCATTATCAACATGTAAA
The DNA here is from genome assembly GCF_000260355.1 of Condylura cristata. NCBI lineage: Eukaryota > Metazoa > Chordata > Mammalia > Eulipotyphla > Talpidae > Condylura > Condylura cristata. The sequence goes on from NW_004567110.1 coordinate 19,708,793, forward strand.
TGGTGTTTTAAGCCAGGAGACTAGGTAAAATCTAAAGAGAAAGAAGAAAGATTAAAGGCAGTAATAAGTTAAGAACAGAGCGTATTCCAATATTTAAAAATTGGATAAATTACCAGTCATTCTTCTGGAAAAATCAGGAAGTCTAAAATATAGATGTAGGGGGAAATCTAGGAGCGAATAGTAATCTTTAAGCAAAATAAAGAACTTGTTTTAAGGAGGATGATACCAGGAAACACCAGGGGGTACTGTACCAACGAACCCAAAACTATAAGGGGAAAACACAATGTTACCTGTTCTAATGACTTGTGCACACCTATGTTCATAAAAGCAAAATAATTGAACTAGTTTACTCAGAGATTTTTAATTGGTGAGTGGTTCAAAGGTAATAGAGAAGAGGAAAAAAAGGTAGAAGAGGGAAGGATTTCAAAATACAAACTCCTGGTCAAACTCCAAACTCACCTTCCCCTCAAGGGCAAATGTTTAGCCAAATAGACAGGGCCCAAAACACAGTCGTGACCCAGGAGCAGACCCACTGGAAATGAAATCCACCTCAACTCCTGACAGAAAAAAAACAACCTATAAAGCACACAAAATTACAAACCCTTGTCAATAAATGCCCAGCCACCTAGCTCAGCCCAAAGAGGGACTACTGCAACCCAAAGTCTGCCAGAAATCTAAGGCACCTTCTACCTGGAACTACAGGAAATGGAGCAGAAGTCCCCAGGCAAGTTTGTGGTAAAAGGAGTAAAATCAAAGTACAAACCAAAGTAACAGATTACATTGAAAAAACCCACCATAAGGTCAAGATGGCACACACCATAATCTCTCAAGAGAACAGGATCATGTTCCTGCCAAAACACCAAAGTTGGAAAGAGAGCCAGCGTACAAGGGTTCAGTGTTTTAGTTCAAAGTGGCCACTCATTTCTGCCCCTTCTCTGGAACAGTATCCAATTCAGGAAGTCCAGATCATGGCATGCTGCTCATTGCAATGCTTTGTTAAATAATTTAAAGACAGGCTTTCCACGCTGGGAGTGAAACCTCATTAGGGTAAATTCAAGATCAAAGGGAGTATAGAATTTGGAGACAGTATAGAAATTTGTTTCAGGAATATTAACTACCAGGACATGGAGAGAAATTGGTCTGTGTTAGAGGGACACTAAGAACCTTAAAGCTTTTTCTCTAATTGGTTTGACTGTTACAGAGAGGGAGAGAGGATCACCACTGAACCCCCAAATGCCTGCTCTAAATAGGTTCTGCCATCTGCTCATAAAGACAAAACATATACCTTTAATGGAAAGGAACTTTAATATAATTAGTGCACAATACAGAAAAGACAAAGAATATAGCTTCTAAATTACCCATCCCCTTGTGGGTAAAAGTCTACCCAAAAAGGATTAGTCCAAAGCAAGTCCTGAAAGCCTGCCACAAGTCTAAAACACTTTCTGGTGGGGACCCATAGAAAAGAGTCAGAAATGGCCAGACAAGTCTGGGTGGAAAAAGGCAAAATCAAAATGAAGATAAATGCTGCCATAGTCAATCTCCCCATGTGTCTCTTATCCACAATTATTTCAACCAGTCCAGGACCAAGAAACAAGAGAAAGCTTCTTCTCTCCTCCATATGCCTCCCTCAGTTCACCTTCTGGCTCCCTCTCCTGCTTCCATCATTTTCAATCTCCTCTCCAGATTCTTCTCCTCCCTGCTCAATTCCACCCTCCTTCTGTGTGGGGTAGGGAACCTGGACCCTCCCCTTATCCTGGAGACCACCTGATACAAGACACTAAAAGGTGGGTTTTAGGTTTGTTTAATAAAATGTGCACATATCTTACAGAACAACTCAGTAGAGCGTTACAGTGGATGATGGAAGTAGAAGACTTGACTTGCTAGAAACTTGTTCTTTTGGTGAAAATAGGCAACCAGAGTTTCATGTAAGTGCAGAGATTGGCTTATCTAGGAATGGATCCAACCATTCCAAAAGGCTCATGATGGATCATATGATACTGATTTAAGCTCAGATCAGCTAGCATAGTTGTTGAGTTTTTCTCAGCTGTATTGGCTAGGATAGTAAAATTATACAGGAGGTAGATAGCTGAATGTAACAATGATTTTAATTTTCCAAGTGGGTAAAATAAAGAAAATCCATTAAAAGGCAAAGAAATTGAGAATTATGCAAGGGAGTAATTAAGCATAATTATAAAGGTAAGACTATATGTAAAACAAATCAGGCAAAATTAAACTAATTTCAAGTTCTGGGTAAAAAATCCTTAAGCAGGGCCCTCCCTGGTGGCGCAGCAGGTTAAAGCACTGCACTGAGAAGCTAAAGCCACTTCCGCATGAGTTCGATTCCCGCCTGCCCCGGAGGAGACCACATGGCGTGGCAGACCTCTCCTGACCCGCCCACTGCTCCCCTTAGCAGTGTACTTCGTTGATCTGCCTGTTCTGCTCCCCACTCTGTCTCTGGTGAAGTCTCTCACTGCCCCTGAGTCTCTGGCCTGTACCCCAGTTCTGTATGTACAAATAAATAAATCTTTAAAAAAAAAAAATCCTTAAGCAGTAAAAAACAGATTCTAACTTCAAACTCTAGTAAGGTCAATGAAAGAATAAGAACTAAGAAGCTATCTAAAGAGCTGGTCAGAGTAAAACACAAGGATTTGGATGATAAAATAGGAGAGTTTCATGAAGTAGAAATATGAGGGGATAGGGTTTCATTTTTTAGAATACCTGTGGGCATTTTGGAGGTTTCAACTTAATGAAACAAATTTAAACATTTTTAACAAACTGAAAAATTACTATGTAACATGCATTCTGAAATTAAATGGCTCCATAAATTAGTTGTGCATAGGCAGGAACATGACAGAAAAATAATTTGAGTTAGATCTTTAAAAAAAAGGATAAAATAATGTTGACAGTCAAATAATCAAAGATGTGACATAATACATATTATAGTATATATTAATTCTATGTGGTTGCATGAGCTATTTTTTCTGTGCTAGTCACTATATAGAATGCCACCTTAGAGCTGATTTTGTTAAAAATTTTACTGACAAAGAAAATAAAGGAAATATGAAATTACCTGTATAAATTAAAACATTTTGATGTCCCATATTTACTGATTACCACTGTGAACTCAAAAACAAATTATAAACTATTTCATGATAATAATATGTAATGTCAACCTAAAATTATTACCTGTACTCATATCACAAGGAATGTCATAGAAACCAATGCCAAAATCTCAGTGGCCTAAAATAACTTAAGTTTTTTTTTTTTTCTTAAAGTCCACTATAGGTTTAAATGACATACAGTTCATGTGCTGTATTTCCCTATCAACATGTGTGTCCTCAGGCCCTCCCTGGTGGCACAAGGGGTTAAAGCACAGCACTATGAAACTATCACAGCCACTGCAGCATGAGTTCCATCCCTGGCCAGGGTTGACCCACATGGCACAACAGACCTCTCCTTATCTACCCACTGCTCCCCTCAGCAGTGTATTTCATTCTATCTGCTGGTTCTTCATTCCACTCTCTCTCTGGTGAAGCCTTTCAATCCTCGCCCCCTGCACCTCTGGCCTGTATTCCAGCTCTGTATGCATAAATAAATAAAATCTTTAAGATTTTTTTTTTTTTAAATGTGTGTCCTCTATTACTATAGGACGAAGAGAGCAGGCCAGCAAGCTGATGATCTTTGCTCCCACCTGGAAATGAAATACACTACTTCTGATCTTGTAACACTACTCTGTAGAGGTCAAATGACAGCGTCTAAGAGGTAAGGAAACACAAGTTCTCATACTTAGAAACAGAGGACAGTAGATAGCAACAATGTACAGAGATATCTAACTTATCATAAAGTGTTTTTTATCCTGTTTTGTTATGACTTGGAGATTTATAATCATTCTCTAAATTGTCTGACTCATTTTTTATATGATGGCAATAGGATACCACGAAGGACCTCAAAAAACTGTTGTTAAACTGCTTGGTAGAATGCTATGCACATATTAAAAATCATACTAATGAAGAAGATACATTTGAAAAAGTGAGTAATGATGTGAGTCTCTTATCTGAATTTTTGAGTCACAATTCTTCAGAAACTACACATAGTTCATTCTGAATTTACTAAAAATTAAAAGTATTTCTGTGGTTTGATGATACCATTTTCAATCTAGCAATAAAGGCAGTAAGATACTAAATTCAACAGGGAATCTAAGTTTTTAAAAACATTTCCTTTTTCTTCATTCAGAGTGTTCTCCCAGTCCTTCTCAGCTTTTAATTTTGTTCTGCCAAATTCATTTAGGAAATGACAGAAGCATGAAGGAACAGTGATGGAATGCAATTATGTTTCCAGTTTTCAATATTTGCAAATCAGCTGATTAGAAGATTGAAAAAAGAAAAGATACTTTCTTTGTTGGAATAATCCTGAGAAATGGCATATTGCATTTTTTCAAAGAAGTGCTTTAGTATACATGTCACTGGAATAAATTTGAGTGATTAACTGAAACTTAAGAAGCCTTCAAATGTCCCAATGGTGTGGTGCAGTGAGGTGCCAGTAGGAGCTTGATAACTATATCGTATCTGATGGAGGCAGAGAGAGCGGGCACAGCTCCTTAATATCTTTTTCATATGGAGTGTGATTATACCTTTTTCTTTTTTTAAAAAAAAGAAAATCCTGGCCCTCCCTGGTGGCGCAGCCGGTTAAAACACTGCACTAAGAAGCTTAAGCCACTTCCCCATGAGTTCGATTCCCGCCTGCCCAGGAGGAGATCCACATGGCGCAGCAGACCTCCCCTGACCCGCCCGCTGCTCCCTTCAGCAGTGTACTTCATCGATCTGCCTGTTCTGCTCCCCATTCTGTGTCTGGTGAAGCCTCTCGCCGCCCCTGCATCTCTGGCCTGTACCCCAGTTCTGTATGCATAAATAAATAAATCTTAAAAAAAAATTATAAAATAAAGAAAAAAAAAGAAGTCAGAAAAAAAAAATTGAATGGTCCCACTTATAGGAGGAATGTAGAGAAAAGAAAGAAGGAATCAGAAATATATATATAGCTATAATAAAGTAAACATAAAAATCTAGACAACTAGGGCCCTCCCTGGTGGCGCAGCGGGTTAAAGCACAGCACTGAGAATCTAAAGCCACTTCCGCATGAGTTCGATCCCCGCCTGCCCCGGAGGTGAC
>NW_004567110.1:19714057-19869038 GCF_000260355.1 Condylura cristata
TGGCCTGTATCCCAGTTCTGTATGAATAAATAAATAAATCTTAAAAAAAAAAAAAAAAGAAAACCCTTATTTTATTTACATTGAAAACAAATTATCATTTTTATATTGTGAATAGGGAAGTTAGAAATCAGAGTATATCCACATAAGATTAATCATCCAGACATAGTGAAGGATCCCATCATTTAGCCTAGCATTTAAACACATGAGATATTTTCAGTGCATTTAAGGGAACAGTGCAACGCTGAGAAAGTGATCCAGATGTTTTAGTCAGAAAACACAAAGACGAATCTCAAACTGAGTTTAATTGTGTCTGGTGCTGCGCCTTAACATACTTGTGCATAAGTCCCTTGCAGGTTTCTGTGTTCAGTTTGTTTGTTTTGTGACTTCATGAAGTTAAGAGGTTGAACTACTATTAGTTCATGAATGTTGAGTTTCTTCTAGTAGAATGAAGTTTACATTTTTTGAAAGCTTAAAAATGATTTAAAATCTGTATATAACTTATGGTGAGTAATCTTTAAATGCGTCATCATTTTTGTCTCACTTCTGCATAATAGTTTTTCCGCCATGAATAGTGTAAAACTGCCTCCGGGTATATATTAAAGGAAAGATGGATTATGTTTAAGTATAGTGGTAAATATTGTGTAATTACCTATGTAAGGGAGTTTGCAGATGAGGGGAATGGAAAAAATACACATTTTGCTAAAATGATATACAAATAGCCATTTTTCTTGACGTAAGTTTACTTATAAAGCTTACCATAAGGGAATACCTAACAAAAAGGAAGGTAAACATCCTTTCCATTCTAAATCCCTTGGCACCTGCATCCTTGTAGACTGGTAAATAATCGAACATGTATCAGACAGACTGATAAGAAAAAAAAATAAGAACTTAATAATAATATGTTTGTGGCCTGGACACATGGAAGAGATCCACCTTGACTGAATAACTCATCACATGACTTCAGGTGTCATCTTTTTTTATAAAGATTGGGGGTGGGGGGAGGAAGTGAGCAGAAGGGAAAAGGTTTTCTTTCTTTTCTTTTTTTTTTAAGCTCTATTTTATTTATGCATATAGAACTGGGGTACGGGCCACAGGTGTAGGGACAGTGAGAGGATTCATCAGAGACATAGTGGGGAGCAGAAAAGGTAGATTGACAAAGTACACTGCTGAGGGCTGCAGCGGGCCAGTTAGGAGAGGTCTGCTGCGTCATGTGGGTCACCTTCCTGACTGAGTATCGAACTCATGTTGAGGCTGCTGTGGCTCACTTATAGTGCTGTGCTTTAACTCATGCACCATCAGGGAGGGCCCTGAGAAAAAGGTTTTCTAAGGAGATAACTAAGAAAGGCATGACAAACATGATACCCAGATTTAAGTTCTGCTACTTCCACTGAAAAGATATAAAGAGATTAGGTTTTCCAGGTACTGTAACAGAAATGCCTTTATTATGAGGGGAGCAGCAGGCAAGACAGATAAGGTCTACTGCACCATGTGGGTCAGCTCCCTCACCAGCCTGGATCATAGCTTGATAGAGTGGTCTTTAACCCCTGTGCCAACAGAAGGCCCCAAGGAGATGCCTTTATAGAGAGAAATTTGTTTACATGTACGTCTTTTCCAGAAACAACTTCCACCAAATCTTCAGTGCCCCTTCCTTGAAATCAAAGGAAAATACTTTTGGGGGGGGGGCTTGTATATTTTTTCTCACCCACAATACCATTATAATAATAGTATCAGGCATTAAAAAATTATTGGTGACTCTGAAATGTCTTTGTCTGATTTTCACCAATTAACCCCACACAAATTTTGAGAATCAGTTAATGGTTTCAAGCAAGGAAACTATTATGGGTCACATAATAGGGGAGAGTGGCAACTTCCCTGAGCCTGATTTCCAGTAGAGAGCAATGAAGGTTCTGATTTTTAGGCAGTTGATTACTAGGACAGATTAGCAGGGAAGCAAGGTATTGGGTGGCTTTGGCTTTGTAACTAGGGTTGAAGGTTTCAACTAGCATTGAAGGTTTCTAGCCCAGGATTAAGGACCTTTCATCATCCACAGGTACATTAACTGTTCCCCCCAATTGCTCAACTCCGCTTCCCCATGCACACCCAATACAAGGGTAAGCACACCCTAGTTAATAGGATTTACAACATAGTACAGTAACAAACAAGGGCCAGATTCCAGGGGCCCTGTAACAAAACCACTATAATTTTTAGCCATTGGATATAAGGAAAAGTAAAATATGCTAAATCTGGTTTATAATTTTGAATACTAAATTTACAGTACTATAGAATCACATTTTATAAATGAATTTGCAATGTTTACTGTTATCTTCCCTTACCTCAGTACTCGGTATTTCAAAGGTGTTTCTGTAATGCTCTTTGATATTATACTTTCAACTTTGTGCACAGTTGATTATGAATTGTAGCTAAACACATCCAAATTGTAAAATTTCTTTTCAGTAAACTGAGGCATAGCTAGGTTAGGTAACTTCCCCAAGACCACACAAATAGCAAGGGAAAGACTTACTAACTGAAGCAATCTGCCGCAGGGACTGACCTCTTAACCTTTACATCACAATTGAAATTTGGACTGATAATCTGGTTTCAACTCCAGGTCCTGGGTGACTATGGTAATATCTGGTTCTAGCCTACCATGTGGCCACCACCTGCAAGCAGTCCCTGCTACCAACCTACTTCCACAAGACCATCCATACTTCCTGAAAAGGTGTATTTAAGGAAGGTCACCGTTTTAGTATACATGTCCACTAACTTATAAAACTTTTAATTCAGTTTACTATTCTCTTAGCTTTACATGCTAGACAATGGCGACGTACTGACTGTTCTACAGTTTCTTAGAGTTTAGGCTTTTAGGAAAGGTGGCTAATTTGAATTCTTCATTTTCTTAGTAACAGGACATGTTCTGGGGTTTCTAGAACCAGATTCAGAGATATGAACAGTTGGCATTTGACTGTATTTTAATGGAATAGAAGATAGGAGCTTGAGTGGGCCAGGATTAGGTCTTTTTTGTTGGATCTTCATTAGACTAAAGTAGGGTCTTTGTCAGTTTAAGCAAATCCCACAGCTCATACCTCACATAGCATCTCAAGCTTCAGGCTAGAAAAAAGGTCAGGGAAGCAGTCTCTCACTTCTGTTCCAAGAAAAGAGTTCAAAGCTAAGATTGAGGTAAGAAAACAAAAGACAACACTTCTTTTTCCTTCCAATCTAAAGGGCATAAGATGAAGTCTGTTTCTTGGCTCAGCAGGGGATTATAAAATTTCCTATTTGAATCCAACATTAGCTTAAATTTTATGACCTATATCAGTTATTTTGAGATAATTTTTCTTTCAATGGAAAGCTCCCTGGATTCCCACAATTCAGAATGCCTTTTAATTTACATACATTACATTCAAACTAGTTTACCAACTTTCTTAAATCACTGCAAAGAGCAAACAGCAAGTGGAAAAGGGGCAGACCCCTGAGAAGCAATATTGAAAAGTGAAAGCATCAAGAAGACAATAAAACTTTTTTACTCCATGAAAATAGTAACTCTAATTATTAGTAATGAGACAATGTGAAATTAATGGTTCTCTCTTAAAGAAGAAAACATTGTGAATACTTTCTAGCATAACATATTAAGAAGTATATACTCTCAGTGGTGTAACTAGTTTAGAATTTTACTAATATGGGACATATATTGCTGTTTAAATACAGGATAGATGAGCTGTTCCTTTATCTCTAATGAGGTATTCTGTTATATGTGTACATATCTTGTTGATTTTAACTTGGTTGTATAATGCTAAGAGTCTCAATTATATGTTGTAGTTCTCATGGTCTTTTTAGACAGATTTAACAAAATGTTGGACACAGGTTCAAAGTTTTATTGCCTATTTACAAGGGCAGAAATGGAAGCAATCTTTCCTTAATTCACAACAGTGGAACAATGCATTAGCTTTTATTTTTCTTACTATTGTGACAGTGAAATGAGATTGTTTGAAAAAATTAGTCTCACTATTTGATGTTCAATTGAGTAATTTGACTAACTCCCTCAGTTGCTTGAGGCAAATGTTTTATTCCATACAGTTTCCAATGAGAAAAATGAAACACATTTATAATGTGACGATAGAGTCAAGAAATTATATTATGTGGATATTTGGGAAAATTTACAAATATGTTTCTTACAACCATAACATTCATGCTTCTATGGGATAAAAGTCCATTAACTTAATAATTCTTTGTTGAGTGCATACTACATGCCTGTCACTGTATAAACAAAAGAATAAAAAGTGAATATTCATTGGCTTTTCCCTTAGTAAGATAAAATATAGCATGTTAGCTGGACAATAAGACAAAAAGTTAAAAATGAGTGCTCTGAAAAGTAAAACAACATTGGTTCACAAGACAGCACCATTCAGGAGCAATCCACTTGAAAAAAGAAGGGGTGGGAGAGAATAAACAGTGACATAATGGCACCCAGGATCCCCTGCCCTTATATTTCACTCAACAACCACTCAGTTGACCAATAAGCAAGTGAAGTAAATAACGGATGCTATATTCTGTTATCTTAATATTTAAATTTGTATTGAAATTTTCAAAAGAAAAATTTAAGTGCTGGTATTTGTGGGTCTGCTAATCCTAAGTAGCCTGTTTGGGCACCATTTTTGTTACCTAAGTTTGGAATTTTTCTACAAGGACAGGATTGCTGCTCAATCAGTTCTAGGAGCCCAACCCTCCAAGGTGACTTTCAAATCAATCAAGAGAATAAAGTATGATCACCCTGGGAAGACTATGTATCATGAGGTGTGACCGGGAATGCCTGGGAGAGGTTGATTGATGTATGTGAAGGGACCCAGAAGATGGTCAGTGGATGCCTTGTTGAGGAGTTTAGAACAGGGCTGGGGATGTGGGGCTAACCAATTACAATCTGAGTTATCAAGCAGATCAGAAGGGCCTGGAGGGCACTCATAACCCCTGACCCTATAGATGATAGAGCACATTTTCTAGCTTCACCTCCTCCTTTTTCTTTTTCCCCCTTCCCCCTTACACCCGATGCTGTATGATTACTCTAGCAATAAAAAGACCAGGATCTTGCTCTTTTGGCAGCATCCTGTCCCTTACAGCTTGCTCCAGGACTCCATTTGTCAGTAATGTCAATGCACCAATATAACAATCTCCAGAAGGTTAATTTCTGATTGAGTGTTTCAGTACTAACTCTGTTCCTTCACTACAGATTAAAGAAACTTTGTACTATTCCTAAAAAAAAATACTTTAAATGTTATACAGATAATATAAAATTATCCCACAATCCCCTATCCAGCATTCCTAGAGCCAGTTACTGGAATATTTTTCACTGAAAGAGAGAAAAATATCTGAAAGAGTCCACATGTTCTTAAGCACCATATATGACTTACAATTGTACATTCACTAGGTCATAAAATATATCTAATAGGTGTGATATTGGACAGAACACTCCATTCGGCTATTATGAGTAATATAAATTCTCTTTTATATTGGTTTCTGTTAACTTACCATACAAAATTTCACCAAACGTGGGAATATGAGAATTTACTAATTTTCAAGTAAAGTTATAACAGGGTGGGGCCAGGAAAAGGGGAGTTTCCAGGTTCCCTGTCCCACCCAAAGGAGGGTGGAGCTGAGCAGGGAGGAGAAGAAGCTGGAGGGCAGACTGAAGTGGAAAGAAAGCAGGATGGAGACCAGAGGAGACCTGAGGGAGGCACAGGGAGCAGAGTGACATGTAAAAATACCGCACTTGCTTTTGGTCCTGGACTGGTTGAAACAGACTTGGGTGAAAGATGCATAGTAGGTTAACAATAGCAGCTTTTATCTTGATTTTGATTTTTGCTCTTTTTCTCACAGATTGGTTTGACCGCTTCTGAACCTTTACTATGGTTTCCCACCAGAAGGTGCTTAAGACTTGTGGAGGGCTTACAGGCCTTGCTTTGGGCCAATCCTGTTTGTTACCATGAAGGGATGGGTACCATTGGGTGTTAGATTTGGAAATTATATTCTTTGTTTTGTCTGTATTGTGCACTAATTATATTAAAGTTCTTTGTTATTAAAGGTCTTATATGTTTTGTCTTGATGCAGCAGCTGGCAGAACCTATTCTGAGCAGGCAGGTTTGGGATCCCGGGGGTGTACCTCTCCTTGCCTTATAACAGTTTTTATCTTAGAACACTGGACTTAGAGAATATTTGAGAAGATAGAACAGAGTTCCCAGTTTCCTCTCTACTTTATGCTAACAAGATATGTAAATACAATTAATAATATGTGTTTTCAACGAAAGTTCATGCTTTATCCCAATTTCCTTAGTTTTTACCTAATATCCTTTGCTGTTTCAGGATCCTTTCCAGAACACCATGTTACACTTAGTACACTCTCTCAGTGAATCTTTGTTATGATAGATTCTCAGGTCTTACCGTTTTGGCAGTTTTGAAAAGAACAACTCCATTATATTGAAGAATATCCCTCAATTTATTTGTATGAATTTTGGTATTCAACAGTGTTTAAGCTGCTATTAGCATGTATCCCTAGAAATAAAAAAGGGGTGCCCAGGGTTGTGAGTCCTCATCCACACACTTAATTTGACACAAGATCAAAAAGCAAACATGTGAAAAAAATAATAAGTTTACAGCAGGAGTTAGAAGAGGGAGAACAGTGAGAGAGAAGATTAATTGGCTGACACTTTTTATCAGCCAACTGTCTGGCTGGACACTGGGCTACAAGTCTAAGTATAAGCTGGAAAAAGCAAGAGAGCAGGAGCATTCATGTGTTCAGCAGCCCACCAAGACTGCTTAACTCTGCCCTTAGCTCCAGGGCCCCTTATTCGGGAAATCAGGTTCACAGCATGCTGGAAGTTACAATCCTCAACCCCTGGGATCTCCGTGGCATGGAGATGGGGGTAGATTCTATTCAGAACATTACTGACTGGCTTGGCATTTTCCCTTCACTGTTCTCTGAACACTAACTACATTCACTAAAATGACAGCCTAATGTGCTTCAAGAATGAGGTATCTTAATTGAGTAGCAGCTCTTAGAGTAGGAGATAATTCAGAAACTCAGAGTTTTGAATGGGGAGTTTATCATTTTAGATAATTGGGCATATGTAAGGCACACTGCTTTGTAATTTGTATTTATGTATCTTTCATAACCTAAGAAGGCAGAGGGGAGAAAAGAATCTATGGAAACCTACATAAACCTAATATAATATTTCAAAAGCAGTTGTGAAAACTGTTTGTATAGTCCAAAGAATATAGTATGCTTGGTTTTATCAGGTATCACTATAATGTGCAGTCTTTTTAAAATGACATAAATTGACCATGTTGGTCTAGCTTACATTTGAAAACTTTGAGCAAAGAATAGTATATATAATACATACCAGTGCAGTCTCTCACTTTCTCTCTATATATAGCCATTGTAAGGGTAAATACTTAAAGTCCTATGAATATCAATGATTGTGTTCAGGGCATGCTTTCTTTTTCTCTCACAGCTGAAATTTAGAAAATAACCTGAGATAACAGGGAGCAAGTCCTTTCCCTTCTTTTGCCCCAGGGCTCAGGCACAAAGCAAGGTGTTAAATATTCATAGGATTAGTTAGGGTAAAGGTTACCCCCACACCCCCAGGCCCCACAAATTGCTGTTATTTAGGCAATGAATATCAAGTTGTTGCCCCCTAGAAGATCTAAAGCAATCTAATAGGCACAGGTAAAATCTACCGAAAAAGACCTTTATACAAAAGGTGGTGTGTGTGTCTGTGTATGTGTGTGTGTGTATGCACATACACACATATGCATGTATTGTGTAATATTGATAGCAATATTATCATCATTATCATAATTATTCTATGAGTACTGCAAATATCAGTGATATCCATTCTAGCCACTAGTACTCTTGGGGTATGTGATACCTAGATGGTCTCAGATTTATATATATTTTGAAAGTAATGAATTATTTAAAAAATTAATACATGATTTGTCATCCAGGAATGATTATATTTATTAGGGTGGAGCCTAAATTTTCTTGACTTTGTTTCCATTTTGATAGACCTCAATTAGACCACCTCTAGATTAGGAAACACTTGGAAATGCTGGTGGCTCTGTGTGTGTGTTGGGGGCGGGGAAGGGGGCCTTGTTAATATCACACCCTGGGTAGAGTACCATTGTCATTTATCCAAAATGTTAACTAGCATTGTTCAAGATATTCTTGAATAAATTAAAATAATCTTTTCTATACTGCTAAAATAGCACATCTGTGTTTTTTTTTTTTTTGATATATTGTATTTGAATATTTCTTCAAGTTCATGGGTTAAGGCACAACACTATGAAGCTATCGCAGCCACTGCAGCATGAGTTCAAGCCAGCGGGGTGACCCACATAGTGCCGTAGAGCTTTCCTGACCTGTCTGCTGCTCCTCTCAGCAGTGTACTTTGTCGATCTGCGTGTTCTGCTCTCTGCTCTGTCTCTGGTGAATCCTCCCCCCTCCCCTCCCCATGGCACCTCTGGCCTCTACCCCAGTTCTATATGTATAAATAAATTTTAAAAAAAAATGCTAATCTGTTTAAATATTGTTGGAGATAAAATTAAGCCAACTATGTGTTCAGTTAAAATAATCTAATTTAGGATCCTCTTCCTAAAAAATCATTTCAGCACTGAAATAACTGGATGAGAGGGAATCCGTGACCCAGTTTCTCCAATGCCTGCTATTAGGTGCCTTTCACTCATATGGTAATATTGCAGAATATTACTGGTGCTTAATGTGGCATTAAAATTTTAATTTTCTTTACATCAAAATTGTTCAGTGTATATTTTTTCTGTTTTTAATTTAATGGAGTAGTCTCTAGTGATAGAGAAAAGTACAGTCTGAGAGACTATTAATACTTATCAAAAAGAGAAAGGAAAAATCAGAATTGATTTAAGAAGTGATTGGAAATCATGTCTCCCTGTTTTCACATGCGCTTTAAAAAAAAACTAAATTAAATTGAGAACCATCACATCTTTTTTTTTTTAATAGTCATTATGATACATACATAAGTAACAATCTATGCAAAGTATAGCTTGTAGTTCAAACTATACAACATTCAAAGTATATATGGATCCGTCTGGTTGATAGGTAGCATTTATATTTAAATTTGAAACTTCCCTTCCTTTGCTATTATTTTTTCCCTGGTCTAAAGTTATTCTTATTTATAAATGAAAATTTCAGTAAAATGTCTCCCAAGTCACAAATTCACTCTCAGCTAGTGATTTTCTGCAACCAAAGCACACAGTAGACACTACCAGTTTAAGTAATTGAACTAAGGAGTATATTGAACTTTTAGACAGATAGTTCAGTCTTCACCTGATCAATCACTATCTATTCAATTCAACACTGAAAATTGGAGAACAATTTTAGCACAGGTCAAAACAGATTTAAATTATAATAAATACTTTTTTCCCTCCTATTTCAAAAGAGGCGCTAAAATATATCTACTTCTGCTTTTATTTTACAAACTTATGTTGGGGAAAAAAAAAGTTTTAGCTGATGGACCCCTTCAGTGTTAGGAAAATAACAGGGGTCACAATGCATGTTGCTTTCTGATCATCACATTTTAATTAATTTAGTAGATATTTATTGTATTAGTAATAGATTGGAAATAAATTTTCCAGGGGGTGGGAGAGTTTCCTTTAGGAGTTTCAATCTTTTGGGGTAAACACATGTAAAGAAATAATTATTATACATTTATACATAAAATGTATGTGTAATTATACAATGTAGAGCAATGCTTAGAGCAGACACTTTCAATACCTTACCTATATTTACTAAACCCTTACAGAAATATATAAGTCATTTTGCCTAAGATAGTTCTCTAGTCACAATGATGAATTTGTTACAAGTCAGTGAACTGGTACGTCCTAGTAATAATAGGAGTTGAGGAAAAACATACCACTATTTTTTCTCAGTGGCCATAAAAAGGGACCATGCTTTAGTTGTTCACAGTGATAACTCCCTAATTAAGAAGTTTTCTTTCTCTGACTTGTTTTTCCATTTTCTAAATGTATTTCCTATTATCAGCTGCCAGATAAATTACTTGTACTCAGAATTTTCTCAGACTTTGCTTCTGCTGGAAGCTGCACTAAGACAACTGTCTAAGCATCATGAAACCATAGCATTGTTAAATAACTGCAGACAATTTGATTTTTTTGTGGAGTTCTGCGATATGAAAACACAATAGCTGGCATGGGCAAGAATATGATGCGGGAAATAATTTACACCATGATAGAGTGTTGCTAAATATTTAAATCAGGTAAATTATCTATTTGGATGAACAATTCAGAAAACAAGCCTTAGTAGAAAGATTTTGGGCACAATGATAGACATACAAGTACACAGAAACAATATACGATTACAAAGATGGGTCTAATGATTTCCTCTTCTTTTGTAAGAGAATAACTACCCTTAAAACAAAATGTTCCGGCCCTCCCTGGTGGCACAGCGGGTTAAAGCACAGCACTGAGAAGCTAAAGCCACTTCCTCATGAGTTCCATTCCCTCTCCTGACACGCCCGCTGCTCCCCTCAGCAGTGTACTTCGTAGATCTGCCTGTTCTGCTCCCCACTCTGTCTCTGGTGAAGACTCTCGCTGCCCCTGAGCCTCTGGCCTGTACCCCAGTTCTGTATTCACAAATAAATAAATCTTTAAAAAAAATGTTCATATTACCTGCTACATATTTAAGTAGCAGAGTTGTATTTCTCCTATTTAGGGATGCAAAACATACCTGTTGCAGTTGGACTCTGTAATGTGTACTGAATCTAAATGAATAAAATAATTCTCTTTTAGCCTCCCAAATATAATTAAGGAGGTTTTTTTTTTAAGATTTATTTTGGCACACAGAGCTGGGGTACAGACTAGAGGTGCTGGGGCGGTGAGAAGATTCACCAGAGGCAGAGTTGGGAGAAGAACAGGGACACTGACTAAGTACACTGCTGAGGAGTACAGCGGGCGGGTCAGGAAAGGTCTGCCTCACCATGTGGATCATCTCTGGGGTGGGAATTGAACTCATGCTGAAGTGGCTTTAGCTTCTTAGTGCTGTGCCTTAACCCGCTGCGCCACCAGGGAGGGCCCGATTTTTTAATATTCACATATATATATATATATATATATATTTTTTTTCCTTACCATAGGTCTCTTTCCAACATAAAGGAATATGTTAAAATTTTTAATTTCATTCAATAAAACATTAAGAAAGGCACAATATAGTTGTAAAATTTTATAGTGTTTGGAGTCAATTCTTACTAAACATTCAGCTAGTTGGATGGATTCAATGTACAGATAAAATAATTCACTGACACTTTCGTAACTTCAAACTTGCTGTTCCAGAAGTAGACATGTTTCTTTCTTCCTATAACATTAAGAAGTTACCGTAACAAAATTCAATGTGAAGCATAGAGATAGCAAATAACAGTATATTTCCCAGCAGTTGAATCTGAGAAGTCCATATTCCAGAGACAGATTTAAGAGAAGAATTTTCAATGATTTGGAAACTATCATATGGCTTAGAAAACCAATAAAGATGACACAATAAAACAGTGTGTTCAGGAAACTTTATAGTCTGTTGCTTCTACCTCAATAATCAAACACATATATAATGTTTCCCAAGAAATGACTCATGGAGTCACTTGGAAGATTAAAAAAAAAAAAAGCCAGTTATTTGTGTGATCAAAATTCAGCTATCAAAATAATTCATATTTATTCTTACATCATCAAAATGTTATCTGGTTAAGTGAATACCATAGACCTATTTTCATTGATATGGACAAAGAAAATTAATCATTTGAATCATCTGGGAAGCTTTGATGTGCATCAAGAAAATAAACAAGAGACACTTTTGCTAAAAGTAAAAAAATTTCTATAACTACCAGAATCTGAGGTAACTGAAAAAGTAAATCTTTAGATCATGAACGGATATGGTCTCTTAATTTTTCTGCTGTTATTTATTTCAACTTGTGTACTTTAAATTTAAAAAATGGTAATGTTTTCTGTTGGCACAGATATATCTGTAGAACCAGCTCTTCCACTCCTTGGCTTATATGCCAGAGATATGCAACACATTTCCATAAAAAACAATTTACTAGAACAGTCAGCATAGCATTATGTATTTTTTACAATATAAATATTCTAAATTGTTCTCATAAGACCCAAACTGGGAACAATCAAGATATTTCTACCAAACTTATTAAGATATTTTTCAAAATTCTAATGAATAAACATATTGGAATATCTTCATGCTATAGAATCATAAATATTTGCAAAGGAATGAGAAATTCTAACAAGTAGAATATACAAAAGAACATCACTAATGTAACCTGGGATGAATGAAGTCACACACAAAGATTCACATACCATATTGCCACGTCCCCTCCCTTGGCGCCTAAGTGAGAAATCCTTAGAGCTTGGCATGGTCAAGGTACTGGGAACACAGGAGGAATACATGGCCCTCCAAGAATAGAAGAATAGCTGATTCTTGAATGGTCACTGTAACTTTTGATTTGTTTCCTGATTCTGCTGACACACAACATACTAAACCAAAGAAATGTTATGAACACTGTGCTTCGTTCTAATGATACTCTTGAAAGGAATGTAGCCTCCTCTGTTCTCGATACTGATTTAATTCTGAGAAACTTTTCTATAATCTTTAATTCTATTAAACTATTAACTCCTGTATACCAGGTGGCTTGTGAAAAGAATGGAGGGAGCAATTAAAAGGATTAGCAAGGCAAAAGTGATAGGTAGGGTATTTGTTTAGCACCACTGAACCTTGAATACGCAACGGTTTCTCAGGGCCCCAGGTTGGTTTCCGGCCCCTGATGACATCTCAGAAACAATAAAAAAAATGTATTATCTGTCACAGTTCTATTGAAAGAATCATTGTATCCCCATATGTACTTGTCAAGAAAAATTGTATAAATGCTCTGCACTCTTAAAAATAAATTCAGATATGCACTCCTAGAAATCGTGTGTGTCACTCAACCTCATCCTTGTCCACCTCGCACCAGAATTGCAATCCCTGAAACTTGTCTCCTGCTCCTGTTGCGCTGGTCCGTGGCACCATATGATTATCATTTATATTGTAAAAAATTACATATAGGTAAAACTAAAATACACTGTCAGTAATAATTGAGTAGTAAAACCTAGGGTGTGGTTTCTGACTGCCAAAAACATAAGTGCATTTCAGGGTCAAGAGTACTTTTCTGTTTTTGATCTACAGTTTGATATATTGGTGTGTTACCTTCTTGAAAAAAATATTTATCATATATTATCTTTCTTCATGAATATTATTTTCAACTAACAGTGAAAATATGTGAGCTTTTTTCTAATCCCTTTGCCATCACATTTTTTCACCAACCTTGGAATAATAACTCAGCAACCAGGAATATCTTTCATATCTTTCCAGTTCCTTTCCTGTTGAATAGTCATTAGCTTGTTTCTTATCTTTAGCTATATTTTTACAGTAAGTAACCCTGTATGTCATTTATAGGTATGTAATTACTGCAGTAAGATAATTCTTAAAAGTAGAATTCTAGCATTTCTTGTTTTGTGTGTGTTTGCATCTGTGTTTATATGGCATTCATTGGAGATTACCAATGAATATTGCCACAGAGATACATAAAAATGCCTCTTTTTATATAGTTTTGCCAATAGAGAGTATGATTAAGCTGGTTGATTTTCACTATACTCTAGATAAATCTATGGCTCACTATAATCGTAACACTACATTAAATTATTATGAGACAGATTGAGGATATGTCCTTATGCTTGTATCATTTGTATTTTATTTTCTCTGAACTGTTTATGTGACTTCCCTATTTTTCTACTGGATTGTTAACACTTTATATATTGATTTATGGATATTTTTATACTTTAATATATTTGGATTTAATCTGTGATACTGACTACAGATATATTTTCCCATTTGAATTTATCATACTTTAATCAAAGTATGTTTACCATTCTGTGTAGTAAAATTTATACAATTTGTCATGGCCTCTGGATTTTGAGATATAGTTGGAAAGCCTTTTTCACTCTAAAGTTGTAAATGATTTCTGTGGTTTAACTTTTAACAATCTCTGATCCATATGAAGTTCATTTTCATTGTTTTATATTTTTATGTTAATGTTGATTACAAGTGTATTTGTATTCATAAAATTGTTCTAAATGCATTCCTTTAACATTGTACACATTTTCTAAGTATATCTTTATATATATATAATATTTCATAAAATCTTTTACTTAGAAATGAACAAGTGAGAAAAAGGGGTACAACAGTTTCTGGTGGTGACTCGATTATTTGGTCTTTAGTGCATTATGGCACTAAAGGAGGGATTCTATACTCCTGGCATATGAAGAAGGATGTAAACCAAAATTAACTCAATAAGCAATAAAATTTTAAAACTTGATCATATTTACAACAAGAAAATAAATAAGTAAAAAATAGGAAATCATTATCAGATATGCTTCTGATATTTGTGAAATACATTTTATGATCATAAATATATTTCATGTAAATGTGATTATAGTAGGATAACTTAACAATACATTTGAAAGTATCCACAAAATAAATGAATTTTAGGAAAAGTTACAATATCACAAAAAATAAACATGTTAAGCAATAAAAGAAAGTTTATCTTCACATGTTAAACCTTCTGTAAAAATAGGACAGAACTGACGACTCCACTCATGGCTCCAAACATGACAGATTTCCCCCAACCTTAGTTTCTAAGACACATAGAAACATTCATAGATATATTAAATGTACACATAAATTCAAACAAACCAGTCAACATAAAGATCATCAATTAAGAAGATCTAATATATTATTCTAGGTGGACTAGGAAAAAGAGATTTCCAATGGAAAATAACTGATCACAAAAATAATTACAAAGAATTTAACTTATATTTGTGCTTATCCCTTTTACCCTTATCTTCCATTCCACTTTGGTCCATTCATATTGGATTTACCTACGTTTATTCCATTTCCAATCTTCACTATTAATTAAGTTTAGACATTTTTTTAACTTTGCCTAGTGTCATTTTTTAATCTGTGGTTGTTAATTCCTAGTCATCCTTCAGACCTCAAATATTACTCTTTTAAGAAGACCTTCATGATTTATATTTTAATTATATTATATTGAATCATATTCTGATCACAGATTTTAAGTATAATAAAAAATGATGAATGCTCTTGCAGTCACATAGTCTGTTGCATTTATATTTACCAACTTGCAAGGTCTTAAGTAACATTTCTATATAACCAATATATTAATACTGGCCTAAAAACAATGCTTGTCAATACATCTACCATTATATATTCTGATGAAGTAAGGAAGAAAAAAACTATACCTTTTCAAGATACTATCTGTATCTATTTTTATATATTTTTGACTTTGGGAATCTCTTTTCCAATTACACCAATATCCTTTAATTATTCCACTCTTCCTCTTCTTTTTGACTGACAATAATTCACTTTTGGGAGATAAATTCCCAAGGATCCCTCTCATTTCTGTATGTCTTCCAAGTGAGAAACTTTGTTCTAGATTCTTTTTAAGGATGTTTGTGCTTTGGACAGCCTTCAAAGCAGAGATACCACCTCACTATAACACAAAGGACAGACATACTTACAGACCATTATTAATTATATAGGCTCCCAAAGTTCAGGAATCCTTTCTTCCAAGGAAACCCACTGTGCATAGGCATCTTTTGGTTTTTTCACAAAACCTTGCAAGAAATGACACTTGAAGAATTACCTAAAATGTACTGACACTCCACTGCTATTGACATCCCAAATAAGCTTCCCTTCATCTCTGACCCAGCAGTTTTCTGTGTCCAGAGCAGCCACGCAAATGGGAAAGTCCACATTTTTACCACATAAATGAGGTAAAATTCCGGGACATATAAAATTCTTGACTTTTATTTCTATGGGTATATCTAGGGTTACAATTACCTCTACATACCAAAAATGAAGTTTATATACTCTGTTATCTATAATCTATTCACTTTAGGAGCTCTTGTTAATTAATCATGAATATCTACGACCAGATGAAAATCAATTAAATATCTATATTTAACTTATTAATATGTACTTCTTTACTTGTACTATAGTTTACATTAAATATTGCTTATACTTTTATCAGAAGTGTTGACTTCTGATACTTTACTTGTACTATAGTTTACATTAAATATTGCTTATACTTTTATCAGAAGTGTTGACTTGTCATCATTTCTGCTCAAAAACCTAAGTTTTTTTGAGAGGCAGTTCTCCATAGGTTTTGACTATGTTAAATGCAAGAGACAATAACAGCTTTTGTTTTGGATTGTCTTTTGAAGTTTCTGTACATAGTAAAACAATTTGGAAGGTAGAAGTAGAATCTCTTGCAGAGCAGATGACATATGTTTATTCTCCAGCATAGTAAAAATAATGCCCTGGTGTGTGCATTTATCTAGCCTGTATCTGCGCCCCCTGCTCCAAAGCACACAAGATTGGAGAAAGCAATAGAAACATGGGTTCTTATCACTTGTGATGTGTAAGTAAGTAAAGTCTTGTCTCTAACGCAGGAGTTTCTGGTCTTCTAAGAACATCCTTGATGTTCTGTCTGGACTACTTGTTAGCCTGTATGTAAAGTTAACCTTATATCCTAAACTGCTGAAAATTCTGTGATTGCTTTCAGAATCAAGTCTTCATTAACTAATTTTCTTAATGAACTAGCATACTATTTGAGATAACTGAAAATTAGCATCATGTTCTCTAATTAATAACAATTCAAATCAAGAAACCAAAATGCATTTCAAATGAGAGAAGAAAATTTAAATCCAGTTAAGTATCTCCAAGATAAAAGATTCAGCTCAGAGACCTGCCTTGCTTGATGCATTGGCTTAACTTCCAATCAGAATGAGCTAGATACAATAGATGGATGGAGGGTGCTCACTTTCATTTACCATATTCTAGCCCTCTATTTTGCCTAAATAGAAGTTAACTTAATTATCCCCTTAGTTGCTCAAGAATTTTTGTTGTCAAAACTACTTGTGGCTGATAGCAGTTTTTCAACTCAGTTTTTCCCAAAAGTAATATTAAGCTTTGGATAAGATAAACATTGTTTTTTCCATAACAATTATAACCACGATAAAGTAAAGACAATGAAAATAACAAAAAAAAATGGGCAGATATTCATAGTAAGTTCTATGTAAAATTAAAGGGCAATGGACATCAAAACAAACATACTAGAAGGAATACATATGCACAGGTACTGGACAATGTGGACTTTTTTTTTTTTTAAATGCTAACCTAGATTATCCTTTTATCCAGACTTTATAATATTCATTTATGTCTCTAACACTCAATGTCATTTATGTATATTGCCATTGTGATTTGTAAATGAATCCATCTAATAAATGTTGATTGAATATTAACAATCAACTTCTGTATTACTTAAATTGTTTTAAAAATATTCTTTACCATAATACTTAATGAAATAATTCCCATAACCTCAATAAAAATGTTGCCAATAAACAATCAAATGATAAAAGGAACTTAACCTAGTACCAAATATTGTTGCCATTGAAAGAATCAAAGGGTTTTGGAAAAATATTCCTGACTTCTGACCTAACTCTTATGATTCACACTGGTGAGCAGCAAAACATAAAAACCAAATCTTTTAACTTAACATAGAGCAAAACTAAGTAGGTGGTTTCCTTATGAACTGAAGATAGAAGGGTTTAGAATAGTGGCAACCACGCTAAAAATAATGCAGAGGGAAGAAGTGACTCTTTTGGCATTATATTATGAATTTCCTCAGTGCCGTCTTTGTATATATGTAGATGTATGTTGTGTATGTATATGTAGTTTGCATGTGGTATATGTATATGTATAATTACGTACATTAACATTGAATTTTTTAAAAGGATGTATTTATTTATGCATACAGAATTGGGGTACAGGCCAGAGGTGCAGGGGCAGTGAGAGGATTCACCAGACAGAGCAGGGAGCAGAACAGGTAGATTGAGGAAGTACACTGCTGAGGGGAGCAGCGGGCGGGTCAGGAGAGGTCTCCCGAGCCATGTGGATCACCTCCCGGGCAGGCGGGATCGAACTCATGCGGAAATGGCTTTAGCTTCTTAGTGCTGTGCTTTAACCCGCTGTGCCACCAGGGAGGGCCCACACTGAAATATTATAAGAGATAGAAAAAAGCTGATCTTGCTATTTATTTTTAAAGGGATATGTGGAATGATACTCACTTGCTATTATTCAGTGGTGGGATTTGATTTGTTTTTTATTTGCATATATATTATCAGAATTCTTTATACTGAATATAAAAAGCTTTCTAAAAATGAATCATAATATTTTTAGAGAAAATAATTTACTATGCTTAATTTAAGTATATGTATTGTAATGTTTGATACTGCCTAAAGCAAGATCTGGTTTCTTTTTTGAATGCCATTTTCTTAAATATTTTTAAGCAGATTTGAAAACTATTCCAACTTCACAAGGTTGAATAGTAATATTAAATCAGATATACAAGACACATAGTCACTTTCTATTTTATCTTTAAATAATATAGATCAGGTGTGAGATAAAAGATATTATATGATTTTTTAATATTTAAGTGTATATGAATTTTTTTAAAGATTTATTTATTTGTGCACAAAGAACTGGGGTATAGGCCAGAGGTGGAGGGGCGGTGAAAAGCTTCAACAGAGACAGAGTGGGAAGCAGAACAGGATGACTGACGAAGTACACTGCTGAGTAGAGTAGCGGGTGGGTCAGGAGAGGTCTGCCATGCCATGTGGATCACCTGCCAGGTGGGGATTGAACTTAAGCTGAGGTGGCTTTAGCTTCTTAGTGCTGTGTTTTAACCAGCTGTGCCACCAGGGAGGGCCTGTATATGCATTTTTGTCAGTGTTACATGAGCTACATATTTTGAAAGTGAGAATTCTTTCACCTAAGAAATCTAATATTGCTTTTAATTTCATATAATGCATAAATGTCAAAGTAATTAAGTAACAAGGAAAGTTTTATTTATGAAATCTCTAAAAAGTATGTACATATTTAATTTAACATTTTATCTGTAATTATTAAGTAATAAAGTTCAGAACAACAACAAAAAATAATTCTGTCATTAAGAGTCAGTGTAACCCTATTAAAACGAAGGGGTAAATTTAAAGACAGTTGTATTGTTACTTATAAACCTGTCTCAATTCACTGAATTACTTCCTGTAGGTCACTGACTTTCATTATGCAATTAAAAAGAAAATAATGAGTAGACAGTTTTTAATCATTTGTTATTTAAATCACAGCTTGAGATGCATAAAATCATTAAGAATAGTCAAGTACATGTATAAGTGTTATTAACGTCACTACTACATTTCTTGCACTTCGTTTAATCTTTGCTGCAATACTGGAGGGCTATTTCTACAAAGAATAAAATGAATACACCAAATATCTACATCTAGAACAGAGTTGTTAAATCCCTTTCTTTCATTTCAGATGATTAATTTTGAAAATAAAAAAAAAAACTACCTTTAGTTGAACATGTCTAAATATCGCTCTTATTAGTCACATCATTTAACTCTTTTTATATACTAAAGATATCCCTTGATAGAATACCCATTCTACTACTGAAATAAATGTTTGTGTCACTTTGTGCCATGTAATTCACCAGACCCAAATGCAGTGGCTTAAAAACCTAATTCACATAAGTTTATTGGTTGGAGTTGAAAACAGCTGGGCAGTTCTGTTCTTTTAAAGGCCCCAACAACCAAATACAAATTGGTTTTCTTTTGGTTGGTGTCATATGAATGTCTCTGGTGTCAGTGGCATCTGAACAAACATTATAGTTGGGGATTTGAAAGAAGAAAAGCATGCAAGGACTTCTGATTTCAGAATTGGCACCTCAACTCTTTTGGTATGTATATTCTATTAATAAATTAAGTGAAAATACTAATCCCATTAAAAAAGTTGAAGAAATCAACATTACATATTTAATGAGGGAGATAAAATGTTCAGTTTTTATGCTTTTAGTAAATATGAATGATATATAAAAGATAGATGTATTTAAATATGCAACACCATGTAGTTTTCCTGTTTTCTAGGGGTGGCCATCATGCTTCAGTTATTTATTGACTCCAAATGCTGTTGACATTTGAGACTTTCCTTATGCCTCTGAGGGGTAAACTGAAGCCCATAAATGTCCTTTAAATTGGCTTCTCAGAATCAGGGTGTCCAATTTGTACCGCATTGTCATCTCAACCCCCCCCCTTTTTTTTTAGGTCACCCTTTTTGATGTGTGTGACAAAGAGCACAGTGATTTCTCCTTTTGTGATTAACAGGGAGATTTTCATGGATCTTGTCCCCTTTTACTGGCCTGCAAATAAATTAAAATCAGAGAAATGATCAAGAGAAAAGACAAGTTTAGTTTCTTATATATATGGAGGTCCATAAGGCATGGAGCCTCAGGAATGACCAGTTTCTATCATTTTTTTTAAAACAAAGAAACAATAAGCCTGTGAAGAACACACAGAACAACAACAAATTCTTGACTACCTTGGTTTAGGCAACTAATTTAGTGAACTAAGCAGAGCGTATTTACAAAGCTTCCAATCCCTGTCTCTCATGATAGGGTGTCACTCCTATCATGCCCACAGGGAGAGTGCCTTTCACACAGAGAAACTCGAACCTCAATATTATCCTACTGTGATGGTATGATGTGTGTACCCTACCAGGACAAGGAGGAATCTTTTCTCTGCATTAAGAACAGCCATGTCAGATTCTAGGCTGCTGAGTGTTGACCATCTTCAACTGTAGAAGATGTTGACCATCTTTCACTGTATGAAACAGTGCTAACTTGGAATCTGAGACCTTCTAAGTTGTGGACACAGATTATTCTCCATTCTGGCCCTCCCTATAAATATAACAAAGCAGCTGCTATCACTTGGGTGATGAGGAGAAACTATTTGTTTTTTCCCAAGCTGTTTGGGTGTTACTATAAATTTTACTCTGAGACATGGCAAGGATTAATGCATTTTTCTCCTTACAGAACTCTATAAGCCAGCACTTGACTGATTCAAGTTGCCTTCGCCCTTAGGCTGAGATCCCCTTTACTAGGTTGCCCCTTATATATGAATTTTTGGCTAACACATTAAAAAATATTGACTTAAAAAAATTACCTGTGGAATTTTTTCCCATAATTTGAAATGGCAAAACTACACTACTATACATTTAGTAACTCATTAAAAACATATCCATTGGCCCTCCCTGGTGGCACAGCGGGTTAAAGCACAGCACTAAGAAACTTAAGCCACTTCAGCATGAGTTCGATCCCCGCCTGCCCCGGAGGTGACCACATGGCGTGGCAGACCTCTCCTGACCCGCCCGCTGCTCCCCTCAGCAGTGTACTTCGTCAGTCTGCCTGTCCTGCTCCCCACTCTGTCTCTGGTGAAGCCTCTCACGCTCTGCATCTCTGGCCTGTACCCCAGTTCTGTATGAATAAATAAATCTTAAAAAAAAAAAAAACATATCCATTGTCTAAATACCATTTCTTTTCTTTTCTTTTTGTTTTTTTAAGGTCTTTCATTATCTTTTGTATTTAAAATGTGTTCACAGATTTACAAAGCACTTTGACCAAAGCTGGACTGCAATGATAAATTGGTTTATTGAAAGAATCCAAATGAATTTTTGAAACAAAGTTCTAAATGTCCTACCTATGTAAAGCAACACACTTATTTAAAAAAAAAAATAGCTAGACAAATATCTGTCAGGCTATGGATTTTTTTTGCTAATATAAGGGCCCTGGGTATGACATAAATTGAGTTATATTATTTTCATTAGTAATGCATGTGTACTTTCTAAGAACTATGAAAAAATGTTTCTTATATATTTATCTTTAACATATATATTTATCTTTAACATTAAATATCATAAACTAGTGTATTAAAATATTTAAATGACAATTTATGGTATGATTAATCTAAGTGAGCAGGAGAATGCAATTGAATATTCATATATAGGAATTGTTTTCAAATCTGTCAGTTCTGGTTTTCCTTTCATAGAAACCAGTGATTTTTGACAGGTGTGAATTGGAGCAATAAAAAAAATTTCCTCCAGATCTTTCAAGTTATTTTTCAAGAAAAAGTGATTAAATTTTATTTTTAAACTAACACACTTTGTATTCTGGATAGCATGGAATATTCATCCAGCAAAACGACTTTGAAAAGTTTATCATTTGGAAATTTAAACACATTCTAATAAGTAAATATAGTGTTACACATATTAACTGTTCTTCAATGATAATAAGCACTTATTTAATATATCTGAAATATGTCAAAGTATTTCTAAATAATTTTGTGATTGTAGTTGCTTGTAATTTAAGAAATTATGGACATTTTCAAATATAACCACAAAAATGTTAATAAGTATTTATAATTTGTTATTTGAAAGATACTTCTCTTCTTTCAATATTCTTACTGTATATAGTAAATTCTCAATTAGCATTTATTATTAAAACACATGAAATGGCTCAAATCCCTAATTGCCCATTTAATTGTCCAAAGGCATATTAAATACTAAAAAACTATAAAAATAGTATTTCAAAGAACTTGTATATTTTTTGATTCATGCTTATATTTTTTCACTGTAAAGTACACATACAAAATTCATTGGACATATTGTGGTATGTCACTATCCATTTCTCATTTTGGTCTGTTTATTACAGTAATATAATTTATGGTGATATTTATGACAATTGTCATATCTGAAATCTACCCATTATCTCTACTGTCATCATATCAAGAGGATATTTTCAAAGGATTATTCTGTCTGATTCTCTAAGCCTAGAAGTATCAACCAAAGAATCAACCTTATATTTTTAACATATGAAATTATTTTGTTAAAAGCACTCTGCTCAAAATGTAGAAACTATGTCTTTATAAACCCTTTATATAGCATGATAAAAAAATCCTTAATGATTTAGACATGCCAGTAGAAACCTAGGTAGGATTCTAGAATTAAAAAATATGACATTAGGTATAAACTAAAGAAATACAGTGAAACTATGAACTTAATAATAATGTGCTGATAATGATCATTTGTTGAAAACAAATATATCACACCAATGTAAGTTGTTAATATCAAGGAAATGTGTATAGAATATAAAGGAACCATCAGCCTTATTCTCTCATTTTTCTGAAAGTAATAAAGCATTATAAATGCAATCTAATAAAATGAATAAAAATAGGTACACAAGTGTTTTCATCAGGATTAGAGAAAAATGACTGTGAAAGTAAGAACTCCACATTACAGAACTCCATATTACAGAACTCCACATATATATAGCTAATTCTTTGTTGTAAGAAAGTAATTTGGTTTGGAGTCAACATGTATAGTAAAATGGAAATTCTTAAATTCTGGATTAGAGGAGTTTTAAGTAAATTAGATTTAACTGATTAAGGAAGAAAGACTATCCTAGAATTCTATCATTATATACATGTTGATTCAAAGTTATTTTGAACATAAAATTATGTAACAATCATTTGAAACATACTTTTAACTAATTATAATTTCTCATGCCCACAAACAAAATTGGTAATTTAATAAAACTTAAATAGAGATGAATATAGTCCAGCCAGTTTGTCTTTCCAAGAGTGTGCTAATCAATAACACAATGCCTAGAATTTAGAACTACATTTTTTTTTTAATTATAGTAACATTGGCTTGTAACATTCTGTAGGTTACAGGTATATGATTTCATACTTCAACATTTATGTATACTCTATTTGATGCACCTTTGTTTAGGATAAGAAAGACTTAATTTGGAAAATTCAAAGAGTTGTAATTATACATAATAAAAAACTTCTTAAATTATTTGGTACATTATTTGATTTTTATTCTACTTTCACCTGAAATCAGCCATTCAGCAATAAATCAAGCAATTACTTTTAGCTTTCTCTCTCTAGATTTCTCTAAAATAATAACTTGACAAAAGTTTATATTGAAAGAGGCACTGTTCTTTTTTTAAAAAAAACTTCTGGCCAGAAAGTGTGAATAGAGTATGTAGTAAATTATTGAAGCGTTTAATACTTATGGCTGTTGGTACTCATTGTGTGCTGTATATATGACTGAAGTGTAATTGTTATATTCTATATGTCTACCAAAATTGAAAATTTATGTTCTGCTTTCCTGTAAATTAGTCAATTATCCTTATCTTGCAAGGGTAATAATAGCTCAAATGTAAATCTCATTCAATAAAATTCTTCACAGATGTCTAGGGAGGGGAAAAAATGGGTTCTAATAGTTCTGTTACTTTGCATAGTGACTCAATATGGTTAGATCTCAGATATTGTTAAAACACTATACTTAACCGAGTGAGAAAAGGAAAGAAAAATAATTATTACTTGGCTTACTAGGTTTCAGTAAAGAGCCTTGAAATTTTCTCATATAATGCCTCACTGAATAATACTATAGGGAGGAAGTCAAATTATTGTCATTTCAAACTGAGCTAACAATATGTAAATGACTTCCATTGAGAAATTATGAGTCAATAGCTTAAAGTGGAAGCATTTACACTCAAAATTCCTAAATTCCAAGCTCATCTCTTCTCACTAGGAGTCATCTCAGTCACTAATTGTTTCTACTTTGTGAATTGTGTCATAGATACCCCTTGTTTCCACTTTATGAATTGTGTCATAGTTCCCCCAGGCAAATAAAATGTTTAGGTTAATCCATAAAATATAATGGAAGGAAAAGAAGACCAAGTGACGTTAGAGGTGGGACATACTTTAAGGTTACACTACCGCAGCCTAGGAAAACCTGGGCCACAAAAGACAGAAAAGGAAGAAATTGAGAACCATCAAGATTAGCAGCAAACTGTTCTGGAAATGCTCAACAGATCACATAGACAAACACTTTTATAAAGAATTTTCAACCCTTTTCCTAGGGACCACCCTGTTACAGGGTCACAGAATCCCTAAATCTTGGTTAAGAACTATTTAAAAGTATGTAAGGGCAGAAAGAAATGGGCCATATCATATGGCATTTAACTAGCTGTTTTTAGATACTCAGGTAAGATTTTTGAGACCGAATAGTTTGGTTTCTCCTTGCACCTAATTTAAAAATTAATCTATATACCATGAAAGAGACTGTATATGGTAAGTGAGAGTCATGCAATGAATAATAGGAAAACTCTGAGAATGATCATTAAAACAGTTTCTTTTTGTCTTTGTTTGATCTAACGATTTTATTTTATAGATCCATTATGAACATTTATAGGAAATTCTTCCTACTTAAAAAAAATAGTAAAGTCGGCGGCCCTCCCTGGTGGCACAGCTGGTTAAAGCACAGCACTGAGAAGTTAAAGGCACTTCCGCATGAGTTCATCCCTGCCTGCCCTGAGGTGACCACAGGGCGTGGCAGACCTCTCCTGACCGGCCCGCTGCTCCCCTCAGCAGTGTACCTCCTTCATGGATCTGCCTGTACTGCTCCCTGCTCTGTCTCTGGTGAATCCTCTCACCCCCCACATCTCTGACCTGTACCCCAGTTCTGGATGGATAAATAAATAAATCTTTTAAAAAAACAGTAAAGAAAGAAAGAAGAAGAAAAACTTTTTAGGGAGAGTAAACAATGACTTTTTTAATAAAAATTATGCATATCTATCAAGGATCTATCAAGTAAACTTGAGGAAACAAGAAGAGAGTACCAAAATGATAATCATAATGTATAAAACTTAAATCAGAAATAGTTGCAACTGCATATACACTGAGTCATTATGGGAACAATCACACTTTTCCCCAAGACTATTCAGGTAAAGTCTTTAGGGAATATTTGAAAATAAACATGAATTCAATCTTCTTTTCTTCAGAAAACAAGTGTGGGTTATTTATCCAGGTATCAGCCATTAGTTGGTGCTGGTTCTATATGAACAGAAAGGGAAGAATGTATTTTCTTTTCTTGCTCTGACATATCCATGTGGAATGAATATGTTCATGATTTGTTCCCTTTACTGAACAGAAATCTAATTATACAAGTGCTTAGTCTGTAATAATTTTGTCTAACTACTTTTTTCCATTTCTTAGCTACTTGGATCCTTACTAACATTATACTATTGGACTTTCCAAATCAACAGGTCAACCCAGAATTTCTAAATTCAAAGTTCATCTAGTAGTAATAGTAAGTCCATCTAATAGCTAATAGTAAGCTAATAGTAGCTTTACTAACACTTTTTTGGATCTCATGCCCTGGAATTAAGTCAAAGGAGTAGAAAGGTAACAGATTCAAAGAACTAACACTTCCACTGGGTGACATAACTAAATTTGCAATTAATCTTAATATGGCAACCTGGGATAAACTTAGAGGCCATGCCTTTAGAAATGTGGGCTGTTAAATTCAGTGGTATCAGCTTTGTATTTTTAACATTGAATCCTCTTCCATGGACTAATTTAACCAGTATGAGAGTCCTGAATTAAGCAAATTTAAAGATACTGCTTTCTTGACTATCATGTAATCCTCTGTACTGAGTTTGAGGTAACTGTCTCTGAATAACTTCTCAATTAACCATGAGAATTTCCCCTTCTGTCCAATTCTGTCTCCTTCAACTATTTTTTATTGTTATGTACCTATCAGGGTGAACTCTCCCCAAATCAATATTCTAAGTGCAATTTTTCACGAAGTTCTGCCCAAAAAAACTGAATCTAAGTCCTTGAATGACTAGTTGTTTATGATAAATTTGAGCATCTCTGTGGATACTTTACCTGGACTATATTTTGAAAAATTCCTGGTATCAGTAATTTTTCATTCTGCCTTATAATAATGAGTTCACAGTAAAAATTCTCTCAGTATTCTGCCTGAATGATAAAGATCTAGCTCCTGTGCTCTTAGTGACACTTGGAGTCTGTCAGTATTCAGCATATAGTATTATATTCATTAAATCCCTAATTTGGGCACTGTAATCATGTCCTCAGTTCAGCGGTGGTCATCCATTTGTTGAATGCTTTTCCTTCTCAAAAGACCACATCTCCAGCTCTTAACAGGGTGGGAAAAGGCAATCAACCAATCACACGTATTTGGAAGAAAGTGTAAGGGTCAAATTCTTTCTGAAGCAGGTTTAAATCAATCACCTTGCCTGCAGTAACTGCATTTATTAGTTTTTTGAAGATTCTGCATTCCTGAGAGATATGGTTATTTTTCATCTTCCAGTATTCACTTTTGGAGTTGGCATTCTCTGGATCTGCCAGTCCACTGTTGTTCACCCCATACGCGAAACCTTCCAAAGTATTTTCATAATAACTGCAACTTTGTTCTTATTTCTACTTATTCTGTTTATTTACTCAGAATTTGAAAATCTGTATATAAAGATAACAATTTCTTAATAAATGAGTAAGATTTTATGTAATGAAACCTGTAAAGTTGGAGAACTAATTTATCTACACAGTAACTAGTAATCATAATAATCTAGGAAAATTCATCCAAGACTAGGAAAATTACTCTAATTCATTTTGAGACCTCAGGTCCTTGTAAGTTTTAATGACTTTATTTGAAAGATGGGATTAACAGCTATAATTTAGGATCCTTGGTTGTTGTAAAATAAAAATGATACATGTATACGATGTTTCCAAATGTTAATTCATATGTCATAAAATGTATCTGTGCTTACTATACATAAATATTTTCTATTTTTTAAAACATAAAGAACTTGAAATGCATATATTGTATCTCATGTAAATAAATTTAGAGTTCATTATGTAAAGTATAAACATATATCAGTGAGTAGCCAAGCATATAAGCCAAATTATATTGAATAATATATACTTTCCCAGCAACAAGATGATAAGGTAAGAATGCTTAGAATGTATTTAAATGTGTTTTCTTAGTGGGAAAATAAATATCTACAAATTGTCCAAATTGTGTGAGCTAAACAGAATTTATATAAATCTATCTTATTATTGTCCTTTTAAATATTCTTGCACTGTACTAATGTTAAAGGTTAGAGATGATCAATGTCTTATCAAAGTACAAAAAAAAAGGCAATTCTTTTACCAATTTCACCAATTATCTTTATGTATGACTCAGGTTCCAATTAAATATCTCTAGATAGTATTTAATTTCATTATATTTTCTTTTGTCATCAACAATAAACTGAAAATTAATTAAAAAAACATTTTAAGATTCAAAAATCAGTGTTTATCTCAATCTTCTAGAAGTGTTTAGCCTTTGTGTTAATTTAATATGATTACATAAAATTTCAAAGTTAATGGGTGTTATCTCTCACTTTTTGATAGGAAAATTATGATTAACATCTATGTCTTTACATATGGGATGTTAAAGACACCCTTATAATATCCATAGTTAATTTTCACCCAAACTCTGTCTATTTAGATAGAGTAAATATATATGACATCTTTTTCATTAATTTCTAATATTGAATCAATTTGTCTTCATAGCAAATAATCATTTCTCCCTCTCTTATTTGTCCCTCCCATTTCCCTTCTGTTAGAAGGCTCATGAGTAAGGAAATGAAAGATAGTTTTTAAAAATCTCATCAGTGCTGGTACTTCATTTTGAAAGATGCATTATATATTGATCATTTTTCTTCTGCAATCTCAGGATAGCATTTTCTTCCTTCAATAACATTTTCTTTTCTTCAATAGCATCAATTGTGCTTTCCATAGTTCTATTTAGCTTTTAAAAACCTATCTGGCTACTCCCTTGCATAAAAATCACTCAGTAGCTCCCCAAGCACTTAAAAATTAAAGCCAAATGCCATACCAACATTTCAAACTTCACAGCATGCTGTCCCTACCCCTCAGATAATAATTCTAACTATATCAAACTTCCTTCAATTCCTAGAACATACTTAGCTTATTCTAAACTCTGCCATCTACTTAATAGTCAATCTACCTGGAACAATTTTCTCTTATTCGACAATATGATCAGTTCTTTCTCATCCTTTAGGACTCAGTATAGAAGTCACTTTTTTCAGTGAGGCTTTAAAAGACAACATTATAAAACAGATCCCCTGTGTCACTCTGTTAACATAATATCATTTTTGTAGCCTTCATAACATGCACAACAGTTATAAACTCATTCCTAGTTTACAATTTACAGCAGTTCTCATTTATGGTATATATCGCATTAGAGAACTATCAGGGCAATTTAGCTGCATAATTCACCCCCTAATACAACAGACACATAATCATACATTAACTATGAAAGTGAATATATATATATATAAGATGCTAATGATATTGATTATTATATGTTAGAATTAAATATATTGGTAATAACTTGCTAAAATAACTTATAGCTAATCAGGTTGTTGGGAAGGGACAATGAAATAAAACCTATAAAGGATCTAGCTAACTTCTATTATTTACTCAAAGTTGTTTTTTTAAAAAGTACATGAATTGGAAGTAGTTTACACAGCTAAAGTAATTATATGAATTATAGTATACTGGGGCATCTTTATTTTCTAGCTTCATTCTAGTTTGGTGTCCAGCTTATATGTGGGTGACTTGCATTGCTTTGTGATGTGTCCCAACTTCTGTGACTGGCAGCAAGAAAGAAAGGCAGGAAGCAGAAAGGCTGAGGAAGCAGAGTTTATTGCTCCCAAGACAGCAGCTGAGACGGAGCCCCCCGGGGCTCCATAGCCCCCCGGGGCTCCATAGCTACTGCCAACTCAATACTGCCAACTCAATACGGGGAAGGGTCTCTTATATAGGTCCTAAGCTCAGATTTCAAAGGGGTGACTCATCGACTCATCGACTCATCGATGTGTCCTTGATGTGAGGCCCAGTTTCTTATCACCTTCAGCTAGCCCCATCCTGGATGCAACGTCAGTTTATTGTCACCCTATCAAGCTTGGATGCAAGGCTCAACTCATTACTGCCCTAATTCAGTTCTTGTCAGTAAATCTTTGGTCACTCCCAACACTATGAACAATTCCAATGATTTGGTCTGAGAAAAAATTCTGTCTACTATATCATGCATTATGATATAGTCAAAAGTACGAAAGCTGTTTATGAATCTGATTTTATAATAGCAAAGTTACTTTTATTCATCCTTCATATTTGGTGATTTTAAATGGAAAATATATACAATTACAATTATGGGCCTTTTGTCTCAGAAATATATTCCCCAGTTAATAGAAATAATGTATGTATGAAAGTAAAGTAGAAGATGTGTTTGGCGTACAAAGTCTACATCACCATGAACTATTAAGTACAATAATTTTCTTTCTAAATAATATACTTTGGCATAAATTGATTCAGAAATTGGCTAAGAGGTTCTGAAAGAGCTTTTCTGACATCTTATATTTAATTTTAATTGTCCAAAATTTTTGAGCAATTGGGGCAAATGTTAGTATTATTTTTCAATTGATATATCTAAATAATTATCTCAGTTTTCCACATTACTTTCTCCATGTCAATAAAACCCTGAACTATTTCTTTAAGGAGTTATTTAACACAGAGTGACTTTTTTCTGCCTCTTAATAGAATGTGCCACATTTGGGTTTTCATGGTGGGAAGTGAAGTGTCGCTTTAGGAATTAGGCAGTTAACATAAGTAAATTTGATAAATGTAATTATCCAAGTTGGATAACTGACAAATTTCCACTTTGTCTTATTGGAATTCAGTGGAGTTGACTTTAATAATTGGAGTAACATTTATCAAGTGTTCTTGCAAATTTTGGCTACTTCCAGAGGTCAAGATTAAATGAAAATATCTTGGTATATGTGATAATGCTTTTAATCAATTTGTTCACTTTTTCTGTTTTTATTTGAAGATATACAGGGCTTTAAATTTAAATTACACTTTAGAGTTTTGAAGTAGTTCATGTGCAGTAATTGATCTAATTCTATCATTTTCCTTTGAAGTACTCTGGAAGAACAGACACTAATGATGCTGACATTCTCATTCAGAATTGCTTCTTTGCCTCTAGATATAAAGCCAGTTGTGATAAAGCAATTAACTTCCCCATTCTTTACTTTCTCACTGTTACAGAACTGCACATACAGGCTCTTTAAAATGTGACACTGAGCTGTCCCTCTTTAATATTATATTTCCCTGTTCAATTTATGCTGTATTTTGTGCATATGATTTGATTTGGCCAGTAGAAAGTTAGACTACATAAGTCAGACAGCAACTTTGATAAGTATACGTGATTTACTTGACTTCCACTTCTACCATCTTGTAATTCTATCATCAACATGAGAAGACTACACTCTTGCTGCTATTTCCAGATTGAGACACGTGGTACAGAATCCTACCAGACTTGCAGACTATAACCAAATTTAGTCTACCCACTGAAAAGAGGACAAGAAAAATAAAGATTTGTTGTTGTAAATCATAAGTTATGTATATTGTTTTCTATGTACATTGACCACAGTCAAAACCTGCATCATATTAATATGTAAGAGATGGCCATCAGTGAAACGTATGCATTATGAGGGTCTAGCACCTTTCCTTGATTGATTATTTAAGGTATGGAAATCTCAACTCAAGTGAGCCTTAACTTACTCCTACACATTTTACTTTTATAAAATATTACCATTTATATAGGTATTGGTAAAAACATTCTTTGGTTTTTGAGCTTCATAAATAAATTATATTTTGATTTTTTTTGTTCTTCAACTTTATATTTCTAAGATTCAGTTTGTTGAATTTTCTTGTTTATCTGTTCCATGTTTTCTATTTTAGCAGTAGATATAAACACCTTAATTTTTCAACTTTCTGTTAATATATAAGCTGGATGTTTCCATTTTTATTACAAATAATGCTGCCATGAATAAATTTATATGTAAAATATATATCTATATTATATAGCTGATTGAAGTTGCTGTGTCATGGTTTATACATGTGTTCAATTTTATCAGAAAAGTTCAAATCACTTCCAAATATGGTTATATACATAACACTTCTAGCATTCGCGCTTGAGGTTTCTGTTTTCCCTCTTTGCCCACACTTTGGTGTTGCCCAAACTAGTGCTCATAAAACATCATCTCATTATGGTTTAATACCTATTTTCTTGATGATTAGTGAAGTGTGGTATATCTGTGTAGGCTTGTTGCCATTGGATTTCCTACTCAGAAAGTGCTTGCTTATGTCTATTTTAATTCACTATTTAAAAACATATTTTTAGGCCCTCCCTGGTGGCGCAGCGGGTTAAAGCACAGCACTGAGAAGCTAAAGCCACTTCCGCATGAGTTCGATTCCCGCCTGCCGCCTGCCCGGGAGGTGACCACATGGCGCGGCAGACCTCTCCTGACCCGCCCGCTGCTCCCCTCAGCAGTGTACTTCGTAGATCTGCCTGTTCTGCTCCCCACACTGTCTCTGGTGAAGCCTCTCGCCGCCCCTGAGCCTCTGGCCTGTACCCCAGTTCTGTATGCACAAATAAATAAATCTTTAAAAAACAAAAAACAAAAAAAAAACATTTTTAAAATTCTGAGACTAAAATATATTTCATCAAATAATAAGTTTACCTTAAAACAATGAGATGTGGCCCTCCCTGGTGGCGCAGCGGGTTAAAGCACAGCACAAAGAAGCTAAAGCCACTTCCGCATAAATTCGATCCCCGCCTGCTCCGGAGGTGACCACATGGCCTGGCAGACCTCTCCTGACCCGCCCGCTGCTCCCCTCAGCAGTGTTCTTCGTAGATCTGCGTGTTCTGCTCCCCACTCTGTCTCTGGTGAATCCTCTCACCCTCCACATCTCTGGCCTGTACCCCAGTTCTGTACGAATAAATAAATAAATCTTTAAAAAAAAATGAGATGCTTTCCTAAAACTGAGTACTTTTGAATAAAGAATGTTCTACTTTGAAAATACTTCTGGAGGTCTATAATCCATGATGATATCAGTGTTGCCACTTTGATGTCATATGACTCGGCTGCTTTGGCAAAAATTATACCCTGAAGTCACTGCCAGTTTCAGAGACTTAGTTCAAAGCTTCATGTTTAGTCTTCAATAAACTAGTAAATCAAGGTAATATTGAGATTCCTACTACTGAGAAACATTATTGTAATGCACACTAAGTTAGTGTTTATAATCTCATCATAAAGTCTTGTGGGTAAATGGGGAAAACAATCCATACTGCAGCAATGTTTATGCAGGTATTTGTCTCTTTAAGATGTGATTTGCAGCTCCTAATACATTTTAAATGGGTGATTTAGTGTCTAAAACAACCCAGGTAATAATTGAGTTGGGCTATTAACAAGATGTATAATGAGTCATCTATACCTCATGTGCACTATGGGCTTTGCAAGATCCCTAATTGTAGCCCTGGGAATACTGCTTTGTAAATCCAACTCTGCAAAATCACTGTGATTCAGAAGACTGACCACGCCCCTCCCGATTTTTCATCCCTCCCCACAGGCATGTCAGTTAGTAGAAAACATCTGTATTTATATATCGATTCTTCTCGGGAAATTAACTCTCTATATTTCCTCAGTGGCAAAGATACTGTTAAACATCCTCTTTCTTCTTGGAAGGCATAGATATTTAATGTGAATTTAGGAGTTCTACTTTCGAGATATCAGGGATATAATGAGAAAAAAAAATAGCCTCAAATATAGAAAACCTTATAGGGGACAGACTAGTATCCATGCATCACAGTGCCCTAGAAGTGATTTTCTATCAATGTTATAAAACATTCCAGACTTGCAGATATGACTAGATCACGGGATGGTCATTTTTGCTTAGAAAGCAAACAGACATGTACCCCCTTCCCCTTTCAATTGACAGACTATGGACTTTGATTTTGTTTCCTGATTTTAGATAACTTTTAGTTGTTTTTCAGTGGGAAAAGTACTAAAGAATGCCTTTTTGACTAAAAGAATGCCACTAATTATGTTGATACATCTCATTCAAGATCAGATAACTTGATTTAATTGCTAATTTTTATTTTAATTATATATCTTCACAATTAAATATTCATATGACCACTCCAGAGATAGTTTGTGGTCATTTTAAAGGAAAGTTATTATATTGTTTTCCAAGTGCTCTTTACTGTTATTAAAAGGAGCAGATTCCTTATCAACTATTTTAGGTGTTGCTAAAAATGATTTAGCTGTATGGTACTAAATATTGATTATGGTGGTGAATATCCAACTGTGAATATTGTGATAAAAGTCATTGAATTTTAAACTTAAAAGAGCTAATTATGTGGTGTGTGAGTTATATCTGCATCACATACACAGAATCCTATTCTGTTTTAATACTATTGTTATTGGGAAATGTAAATGTGGAAATAATAGCTACAGCAATAACTTAAAGAAAAAAAACTGTAATGATAGTTACTTTTTTTACATTATGCAATTTAGAGAGAAATAAATACCATCAGACATGCTAATAATACCCAGTAAAAACTATAGCTTCAAAAGATAATAGGGTAATATGAAATATTAGGCTACTTTTAAGTAAATGCATATTTAGGTCATCAAATGGCACATATATTTTAGATTGTAATGATTTACCTACAGTGCTAAATAATCATATTCTATCAAAATGCCATTGATAGTTTATGATAAAAATATTTGAGTTTCAGTACTAAAGAAACTACCTAAAGGTTTTATAGACCAAAATACAGAATAAATGGAATAGATAATATTTCTAAAAATATTTTTAAAATAATATATTGCTTTTATAGACCAAATTGTAGAATAAATGAAATAGATAATGTTTCTATAGCTACCCTGAAGCCATTAAAATGAATTTTTTTCTGAATAAGTAAGTATGGTGAAATATAGAAATAGAATCACAGAGCTTACAGTGATCCTATAAACCATAGAGGTAAATCTATAATGTGACTTCAAATATGTAATTTCCCATTTTGCCTATAGGGATATTTTCCAAGAAGTATCTTACTGACAAACTGAATGGATTGCATTTAGAGATGAAGGCTATATCATCAGGGGCCTATGTATATTATTTAGCATTTTTAAAGATATATAATATCAAGAGGATATTTATTGATTTATTTCCCTGCAAATCATAAAATGTATATTCATTTTATATGGACTTTTTTCATAGTAATATATACTTACAAACATAATTATAAATAGAAATAACTTACATATATCTTCGTCTATATGAAAAAAGCAAGCTTTGGGACAATGAAAAGTTGAATTTGACTGTATCTATGTATAGTCCTAATTACTTCACTAGTAATGAGCCCACTTATTATTAAACACTCACCATGCCCAGATACACCTATGAATACTGATCAGGCTGCAAGGGATCTTCTTCCATCATCTATATTTGCCATACTTCTACTTAAGACTGAACCAATATTCTTCAAATAGCCAAGTAATTAACATTATATACATGTGATTAATCAATGCCAATAATACCGGAACAAGCTCTGCAAGTAGGATGGTGACTTCACAAAGTCAATGAGAACAGAAAAAAAGATGAACTAACATTTCATTGAAGCCCAACATCAAGGACTTTAATATCAGTAGATGGTTGTATACATGACAGGCAACATATATATATATATATATATATATATATATATATATATACATATATATGTAAAGGAGGTGGTCTCCAATGAGCAAAACTTCTGGAGCTAGTGTCTCAAAATTCTCACAGATCTTAATGATATTTCAAAGAGCAACAGACTGCCTCCTATAAACCATAAATACCATTTGAAATATATTTCTTTCAAGTGAACTTGTCTATCACATTCATTCTAGCTTTTGTTCACTTTTGGCTCATATGTTTGCACATTATTTGCAGGATCCAGCTCTTCTAACACTTAAGCGTATGCCATTGATAACATTTTTAATTGATAATTTATGAGTTGGCTTCAGACTTATACTTTGCATACTTCCAATATACACTGTCAAATTTTAGATCATTTGCCACATACTTAGAGAGTGATGACATGGTTTGAAATTACTTAAGTATAGGCATAATCATGGACAGTAATTCTTAGGTCATGTAAATATCTACAATTATTCCTACAATTATTGCCCTTTGGAAATTAATTATTTTGAAGAATTGAATCAAAATCAATTATAATTAAATATAGAAAGTCCCCATAAGATCTGAAGCTCAGTGGTTGAAAATGTTTTTATAATATAATTTTAAAGCAACATTCTGTTCATTAGACAAATGTATATATAACGATAATTTTAAAATCTACTTTCTTAACCTACATGTCAATAACTTAACAACAGGTAACATCTGTTATGTGGACAAAGAGATGGAATTAGTAAAAAAAAAAAAAAAAAAGAGTGACACAGACATTAGAAAAGTCCAAATGTAAGTAAATGTTTAGTCAATTGTTAGAACAAATTACAAAATTGATGAAATATATAGCATATTAATTTGTTTATCTTATTCTTATAAAATACATTGTGGAGCTGGGATTTATTTTGTGTTGTGTTATTTTTCTACACAATCTTGTACCCTTCCCTAGATATTAACCAGTGAAGTTACAATAATTGACAATTAGATTAAAATAGGAATGCAGCATAAACATTTCATTTTTATTTTATTATTTGCTATGCCCAATCTTTTGTTAGGAATTTGAGATTATAGTATTGCTTTGAGACACAGCTTCATTTATCCTTTCAAAATAAATATTCATTTTTATTTGAAAGAACATAAATATATAAGTCAAGAATTTTCCACAAATTTAAAATGGTACAAAAATATGATGAATCATAAGTATTTTTTAATTATAAGTATCAAATAAAGATTGCTTTTAATTATTGTTTCCAAAATTGTTGTTTTTAAAAGAGCAATTTCAATTGTTCCCTAACTTTAAAAATCATTAAATAAATAAAAAAATTTCTAACCATACTCATGTTTAATATATTGCATCACAAAATAAAGTATTTATCTTTAGATGCAGTGGACATATTTTCATGATTAAGGTTAATGACACAGCTCATTGCTATTCAAAATCCCACTGAGAGACAATTTTGGAAGAAGATACCATTGGGAAGCAACTACCAATATTTAATAGAGTAACATGGTGGAAAATTGAACACTGCAGTATGCTAGTCTTATAGAAATCCAAGTCTACATTAATAGAGAGAAGTACTCCAACCTTTTACCTCTGTAAACATGCATAACTTCAGAGAAAAGAAATTTGGAAAAAAAAAAAAACTGAACAAATAAGAAGCCATATGATGAAAAAGCAGCAGGATATCACTTTGTCTTTTATTAAAAAATATTGGTCCCCTGGAAAATATCCTAGGAAATCATTTGTAATGATGCATCTCTAATGGATAGGAACCATAATATAGCTGTTTCTAAAAGCAAAAATGACATCCATTTTCAAGGCAAAATGAAAGACCTGTTATTGTGTTGACAAGGAAAATATAGAAACTACAACTGCCAAATGTGCTGGTGTACATAAAGGATTGGAATGGAAGTTAATTCAAGCTTAAATTTTCTTACTCTACATGAGTTTTGTTTTTCAGTTTTCTTTTTTTAAATTTAGGGTGTCATTTAAAAAAATATATATATTTATTTATTTATGCATACAGAACTGCGGTACAGGCCAGAGGTGCAGGGGCATACAGAGGATTCACCAGAGACAGCGGGAAGGAGAACAGGCAAGATCCACAGAGCAGCGGTAGAGACAGGAGAGGTCTGCCGAGCCATGTGGATCACTTCCGGGGTGGGGTTCGAACTCACACTGAAGCAGCTGAGGCTGACTTGCAGTGTTGCGTCCTAACCCATTGTGCCACCAGAGAAGGCCTTTAGAGGAGTTTTAATAGAAAAATGAAAATGAAATTGTAATCAATAAGCTAAGTGTAGAAACAATACAAACTGTAATTTATTTAGTCCCCAAAAGATTGCTGTGGAGCCAACTTACCCAAATCTCAGAAAAATAAATGTCCTACTTTTGATTGTTTTTCTCAAGGTAAATATGGCCCAGGGATGAGGAATCTAGTTCCCATAGTGCTGTAAGACCTAGTGAATT
This sequence comes from Condylura cristata, assembly GCF_000260355.1. Taxonomy (NCBI): domain Eukaryota; kingdom Metazoa; phylum Chordata; class Mammalia; order Eulipotyphla; family Talpidae; genus Condylura; species Condylura cristata. The sequence goes on from NW_004567110.1 coordinate 19,752,018, forward strand.
AGAATTGGGGAAGTCATCGGAAACCACATTAGATGACATGTCCCCAATAAGCAAATCCTCTTTTATGTCTCTGTGGGAGATGCTACCCGCCATTTGTGAGGGCAAAGCAGGAGACGATGAGCAGCTTCACATGGACAGTAGCCAGGCATTTGCCAAAGGTCATGTGAATGACATGTAACAGAGGGGGATTCACTAGTGTGAGCTAAGACTTCATGTGACTATAGCCCAAGCTGACAATTTGACTGCAACTTTTGAAGGAGCACGAATCATAACTCCCTAGCTAAACATTTTAAAATTCCTGATCCACAGAAACTGAGATACAATTTTTTTTTCCCCAAGCCTCTAGATCTCACACTAGTTTTGAAATAGCAAGAGATAACTAATACAGTCCAAAAATAGCATGGAGTTGTAATGATTTGCTAGCAAAAGGAGGAAGAGGGAAGAAGAGATACCCACAGAAATGTCACATGACCCTGCTATTGAAGGAAATATTAACATGATTTGAGAGCAGCCTATTATTTATGTACAAACTTATGAACTAAAAAAACAGTGTTTTACATGATCAAAAATCAGTCAGACTGAATCACAGAACAAATAGAACCACTATTTTCATGGCCACAATGTTAAAACATACTAGTTTCTAAGAAGAGTAGAATATTTATATATCATTTAGAATTACATATACATGCACATATTTATTGGAAAGATGTTTTAATCATCTGTATGTGACAACACAGAGCATAACATATACATTGAAAAATGATGGAGTTACTGCTCTGATGAAAAATGTAATCTATTGAGGGAGCCAGAGAAAATAAATACGCAAAAAGATATATCAAATAGGAAAAAATGTAAAAAAGGTCATGACTGACAATAGAGTGTTTAGTTAGATCAACTTTCCAGAGTCCTATAAAAACTATTTTTGAAAGATGAGGTTTAAGCTGGGATCTGGAGGATGAAACTAGTGGACACTGAGAATAATGAAAGATGGTAGAGATTAAGAGAATCCCATTTATGAAAATGATTATAGCAAATAGTATAGAGGATGATGTATGAAGGAATAGGAAAAGACCAGTATGGGATCAGACTGACTGAGGATTTTATGACTAGAAATGAATCCAAGGACATCACTGTCACAAGGGAGAGCTGGTGACTAGTAACATTATTTCCATGAAGATGTTATTATCTACAATGGAAAATTACTAAAGCACTTAGTGTATGAATGGTGAGATTATATAATTTATATCTTGTGTTTTACAAAATTAACTGACTGAAAACATAAGAGTACAGGAGAGGACAGAGACCTAAATGTGTACTAGTGAGGAATAAAGGTTGCATGAATGATGGTAGTGAAAGTGACGATGAGGAGAAGCCAACTAACTAAAGAGATGTTAGCAAATAATACTGGCATGTCTTAATGACTTGATTAACCAAGAAAGAGAAAGAATTAATGCTGACCCCCTATGTTTCTAAATAGAGCTTCTGGCTGTACAGTTGTTGATATATGATTAAATTAAGAAAATAGAATTATTACCTGGTAAATATGTTGGTAGAGTTTTACATACAACTATGTTGTCAGCAATTTATCTAAACTAAAACATATTTTTGTTAATTTCAGCCATCTCTTTTAACTTTAGACCAATTTTCTCTCAGTAAAATAACTCAGAATCCACATATCCACTAGTTAGTTGAGAACCTTGAAAGTGTTGCTCTGTCACTGAATATCCTACCAATATAGTTCACAACTCTGGATACCTCTAAACCAAAGCCAAAATTACATGTAATACTGTCAAACCATAAGATTCTAGATTTTAAACTGTTTAAGAAAAAAATGAAAAGAAGGAGGGAGGGAGGGTGAAACCAGTTTGTGTTATTGTGCTCACAAATAAAATCTTAGTCATAGTCAAATGCAGTATTCTGAAGAGCTTCATGATGACCATTCATTCTGTGACTGGAGCCTCCATCTGGTAACAAGCTGACACTTGGCAGCAGGAGTACTTCATAATAGTTGTTGTGAAGCAAGGTTGTAAGAAGTCACTGTGTTTTTTAATAGCTATTCTTAAGCCAGTCCACTTTCCCGACTAACATGCTTGCTTGGCACCCTGGAGTCCCAGGTGTTGCTAATGAATTTGTGTGAATTTCTCACCTTTCCATACACTTGAATATGACCATGACCATAACACAAGTTACAGATGCTCAATATATCCAGTGAGATGTAAACTATGTAGAGAAACAGTGGATACACATTGTGTTTCTAATGAAATTTGACTAACCTGTGTTAGCCATTATGCAATGCATTTAACTGTTTCCTCTTGCAAATACTCTGGCTCACTGTCGTTTCTATAGAAACTGTTTATTTTGGTTATATGCTTCATTAGCAATTTTATTTACAGAGATAATTAACAAAATGATTTATAGTTTGCATTAAATTCTAATAATCTTTCATTATTTAGAAAATAGTTATATAGTTAAAAAAATAAGGTTTGTTGTTAAACTAATTTTAATAATTGATAATATCTGTCTCTTCTATGACCTACATTTTGGCATCTTGCTTTTTTTTTTTTTAATAGATTTACTTATTTATGCATAGAGAGATGCAGGGGCCGTGAGAGAATTCACCAAAGACAGAGTGGGGAGCAGAACAGGCAGATTGACTGAGCAGTGGATGGGTCAGCAGAAGTCTGCCATGCCATGTGGGTTAGCTCCCTGGCTGGGGGTTGAACTCATGCTGAAGCTGAAGCAGCTCAGGCTAGCTTCCTAGTGCTGTGCCTTAACCCCTTGTGCCACCTGGGAGAGTGCTGCCTGCTTATTTTTCTCTGACAATTTTCTGTTCAGGTTATATACTCCTGGCATGTGATGAAACATATTTTGTTAGTTGATCCTCCTTGATCTGAGATTTCAGTTTTCTGAGACTTCCCTCTTTCATTGCATTATATTTTTCTTAAGCTTATAACTCACCTACTACTTTGTCATGATATTTCTTGACAAATCCTCACTATAGGCATGAAGCTGTGTCCTCCACAGTAGCTCACAACTGAAAGTCTATGTATGCTTCTTTATATGGACCACTAATCTTTGATTAAGTTCTCTTCCCTTCATTGGACTCTCAGTCTCCAGTGGGTAGAAACCTAAACTTTATTCTTAATATAAAATGTAAATTAACTCATCAAAATATTTTATGAGAGAAGGAAGGAAAGATGGAAGGAAGGAAGCAATTTCAAGTGGTTTGAGCTGAATACTGTGATCTTATTAATTCATTAGAACTCCCATATATCATTTTATGCAAGACATATCATTTGTTTTATTTTACAGTGTATATTGGACTAATGTTTATAGGCAATTAGAATAACATGAAACCAGAGCAGTCTAATTCATCTGCCCTTGCTCTTTATCACTATTCTATCTAACCTCTTAAAAAGAGAGCTTGCAAAGCTCCAATATCTCTTATTTCCCTCTTATCAACATTTCAAAAAAAAAAATCATTGGTATCTCTATTAGATGGAAACTATATATTTTCATTTAACCATTTCACTGTAGAGTGTCAAAAAGGTGATATTTGTGTGTGTGTGTGTGTGTGTGTGTGTTTTAATCAATTATACCTCAGTTAGGCTTAGAAACCCCTAGCATAAAGCCTTGTTGAAATAGATTTATAACTAAAGTGCTGAAGTTGTAACTAAATAAGACAAACAGGGTAAATCTGTGCAACTCAATCAGTCTCAGACCACTATCCATCATCTGGACACACATTACCCTACCTCTCTGTTTTTATACGGAAAAAATGCATAGCTGGGATATAAGGACTGTTCTTCAGGAAACCAGAGGAACATTACACAGATGATGAAGCCCAGGTCCTTAGTTCTTCGTCACTGCTCTCCAGAGTCTGAAAATCCATGACAAATTCTGAACACAGGAATCCTTTTCCCTTCTTCTCCCATCAACTGAATCCAGCTCTGAGCCCCTGTACAATGAGTCCTCTAGCATCTCTGCTTTTCTGCAATTAGGCCACCTTATAAACCCGTGCAGTCCATGAATCAGAGTGGTAGATTTGAGGATAGCCTACACCAATATGGATGGTACCTTCCAGATATTAAATTATTTCCCTGGTTTTAACACTTGGCATTCAATCGTTGATACTGCTGTATTCTGAACACACAAATCAGCTGTTCCTGGCAACAAAATAATATGTGGTAGGTATTGTGTTATATCTTGTTTAGGACATGAACTGTTATAGGTAACTTTTCTTCAAGTTCTCCAGCTAGGGAGTGGAAGAATTGGAACAAAACATGAGGCGTTGTGGTTATTTTTGTTAGTGTCCACTATAGATTTCTGGATTTGTTTTTACACTGCTACAAGTATCCCCTGAAAGTAAATGAACAACTTCACAACACTGGTCTTATAGACATGAAAGGCAACCAAAAGACATAAACTGAATGATTCTTTCAGATTTCTGATTTCTTAAAGAAATCTATATCAGGCTATTAGCAACAGAATTTTGCATAAAAAATAGAATATATGTAGCTCACTAGGCAGTAATTTTCTAATCACCTGTAGAAAGGAAATAAAGGAGACAGGGTTGGGTAGAACATAAAGCTGATTGCCAAAGGTAGCCTTAGAAGACTCAGGAACTCCACAGTTGAATTACCCTTTCAGAATTATCTCAGTATTATCTCAAAGTGCCTAGGTACATACATATTCCTCATCAACCAGCAGAAATATGAACCTATAGTTCATGACCTAAATTGTTTATTCAGAGATACTTTTTTCCTAGTGAGGAAAATAGAAGAAATAGTAAACAAAACAGTAATCTTGAAAGTTCTTATTTGTCTCTCTAATCCATAACAAAGAATTGACCAACATTTCCCTTGCCTTGAGAAAGAGCAGTTTTCTTTTTTTTTTAAGATTTATTTATTTATGCATACAAAACACTGGGGTACAGGCCAGAGGTGCAAGTGTAGTGAGAAGATTTACCAGAGACAGAGTGGGAAGCAAAACAGGCTAACCGAAGAAGTATACTGCTGAGGGCAGCAGCAGGTAGGTCAAGAGAGGTCTGCCATGCCATGCGGTCACCTCTGGGGCTGGGGATTGAACTCACATTGAAGTGGCTGCAGCTAGCTGGCAGTGCTGCACTTTAACGCACTGTGCCACCAGGGAGGGCCGAGAAAACATTTTCTAACTAACTACACATCAGAAAGCTTTTAAATAATCCCTTCTCAAATGTGTATTCTGTCTCATGTTTGAATACCATTAGTAATAATGACTCACCGCCCCACAGGGTAGAGGGAAGTTGTGGATTATAGATTCAGGAGGATGTAGTAGCTATTTTTCATTTCTTCCTTTACAATTTACCCCTAGAAAGTTTACCTAGTTCCATAATGAAATGAGGTTATAGTAAGCAGAGTGTTTTACTTTGTAGGTGTTCTTCTCTAAAGCAAAGAATCCTTTCTAGCTCTTTCTGTTCAGAGTGAGGTGTGATTTTCACTAGTTTGCACAGTGGAACTTTTGGAAATTTGAATATTAACCAAAGGGAAAGGACAGAGAACAAGGAAAGAAGGAGAAAGAAGGCGGGAAGGAGAGAGGGAAGAAGGAATGTGAGCGAAATAAGGATGAAAGGACCTCTTGTGTCTGTCCAGATGAAACTTTTACAAGGTTTGAAAAGGCTGGGGAGAAATGATTTTATACAAGGTAATATGTATGATTATTTTTAAATAAGGAATTCATTCAGGTAATAAAGTATGACTACACACATTTCAGAAACTGCTGGCCATAACACAGTGTACTATTTGAGAGAGGTTTCCGTATGAGTCAATTATGGTCTTATAAAAGTCATTTTCATCAAAAGGTTTATAGGGACACAAGAATTTGATAGGGCAGAAAATCTCCAAGTATGTTTAACACTGTGAAAATATTGATTCCTTTCTTGTAAGTAGCTTACGGTGTAAACTCTCCAATTTTCATGATCTTCAGTTCTAAACCAGATCATATGCAGAGAGCAATACCACAAATTGAGTAAATTGCAAAGGAGAGCAATATGGTTTACTGGATTCAAATAAAGAAAAATACCATATTTCCAAACTAACAACTTAACTAGATAAGCATATTCAATAAGAGCTAATAAGTCAGTTTCTTTTTAGGCAAATAAATAATTGCTAAATCCTTTGGGTTTGTAACATGTTTAACTCAAATTGCAAAGGGCTCAGTTTGAGGGCTAGTTGGTCTGTACGTGGTGCAGGTGCCAGAACTGGCAGAGAAAATCTGAAGATTTGAAGGAATGTGGAGACTTACTTGGCCACACTGTTGTTTAGCATAGATGTGTTATTTTGTATTGCTGCCAGCTAGAAATAACAACTAAAGTTTCAGTTCTCTTACTAAGGCTACAGCTATATTTCTTGCCAAAAGGTAGGAAAATAGGAGTAGACCTGAGATGGAAAAAATTCACTTTGTTTTTCTGTTATTAACTGCTACCACAACCTTCTTCCCACGTCTAGAATTTCCAGGATGAAGCTGTGCACATATACTGAGTATATATACCATCTTTATCTGGTGGCAACACCAGTGGAAAGAGAGCACCATCTCTCCCATCTAAGCCTTGGAGATATAGCCAAAGCCCTTCCTCAACCAGAATTTAAAGACTTGTCTGTGAATGAGAAATTAATTATTACCATAATACTGAATGACTGAAAGAACACAGAATCAGAAATGTTGAGTTCAATGGCCATTCACTATAATTACATTAAAAGTGGCATTATTCCCCACTTATAGCCCCATTTTTCAAAAGGGAAAAATGTTTCTCAAAATTCACAACAGGAATAAAAAGTTAATAGAAAATGGGCAGTAGTAGTAATCTCCTAGCATTCCTACAATTTTTCAGGTCATTTGAAATAATTTCCTTTAGATGGGTGATTTATAAGGTGGAAAAATTGGCTTGATTTTAAGCAGACAAAACAAGTCCTAAAATGAACTGACACTACTCAAAGTGTTCCTTGAGTTTTGGCTTTCACTTCTGTGTGAAATGATGAATTTAATGGCAATTAGACAGAAACAAAGGAAAGCATTTCAGGCACAATTATCAAGCTGCTAATATCCTCAGTGAAGCACAGCGTGATTCGTTTCTGTTGCCTTGTTCCATTCCATTTGGCTAGAATCCCAAATTATCCAGGCATTCATGTATGGGTTGAAATTAGTGAAAGTCTCATGCTTCCAGATTTTTTTTCACTTCTTTGTCTAATTCAACACCTGCTTTCTTAGTGCTTTTCTTTTCCACTATCTAGAGCTCCAAAAACAAAGTACACATGGTTGTTTCTATTTTGATCCTTGAAAATAATTTTCCTTCTGTCTTTCTCAACTTTCAAGTGTGCTCACTTTTAAATTTACCTTTACAAATCCCTTGTTTTTCTCCTCATTGTTTACAATTTTGCAAGTGCTTTTATTTATTTATTTTTGTAAATGTCTTGGTTCTAACTATACCTAATTGAATTAACATTTCCTATCTTAGAAATAATTGGATATATTAGAAATATTTGCATTTTATAAAGTTGACACATGCTATGCAATCTCTATCGACTGACATATTCTGGATAAAGACAGAAGTGCTCTTAAAAATCAGAATTTCAGTGCTAACTTATGTTATTACCTCCCTTTTTTGTAATATCAAAATATTCTAAGCAACCATCAGCTTACAACCAGATTGCCTTAGCCTCATAAGGCCTGCCTGGCTCAGGTGAGACAGAAAATTCCTCTAGAAACCAAAAAATAATATTACAACTGGCTGATTAATAAAAACAATTCTAACACAATCAACATTGTAAGACAAGGCAGTACTAGAACATGCTAAAAAATAATTAAAGTTATTTTACTGCCCGGACCAGAACCCAAATCTTATCACTCTACTCTCTTACTTAAGCTTGTATTGCTCAGTCTTTAAATAAGGAATCTTATTATCTCCCTTAGTGATTTATCTATCAGAAAACTCATCCAGCCTAGTCTTCGACCTTACTTTACCCTCTTTCACAACTTCTCCTTGACCCATGACCTCACCTTATCCCCCTTCACATCTCCAGCTCAGCCTCCACCTTTACTAGTCCTCAACTTTATTTACCCTCTAGGATGTCTCAATAAGAATGAAGATCATTAAATAGCATTTAAGGTTTAAAGGGACTTTGTTTTAGCCAATCCACACTGTAGTAAATATAACAATGTTAACCTTAAATTTTATGAATTTATGTACCTATCTTAACTTCAATAGATTGATTTTAAGAATAATAAATGTTATATCTCAGCTAAAGGGCAATACGACCCTAAACTATTGTTAGAAAAAAAAAAAAAAGAGAGAGAGAGAGAGAGATGATTGTAATCTCTCAGCCCAGTTCATGTGCTGATGTCATCCCACTGCTTGCTCCTAATGTATAAAATAAACCTCTGCTGAAGGCAGAGCAGGAAGACTTGCACCCAACTCCTTTTACCGTGTCTTCCTCGCTTCCCTTTCCCCTTTTTCTCCTTTCCCCCTTTTTTTTTAGGAATCTCTGCTCACTGGTGCGGACACCAACGCTGCTCCCACCTAGAGACCCTGCCTGTTCTGACCCCGATAATCCGTGATCGGGGAACAAAGAGTCCCCAACATAAAGTAATGTGTATTGAAAGGGAATACAAATGCACAATATTACATGCTAAAGTTTTGTTTTCTGTTTTTTTATTGTCTCTAATGCCATTCCAGGTGAGAAGCTTTCAAACCCAACAGCTCAACAATTAAGTTTTATCTTACTTCACCTATATGGGAAAAGGCCAGCTGAGGTCAAATAAACAAATTATAGTTAAAACATTTTCTTTTCTGTTATTTTTTTTAAAGATTTATTTATTTGTGCATACAGAACTAGGGTGCAGGCCAGAGACTCAGGGGTGGTGAGAGGCTTCACCAGAGACAGAGTGGGGTGCAGAACAGGCAGATCGATGAAGTACACTGCTGAGGGGAGCAGCGGGAGGGTCAGGAGAGGTCTGCCACGCCATGTGGTCACCTCCGGGGCAGGCGGGAATCGAACTCATGCGAAAGCGGCTTTAGATTCTCAGTGCTGTGCTTTAACCCACTGCGCCACCAGGGAGGGCCCTCTTCTCTGTTATTTTCAATTAAAAAATAATCTTGTTCATTTTGAGTCGTAAATAAAAACAAGGTTTAAATAAGGCCAGCACTTAATGGTTTCAGAAGTGTATATTCAGGTCAAATATATATATGAATGATACCTGAAATGGAAAATATATAAAGGATTCAGCAATAATGAATAAAAAAGAGTAAAGGAAAATGACAAGTTAAAAGTTTAAAATTTGTATCATGAATTAGCTCCAGATCTTGTCATATATTGAATATATATATAGTCCTTTAACACACACACACACACACATATAAAATCCAATCACATGGTGCTATAACAGAGATATACAGACAATTCTATCAGCTTTTGCCTCAAAGGCACATAATTCTAATTTGTTAGGAACACAGAATGCAGACTACTGGTTGAATGTAAAAATCCTTGTTAATGGTCTGCTTGTGTTGCTGTTGGCAAATCTTCCCTAGTTAAAGAAGCAGACACATAAGTGTCCAAATAAAATATAAAAGAAATACAAGCAGAAATTAAAATGTGAATTGGTAGGTCAATAAAAGTTATTAACATAACTTCAACTACAATCAGTTATTCAAAGAGCTAAGGCAAGAGTCTTTTTGGTGGCACAGGATTAAGTTTCATTGCTGTCACCACCAGGGTCCGAGTTTGATTCCAAGCTGACCCTCAATGGTGCAGTAGACCCCTCCTGTTCACCTGCTGCTCCCCTCAGTGTATTTCAGTATATCTGTTCTGCTCCCCACTCTGTCTCAGATGAATCCTTTTACCACAGCCCCACCCTATGTCATACTCTGGCTTACACCCCAGATCTATGCAAAATGAATTTTAGAAACCCTTATTTAAAAAAAAAAAAAAAAGAGTAATGGCAATCTCAAGCCAAAAGTTCTCTAAAAAAATAAAAAACTTTTTTTTTTTAGGTAGAAAACATTCTCATTCATGAGCCTGTAAGGAATAGTACTGCTAGAAATGGGAGCAAAAAGGGTTTCCATCAGAATGAAAAGCAAGAGAAGGGAAGCACTTAAAAATAGATTTCCAGATTTAATCATGTTGAAGCATAGCCCATGTCAGGTTTTTAAAATGCAAAAGGCACATGGTAGTATTTTGTTTTCAACCTGACAAACTTACCAAGCTAATTTGGGACACCTGTCCCTAGTGCTATTTACCACAGAACACATATCTTCAGTGTACATGCAGAAACCTGAAAAGCTTAAGTATATTTAGCATAGCAAACATTCTGTAAAATTTTAGAAGCAGGTGTCATGTTTAAAAAAACAATAGCTGTACCTGAAAACCCTGACAGGTGAGCAAATAAAAACTGAAATGATCTTATGTCTTATGCTATTGGGAGTACTGGTAAATCCTATTGATTGCAATATCTAGCATTTTCTCTTCAGTTATGTATTTCAAGGGGAATATAAAATTAGCATTATCAAATGGAAATACATGAAGCCATTGTTTCCGAAGGCCAGATCCTATATGCTATGATCCTATATGCTATGATCATATAATTATAGGAAACATTTGTCTATAAGTTTTCCCTATACTTACATCCTTCATAAAAGTAGACTTACAGCAAGATGAAAGGTAGCTGTTTTGTTGGACCCGTCTTCATTTCCACCCATGCATTCTAGTCCACCCATCCAATTTGCATCAAATTTTTGTATTTGGTCAAAGACTAGATTGGACGAATAAACACTAGTTGTCTAGTGTGCTCTCTTCTCTCACTTGTCTTAAAGTATGCAAGGTATTTGTGTGTGTGTATTCTATTATGTTCAAGTATATTATACATGTGTGCTATGATCTCTTATGTGCCATTATCATTGAAATATGTTTCTCCCTAAATATATTAAACTTATCAAGGATTCTGGGCCTCTTTGCTACTTACAGGTACTTCCTCATGTATATTACCCAATTTCTAAAACACACATTAAAATGTACAAGAAAAAAAATTCAATAAAGGGCTTTTTTCATTACCTCAGCTTTTATATTATAAACACACATACACCTACACCTACTTGTAAATTATTTAGTTATCATAATTCAGTTGAGGGGGACTTTAGGTATTTTAGAGCTAATTTGTTTAGTAGACATGGCAGAAGAGATAAATGTATTTATATCTGTCCTAAGTGGTTCTTTATAATGATTAAAATATCTTTAAAACAGAAACTGTAGGAGTTGGCATTTGGAATTCACCCTCTCTCTTAGGTGATTTTTCTTTCACACAGTCTTTGGGAAAACAAATTCTCCCTAAAGACATTTCAGGTGTTATGGCAACTTAAAAAATAAGAAAAGAAAAAAAAAAAAAAACTTTGTCAATTAGGAGTTAGCAATATAATTAAACTCCATTCAGAAAGTATTTACAGTGGGCCTATATAGAGTAAAGCACTGAACAGATTGATTTACTGAACTGAATTACTGGTATACTTTGCAAAACTTCATTGGGTGGTAAATAACTGCCCTACACAACAACTTATGCATCCACAACAGAAGAACTTAATTAAGGTGCTTCATTAGTAACAGGAAAAAAGTACAGACAATTTTATTTTTGTATGTCAAAACAATGCAAACATTTGTATGCACTGTCCTACAAATGTTCAAGCTCAGTGTAAAAGAAAATTCAACTCACATAAAATATAAAAAATATAATACTGGCATTAAATAATTCATGGATAAAAACCATATTTTAGATCTAATTTGGTATATTAGTAGGGGCATTTAGCACCTAGTTATGTTTCTAAGCCAGTATGAACCCATTAGCTCAATTTTAAATAAATTATATCAAATAATTTTATAGTATATTTTCAAGGCCCTCTGTTTATCTGAGGAGGCATTAATTATGCTTTGATTTTTTTTTCTTGTTGTGATATACTAAAACTTCTATAAAAGATTTACTCCACCTCCTTTGACTTACTGCTGATAATTTTATCATCATTATTAAAGTTGGTATTATAAAGAGACAATAGTCAAAGATCAGAAAGCTACGGGCCCATAGCAACAGTTACCAATAAAGCTTAATTGAGTTTCAAAAGATATACTTATTAACTGTTGCTTCATTAAACTGTCCCAAAATTTATCAGTTTAAAACAATGAACACGTTATCTCACAATTTCTAAGACTGGGGATTCCAAAAGTACTTTAGATAACTGACACCAATTCATGATCTCTTAAAAAGTTTCATTAGGCTGTCAGCCAATATCATTTGACTACAGTCAATTGAGATATGAACATTCATTCTGTCAGTATCAGAAGCACTTGTTCATCATATGGGTTCCAGCATAGAGCTATTCTCATGGCTGACCTTTGTTCAATGAGCAATGTAAAAAAAGGGAGATAAACCAATATGGAGTCAATATATCTTTCATAGACTATCTATCCTATTCTATTGGTTATACAAGTCAGCCCTAGAACAAGCTGCGAGTGGGATGCTTACTGATATGAACTTCAAGAGGTGGGGGGAAATAGAGATCATTTAGGAGCTCTGTAACCACAGAGATAACACTGATAAGCATAGACTACTTGTTATTTGACAACTCAATTTTTTTTTTTTAAGATTTATTTATTTGTACAGAACTGGGGTACAGGCCAGAGATGTGGAAGGTGAGAGGATTCACCAGAGACAGAGTGGGGAGCAGAACACGCAGATCGACGAAGTACACTGCTGAGGGGAGCAGTGGGTGGGTCAGGAGAGGTCTGCCACGCCATGTGGTCACCTCCGGGGCAGGCGGGAATAGAACTATGGGGAAGTGGCTTTAGCTTCTTAGTGCTGTGCTTTAACCCGCTGTGCCACCAGGGAGGGCCCAACTAAATTTTATTTTTAAGTGCTCTTCAGTTATCTCATAAAAGCAATGGACCTAAATAAACAAACAATAGATAAACAAACAAACAGATAAAGAAAGAAAGGAAGGAAAGAAGGAAGGAAGGAAGGAAGGGAGGGAGAGAAGGAGGGAGGGAGGGAGGGAGGAAGAAGAAATAAAGAAATACAGTGTTTTTGTCTTACTATTTTCCCATTTGGTGACTTCTTCATTATTTATAGGAATTATTTTATCTGTTGCTTAAATTAATTAGGGGAACTGCATAATACTACCCAATTTGAATAGTTCTTGTATTTAACATCTCTTCCTTTCCCATTCAATACCAAAATTGTAATAAAATATAACAGCTCTAGGCCCTCCCTGGTAGCTCAGCGGGTTAAAGCACAGCACTAAGCTTAAGCCACTTCCGCATGAGTTTGATCCCCGCTTGCCTGGGAGGTGACCACATGGCGTGGCAGACCTCTCCTGACCTGCCCGCTGCTCCCCTCAGCAGTGTACTTCGTCAATCTGCCTGTTCTGCTCCCCATTCTGTCTCTGGTGCATCCTCTCACCCTCCCCATCTCTGGACTGTACCCCAGTTCTGTATGAATGAATAAATCTTTATAAAAAAAATTTAAAAATAAATAAAATAAAGCTCCTGGAGCCCTCCCTGGAGGCACAGCAGGTTAAAGTGTTGCACTAGAAAGCTGCCCTCTACCGCTTCATTTGAGTTCATCCCTGCCTCAGAGGTGATATAAATAAGAGGTGCATAAATAAATAAATATTAAAAAGTATATAGAGCAGTTCTTCATATTTTACTTCCTATACCTCACTACAGCTGGGTTTAGGCCCCAGATTTAGATATCTCCAAACTGGTACCAACATACCAGTCTGATGGTGAAATTTATATTTCCTTTATTTTTCAGCCCATTATCACTCATCAAGCACTATTTACTTCATACATATGTCTTTTATATTATCTTAAATACATTCCTAACCAAATAATTATTTTCATAGTGAAAGAAGTTCTCTTGCATACTCTGTTACAGAGGAATGAATGACTTTATACACCCTTGAATTTTTGAAGTTTTAGTATGTGAGACAGGGCCCTACCAAGGTTATGGTGATGCTCTGGAAGACTGTAAAATATATTTTAAACCAGCAATCAATATTTGGAAAATTTGTTTCTACAGTAAAATACAGTAGGTAACAAAGGATCGAAAATTAATTATACTATATATACTTGGGGACTAATTAATTCTTACCCCTATGATTCTAGACTATTGATTTCAAAGTCTGGCTTCAAAAGAATCTTTCAAAAATGCTAATTGAACTGCTTAATTGACCATCTTTGTGTTGATTTGTAAGCTGAGATAGCCTCTTGGCCAACATAGCTTCTCACACAAATTGGTCAAACAGCAAAAAGACTGAGATTATTAATCTTCACTCTCAGAGAACATGAGTACATAGGAGGAACACATGTGCATGGAGCCAAATAATGCCCTGGGGCATCCACTAGTTTCAAAGGAGGAATTGGTGCAAATGTTGGGGAAATTACTGATTGTGTTGATTGTTCACTTAATGATCATTCATCATTTAAATACATCATCTTGAATTTAGAAGAGAACCCAACTTTAATGGTATATCTAGTAGGAAAAAGAACTATCCTACAATTAGTAGTCATAGATATAAGAGCTTGTATTGATGAGTCAAATATTTCTTTCTCAGGCATGGGATATCAAGACAGACCACATTTCAAGAAAAGTTAGATGTTACTTAATGTGACAGATGGCCTTTATAGGAAATGGTAGTGTTGCATTTCCAATGCGGGAATACCTCAGTGATCGCTACCCATTTGTTTCAGTAGCCTGTTGTCTGCTAAATAGTTACCTTGTTCCTGCTTATTTTGAAGTCTGGTTATCCAGATTTAACATAGGGACATTTTATGTCATTTCAATAAATTATTGTCATTCCTAGTTTCCATTTCTATTTTTAATAATCCAATATAAGGAATTTGAAATATGCTGTCTAAATAAAGATAATTAAGTAAACACTTGCCCGAGATGGAGTTATTGAAGTTAAAGATAAAAATGTCAACACCTTATGAAACTAAGAGAAAAGTGAAATGCTCAGTTGACACTGTATCATTTATCAATGGAAACTATGTCAAATTCATTGTTTCATATAATATAGGAAGATAATATAACCTAAACTGTAAATACTTTATGGAATACATGGTAGAAGTTAGAATAACATATAAAATATTGAATATTTCAGCTAGATAAATTCTAGGGCTGTGAAAATCTGAAAAGTCTTACTAAGGCTCTTTTGTTAAAGAACCAACTTTTCAGAATCAAAATGGCTCAAAAATTATACTTATCTTATTAATGTGACAGGGAATGGAAAAATAACAATGCCAAAAATCAGACTCCTAAATATGTTTTGTTCTTTGTTTAGGAAAAAAAAAATTACTCATTTCAGTTCTTCTCTCTGAGTTTCTTTCTCCATCTACTCTTGATCTATAAATATTATTATGCTCCTAACACACCTACGGGCTTTTTTTTTTTATTTATTTGACACTTTGTTCTTATATGATCTCATCTAGTTTTATGGCTTTATATAACTTCAATATGCCACTGCTTCTCAAATCTCTCTTAATCTGGAGTTTTCTTTGAACTACAGAACTCATATACACAACAACACACTATTAGGTAACAGAATGACATGAAATTGAAATTTTTGACAGTTTTCATCCTGTAAAACTTCTATATGATTCAAGTGAATGAATATACTCACTGGGATGCTATATAATAACCTACTTCCCCAAACATATGTCATCCCTTTAATTCTTTATCAAAACTATTCTAAATCCAGACTCAGTAAATATCAAAACAAAAAGTTACCCATGGCAAAAACTAATGAGGGTGTTTGACTCATTTTCCTCTCACATCTAAGTTCATTACATTAATAAGCTTTATTTTTTCTACCTCTAATCTATCTTGTATACGATACTTTTGCAATTCAAAGAATAACATCCAATTAAACCATCATCACTTCTTTTAGAATCTACTAAGTATTGTGTTTCTTGACTAGTCTCTATGTCTCTAAATTTGATAAAATTTAGATTACTGAATCCAATCATAAAAGGGCTTTTTAAACTGTAAATTGCATCATGCCATTCACATGCTTAAAAAATAGTATCTCCCTATAAATTTTATATAACAATTATTGATTATTTATCCTGGTATAGGAAACCCTACTCATTCTGGGTAGAGTTTATTTTTCACACCTCATACAGCATCATTTCCCCCTTCTCATTATGTACTATTTGTACTGTTTTGTCTTATCCTCCAACAAGCCAAGGCTTGCTCTTCCTCTAGTCTCATATTAGCATTTTCTACAATTAGATTTGTCCTATAGTGGTCTCCACCCTGTCAATCATTTTCCTATGTTTTCAAATGCCTTCAATGATGCTTTATATTCAAAGTGCTTTCTTTAGAGTATTCTCCTTTCATATTTTCTTTATAGTACTTTATTTGAAAATCTCCAAAGTACTGAATGTCACGTTAAAATTGTAATAACCCAAATAGAATAGTACTGCTAATGATCTAGAATGATTTAGCAATGAAGCTTGGATCTCCCGATCACATGGGAAAATACAGCCAGCCATGATGGAACTGAGAGCCGAGTGTCAAGAATGGATGGCAAAAGAAGAAAAATATAAGCATCAGCTCTGCCCAGACACAGCTGTAGACTCAACAAGCATGGTAGGTATTTATATAGCTCTCTCATATTGATGTAAAAACATTTGGGTATATATACATTTTTTTAATCTCCTATTCCCCTCATATCAATGATAAAAAATTAATACAGTTGATGCCATTCTTCAATATTTGAGCTAAAAGAAATCAAAGATGAATGTAGTTCAGATAGAAGAGGAATATATTTCATTCCAAGATAGTCAAAGTGATTCTGTATTCTCTTTTTCAAATAATGTTCACCTGGTTTTTACAGTAGTGTTAGCCTGGTTACTATAAGGGGTAGTATAGATAGCTGCATCATTGTAAGTGAAACATCCTTTTGCCATAACTCTAATTTGGAAGTTCTATATAGTTAAAAATTAGTCCTTTTAGCTCAGGAAAGAAGAAATTGATTGTGGGATTTCTCAGCTGTGTCCATTTAGCTCCCTTCTGAATTCCCTCCTCTGCATTGTTGTGGGATAAGTTTGGTCTAACTCACAAGAAGTTGCACAGCAAGCCATAAAGGACAGCAGACTGACAGTCTCCTCTCTGTACCAAACTCCAAACTCTTTCTCTTCCAATGAAGTGACCTATGCCCAGTCATTGGACCACAGGCTATAACTAATGTGATACAGATTCCCCTTCTGTGGATGGTCCAGGAAAGAGGTTCTCATTATATAGTTTAATACTCAAGGAAGTGTTTTTTTAAAAAATCACTGTCAATGGCAAAAGTAATGCAGTGATACAGGATTATTTTTCAGATGGGAACCATGTTGCACTCTTTTTATATTTTGGTTATGTTAGTAAAAATGTAACCCTTAGGTAAATTGATTTGAAGTAGCGCATTTCATTTTTTTTTCAGTACTTAGTAAAAGCACTGAAATTTTAAGGGTTTTTTAACACAAAAATGTGTGGACATGAAGACGAGAACTAGTGATGGTGGGAGAATTTAAGGGAGAGTTTACTAAGAAGCAATGCTGAGGTATAACATTATTCTCAAAATGTAGTAAAAGATACTGTAATTCTAATTCTAAGTGTTTCTTTCTGCTACTCAACTTGTGTTAATTTTGGTTATGTACATTTGCACTGAATGTGCTATAGAAAAAATCTGGATGCACAATGTGTAATATTACATATTTACTTCCTTGTTGTACTAAATCTGCATGTAACATGTCATATTTAATCTCTTTCTATTCATTCTATTAATAAGAGAAGGGTTCCTATGCTAGAATTATAGACAACAACCGGCTGACATCTGACTCTGGACCAGTGAGCTCGACAGCAGTTTGTATGTCATATATTCAAGGTCTAATGGAAGAGGTCCCCTGATAGTTATGAAATAGGTAAATGAAATACATTTGGATATGAATTTGTTTTAAGAGCTGGGAAGAAAAGAGATTTTGGCTTAAGTAACAGGGCACATATTATTCTTGTTAACTAAAAATTAAGACTGATATATTGGAGAGAGGCAACTTGTTTCTGATTTTTTAAACAGATTAATCATTTTTAATATAATCAGTGGATTGTAAAAATATATATTATAATTGACTTTTTATAATATAAGTTTATTTTTACATCATTTTGTGTATTTTTCCATCTCAGTTGCAATCCCGTTGGACTTCACATCACCAAATCACCCATGTGCCATCACCATAGTCCAGCGCATGTCCCTCTCCCCACTAGTTTTGATCCCATTCCCCACTCCACCCCCACAAAATATCTATGGTATATAGCTACTCATCATTATTATTTTCTCGCCTGGTCTGTTATATTCCTGCTATGAGAGAAATCATCCAGTATTTTTTTTTCTTTTCTTATTTAACTAAGCATGATCTTTTCTAGCTCCATCCATGTTGCTACAAAAGGCATGTGTTTCTTTCTTTTTTTTTTTTTTTTGGTTGCTGAGTAATATTCCATTGTGTATATATTGTGTATATGTACCACATCCTTTTAATCCAGTCATCCACTTTTGGGCATTTGGACTGTTTCCATGTCTTTCTAGTTGTAAATAAAGCAGCAATAAACATGGGGGTACAATTAATTCTTAAAGAATATTTAAGAATAACAGTTCAGCTACTGGTGGAAAGATTAAAATTTATCATATACACAAAATCATTATTACATTATTGTCATAATCTTCTAGGAAATATCCATAGCATAGAAACATACTAATAAAAACAGTACATAATATAATATGTTTAATAATCAATTTTTGTGGATTTATTCTCATACATTTTATGTGATCATCATAAACATATAAAATATGAAATATTTAACACAGATTTGGTAATGAATAAGTAATTATTTTATTTCATATGGGGAAAAGCTACAGTTATTAAATATAGAATATAATAAAGTTATGGTGCATACCCACATTTTCTCATCACAGATACCTAACTTCACTTTTGATTTGTTATGGGAAGCAAAAGCATTTTGTTTTGCTTAATAATTATCTTTTAAGTGTGTACAATAAGTAAAGTGAAAAACAGTAGGACAGAGAGGCACAGCATGTCTAATTGAGAAAACTGCATGATCAACAATATTGTGATATACCAAGAGATAGACCAAAAATCAATTTAGCATAAAACTGGCTTATGATTGACTAATCAAAGGGAAATACACATAAGGCTAACATGTTAGACAATAATATTTCTCAGAAGATCAGAAACACAAAACATTCATCTTATCCTTTCTAAAAATTTAAAACCAGATGATGAAAATAGAGATCATTGAAAACAAGTTGTAAAATAAGGATGGAAATGGTATTGTCAATATTTTCTTCAAGCTAGAGAATTCATCTGAAAAAATACAAATTCATAGCTTTTTACTTGGAAAGGTTTTCAGGTCATGACTCTTGATTTATCTTGCTTAGTGAAAGAACACAAAACATAATGGAAATTTTGAAGAATATGGAAAATAGCTTTCCTGGATCTTTTGGCTAAATTCAAGTGAAGATTATGTAAAAAAGTAAAAGTGCTTTTAAAAAGAGGCCCAGTCTAACTGAAAACCTATTTTGTAAATGTTGTTGTTTAGGTTCTCGATTTAAACATATAGATCTTAAGTGATGTATGTAAGTGAGTACCCATTGTTATAGATGCACTGTTACTCAGTTATAATTAGGACAACAGAGCTATGTTATGGTCTATAATGAATTTTGCTTTGCAATGTGCAGTACATTATGAGGATGTAGTATCATTTTATCATATAAACAAGGAGAGAATTTAACCCATTAACCTGATTATGTTAGCAATTATATGGCCTATTTTAATTTCCACCAGCAACTCATACTACGATGTTTACCTATCAATAACTTACATAGTCGCTTCAGAAAACATTGTTAGGTTTCATGTCTCTTTTTATTTTAACAAGCAGAATTTTATCATTTTGGATTGCATGTATCCTTTCCTGCATATACGTACATACAGTTGTTTACATTTTGTACATTAAAGTAGTTCACATATGCTAAAATGTATAAGATGAATTATTATTATTATTATTTTGGTAAAGTGACATATTGAAATGATGAGTTTTGAGGTCCTCCTGATAGCCTAGGGGTTAATTATCAGTATGATCATCGCCATGACCTGAGTTCCATCCCTGATCATGAAGCGAACTCACATATGACACAGGAGACCGTTCCTGTCTTGCTGCTGAACCTTCAGTGGTGTATTTCAGTAAATCTGTTTTCCTCCCCACTCTGTTTCTGGTGAATCTTCTCACCCCTGTCTTCTGGTCTATACCTCAGCTTTTCCAACCAAAAATAAATCACTAAAATCTAAAAAAAAAAAATGTTTCAAGTGTGTCAAGATAATGGTATATATCTTAATGTGTTCTCCAATTGAACAAAGAAAAATATGGATTGTAATTAATTCTATATTTTTCTTTCTCTCATTTTGATTGGACTAATGTATGAAGTGCAAAATATTATTACTAAAGATAAGTAATTTAAAATGAGTTAGCAGTACATTTTTATCAAGAGAAAAAAATATATGTATTAAAAGGATATTGATTTTGGGGCCTCCCTGGTGGCACAGCGGGTCAAAGCACAGCACTGAGAATCTAAAGCCTCTTCCTCATGAGTTCGATTCCCGCCTGCCCCGGAGGTGATCACATGGCGCGACAGACCTCTCCTGACCCGCCCGCTACTCCCCTCAGCAGTGTACTTCGTGGATCTGCCTGTTCTGCTCCCCGCTCTGTCTCTGGTGAAGCCTCTCACCGCCCCTGAGCCTCTGGCCTATACCCCCGTTCTGTATACACAAATAAATACATCTTAAAAAAAAAAAAAAAAGATACTGATTACTGATTTTATTTTATTCCAAACCTTAAAAAATAACACTGCCAAGGCCTTCCCTGGTGGCACAGCAGGTTAAAGCACAGCGCTAGGAAGCTAAAGCCACCTTAGCATGAGTTCCATCCCCGCCTGCCCTGGAGGTGACCACATGGCGCGGTAGAGCTCTCCTGACCCGCCCGCTGCTCCCCTCAACAGTGTGATCCGACTGTCAGCCTGTTCTGCTGCCCACTCTGTCTCTGGTGAATCCTCTCACCACCCTTGCACCTCTGGCCTGTACTCCAATTCTGTATGCATAAATAAATAAATATTTTAAAAATAACTGCCATTTATTAGCCTGTGTGATTTTTTTAAATGTACCTTGAGATAAACACATATTTATTCAGAAAATCTAGAATTTTAGCTTTGCAACATATCTTTCTTGATATGTTTGTTTTTATTTTCATATTCTTTATCATCTAAAGATTCAATTGCTTATTTTTAATCTAGACTTTTGTTATTTCTCTTTTGTTCCTTCCATATTCAGTGCTTCTAAAAGTGCCATTCCAGGAAATCTTACTTTTATTTTCTATATCTTTATATATTCTTTCATAATGTTACAACAAATAATAACTATGTTCCGATTAATACTTCTATCACCAGAAAAATGCTACTCTCCTAAATCATATGTTCATTCTACTTTTGAGAACATCTTCTTGCATGTTCTTTAGCTGCCTAAACATGACAGAATTAAAATGCGTTGAATTCTTATTACATACTTGGCACTAACCTATATGCTTTACACAATTATTTCTTTCTTTAAAAATATCACAGTAAACTGGTAATTTTGTAACTTTCAATATCCCAACTTCAAAAACAAGGCAAGGACAGGTTAGGAAACACTCAAAGTTCTAAGCTCACTGATAATCTCAGAGAATAAACCCAAAAATTTAGTCCAGAAAAAAAAAAATCTATATAACTGACCTTCTTAACATCTGAAGAAAAATCAAGTTGATCATAGCTTTCACTTCTATTGAAATATACCCATGCCTTGTCTATTCAATACCTGTTTATTATTTAAATTTGTTTATCTCATCTCTAGTTTACTTTCCAAATATTAATAACAATCATCTTTCAAATTTTCACCACATCTCATTGATCTCCCTGCACTCTCTGAGTTTACTACCTCCTCATTTATAAATTGCAGTCAAAATAATTTTTATAAAATAATGACATAAGTCAGCTTTTAACATTTCTAAAGATGTGCTCTCTACTTAATGTTACAAAAAAAAGAATTGTAGCTTATAAATTCCCCATGATCTGACATAATTTCATTCTCCATTCTCTAATTGTCTTATTTTCTTCTGTCCTTTAGAAAGAAGAGCATGTTTCAATTTTTCCCACTCAAGTTTTCTATTACCCTGACCTAAAGCCCCACAATTTCATCCTACTGCTTGAAACACACAAACATGTTACTTTGTCTGGTTGATATTTACTCTTATTTTAGTCTAGAGTAGAAATCATTTTCATAAGGGAATGTCCTTGACATTCCTCTGACAACTAAAATTACAGGTAGGTAATCTGACCTTCTCTTCTAGCATCACATAAATCTCTTCCTTACTAATCTTACTTGATAATAATTGATAGTTTATTTTCTATAATTCTTATTAAACTGAGAGATCATGGTGGCAAGGGAAGTGTCATTTTTGACCACTTAACCTAAGTATCCATGTATTTCTCATGCGTTAAACATTTTGTAAATGTTGGTTGACTAAATGAACAAATTACTGCATTATATTCATTTGTTTCATAATTTTTACACCTTTAAAACTTCTTTAAATGACTATATGAACACATGTTTTAACTAAATGCCTTACCTCATGCCAGCATCTTGCCAATTCTAATTATTATCTAAATGAAACATTTCATTTATGTTCTAATGAGCTAGGAATGGCATTCATTTTGAATAGGATTCTTAATACAAATTTGTTCTACATATACCAAAGATGCTTGAAATAAGGTCACCCATATATTTAAATATTACATTGTTGAAGCATAAACTAAGAATCAATAAGTCAATGTTGCTCAATTTTTATTAGACACCTCTTTTGTGTGCTGTTCATGCAATCCAACAAGATCTAGTAACTGTACATAAGAAACTTTCCACACACCATTGGCAGCTCAATTTTTCATCTCTCTATTTTCATCTTTTCTATCCAAGTGAAATTGCTGTAGGTTACTGATCATGAATCAAATTTATCTGAAACTCAAAAGTAATGAAAATGGAGATTGATGAATGTAAACTAGTCACCGCCATCATTTTAGGTCTTAAGCAAATAAATTTTTCAATTTATATAACATTAACACCACACACTGTGATAATAGGAACAACAATATAAATGAACAGAATGATGAATTTCAATTAAATAGTGCCCATATTATTCTTTCTTACTTTAGTAATTGTTTAAATGTCCAATGATTTAAGTTGTTTCTATTATTCAATGTCCTATTTTATCTACTCAAAAGTTCAAGTAAATGCATTGACTCATTTTTAGTGTTTTCTAGGAATCTGGGATACAGGATACACTTCATAAAATGGGAATGGATTTGTATATATAAAACATATTCACATAAACAAGAGTATACTTTTCTTCCTTTGAGAGTAAAATACATTTCTGAGCGAAGATGGTAAAAAGGAAAATCAAAGTTGCTAATTTTTCTCTTGGATTGTAATCATGGCTAATTCAGGTAGATCTCCTAAATCTGTAATAAAAACATAACTGCTAAAGAAAAGAGTTTTTACAAACATTATTTAGTAAAATGATACTTTCCTAATTGAACCAACTTCTATCACTAGTAATGCATCCAATGATTGTACTTCAAATAGAGCTGATATATTTGTTGTTGTATTAAGAAATTCATACTTATGCACTGACATTATTTGAGGATAAGAAAATTCTAGCTTTCCATTTTGCTGAAAATGACTACTAAACAAAGTCCAAATGCAACAAAGTAATATATTTAAAAACTAAAATACAGTTCATGTGTATTGAGAAATGAATAAAAAAATTCAATGTATGCCTTTTGGGGGCTCAGACTTATCTATGTAGCATTTTGAGTTATTTTCTCAAGTGTATGACAATAAGGTTTTTCCCTTCTCGTAGATGCTCATGTGTTTATAACCTATCATTTTGCAAAATTACGTTAAAACATTAGCAAATTTTTATAGTGGTCTGAAAAATAATAAGATTGAGTTTATAAGTATAACCTAATCTATAAATTGCCAACTAAATTAATCAAGGGGAATTTATTTTGATAAGGGCAAAATTTTAGCACCTTTTTGTCTCTCTTGAAATCACATTTTCATAAAAAGGATTCAAAGTGCCCCCCAAAATTTTGTTAACTTACTCCAAAATTAAGACATTAACTATTTTTCTAACTAAAATAGCAGTCTTTTATTTGACCTTACTTACTAAGCTTCTCTAATAATCTTATCATAAGGTAGTCTGTATTTCTCTACAATTACTCAACAAAAGATTACATAGCTGTTTGAACTTCAGTATAACAGAGTTGACTTATTCAAGGCTTTAATTTGTGGCTTATTTCAAAATACGATAAGTGATCAAATATAAATAGATTGATTTAAAAAAAAATGATGCAGACACTACATTTAGTTCAGAAATTTCCAACTTGGTAGTTATCAAAAAGTTAACACTGTCTTCAATGAATTACAAGCTTGTTTTTATGCTATAAAATTCCTTTATCTGAATACATGTATGAGAATAGTTGGTTCATAGACCTATGCCACAATTCAAAGATTAATGAAGATGACTGGTGATTATAAACTAATTTCTGATTTCACCATGTGACTTGTGTTAGGGTATTATTCAGTATGGTTAAATTTTAGTACCCAAGCAGAAAATGCTGGGGCTCATAAATAGCTTGAAGTAGAAAAATATAGGCTGACCTTTTAATTAGCTGAAGCTATGTTGAGACAATGTCTCAACGTAGACTAAAAGTTCCAGGGAGTAGCTGATAAATGTTCTCAAGGCCATACACCTTACCTATGCACCCTATATAACTGCTTATGAGTCTCCTGCTTCTGTACTCCCTGCTTGCTTCAAAGGGCAAACTTACCTCTGCTAAGGCAATAAATACTGTTACCTAATTGCTTGGGGCTCAGACTTTGGAGAAAGATCTCCTCTGGGTCTGCTGGTATAAATAAAGATCTTTCTCTCTGAGTTCTGCCTAGTTCCCTAATGTAAATCTGCCATAACAAGATAAAAAGGAACCAATGAAGTCACCGTAGGAACCAGAACATGGGTCCTTATGACCAAAAGGGGTCTATTGAGAGTTCCAAAGACTGTGGAAAAAGGGCAGAGAGAACGAGTACACGTCCTGTGTCAAAGGTGGATGAAGCTTGATGTCCCAGCATATAACAACTGGCAGAGACCAAATCCCAAAGTTATGAAAAGTTGGCAGAAACAGGCCTTAAAGGAGAACCCCAAAGCCTTCTTCAGTTGCAGATAAACACATCTTATCCACTGCTTGCCTCTTAGCAGTGTATCCAATTAATCTCCCTTTTCTAGCTCTCATTCCATCCTTTGTAAATCCCTACACTCTCTCACCATTAGTCATTACCCCCAATTTCTCCACAAGTTGCTAAGAAGTTCATAAGTTTGCACAAATTTTATCCTGATTTTTTGGTGCGTGAACCATAACATTAAATCTTATTAGGAAAGAGCAACAATAAAATCTTTAGCCCAGAACTTTCTGAAATATTATTGTATTGAAGCACAGGTAGAAATTGTTAAAGCTCATAGAGTTTACCAATATATTAGTGAACTTCAAACTCTATTACCTCAGACCTTCTCCAGAATCCTCAGTGCTTGAAGGAATCAATATATTTGATGCACCTACAACCTGGGACAAAATTTAATTAGTTCTGCCTCAATGGAACTTCACCAAATTTACTTTGAGCTCCTGGTCCAGAGCTATTGGGTAGAATGTTGAAAGTTAGGTTAACTCGAATCTATGGGAAAACATAATTGTACTTTGTCACTTGAATTTTTTGTAATTAACTAATTATGAGACCTTAACTCAGTTCTTACCTATGTTAGTGATACAACTAATGAAACTAGAAGAGAACAAAATTCCAATCCTACTTGAGGCAAAGAAGTAGAACTGAAGCCTCTGTTTCTGAAGACCAAAGTACCTCATGTCAGTGCTCTCAACTCTAACTTTTCATTATGAATTCAATTCTTTCTTTGCTACTGCTATTTAGATGTGATTATTTATTGCAGTGCCTTTGAGAACAATTAAGATAAGAGCAAGAACAAAGGATAGTATTCAAGGACATTGAAATAAAGTCAGAGTAATTCATGGAAAAACAATGAAAGCTGACAGGGAAATTTGCCCAATCACTTTGTACTTTGGGCAGAGGAATTTTAACTAAGTGTGAAATGACTCTCACAATCCTGGAATTAAAAATGTGTTTTGCTTTCTGTGATATACCATGGTGTTATTGGCTAGATCATAGGTCGATTAGAGTACAGGCCAGTGGACACCAATATGAACCTTAGTTATAGCAACATATAACTCAACACATAGCCAATTTTCAAACCAGAATTTTGAATGCAAAAATCCATTCAGATATTAAAACCATTCACCCTTTTCTATTTTTTCCATCAGTCCTCACCTTTTCAAAATACCTTTCCTACAGCAGTACAAAAACTTGGGAATTGAAAACTTGATTCTGAATTTCCAACTGTGATAGGATTTTTCACATGAAATGACCACAGCAGTGAAACAAACACATATATGTAACACTGCTTTCCATTGTCACAAATAACTGATTTTTCCTTGTGAGGGTGGGTTTTTACTTTAATGGCATAATTGTAGTACCTCATGATATTCTTTCTGAGTTTGAGTAGTAAAATGCTAAAATGTATATATTACTTTTGATAAATGGTATTTTGATAAATGGTATTTCAACTTTCATTTACTACACATGGGTGAAATAATGTACAGATTGCATGTAATTGTATTTTTTATGTTTATGTTATTGGTGAAAATTTCAGTTATTTTTTAATAACCAGCACTCATCTTGAAGCAAGATGTGATAGGCCAGACAGCACAGGGTGCTGTGATAAGCAACTTGCTACATTTCTTGGACTGTAACTCATGTTACAAGGTCATGTCTGATCTTGAACAAGTACAAAGTTAACCCATCTAGCACAAACCTAAATGTACCTAAGCCCATAATGTCCTTAAAGGGGTGCTCACTGTCTTTGAAAGGGCTCTCAGCCTTTGGATATTGATCTGATGATGTACAGACCAGTATAATAAACCAGCTTCTTATTAGTCTTGGTGTCCTGACTTCCTTTACGTCACATAACAATCTAAGTGACTTCCCCTTCCCTTGATAATTCAATAATTTGAATATTAGCTTGAGCAAAACATAATTAAGTATGCAAATCTGAAGAAAAGCAGTAAAACAAAAACAATGGGATCTAAGACTAAATATAGAAGATGCTTGAATTATCTAATGACTGCTTCTGTTTATCATCTCAAGAATTTACTTGGTCCTATACAAGATAATGTGTAAAAATGGATCCTTAGGTGAATAGCACCAGTCATTAAGAGCAAATGTAAGAAGAAAAAAAATTCTATCTACAATATGTTGTAGGCATAAACATGATCTGCTTACTTATAAAGTTGATAAATAGGAATAAGTGATTATGGGTGTGCAAGACCTACCCCTAGAAGTTTCTAAACTACATTCAGTATGGGAGTGATTTCCCTTATATTGCTGTGAAGTGGAGACAAATTGTAAAAGTCCTTTGTTGCCTTCCTACACACACACACGTACACACACCTAGTCAAAAGAACATTTTTTCGTAGTTATTTAGGGGTACAGGTTCACAGATTTTCCAATGAATAGCACCATGCTATGCCACCACCAAAGGCACCAGAGTCTCCCCCATAGTCCACTGCGACCCCCCTACCTTTGCTCTCCACCCCCCACTTTGCTGTCTGATAAACTCAATTCCACAGGCAGATATCTAGGGCATGTTTAGTTTAATTCTGATTCCTCATAATTTCTTTTTTAATTCAAGGAAGAGATGAAACTTTTACTGGCTACGTACTAAGTGTAAGCAGCTCTACATACATGTTTCTATTTTATGTCAACCCATGTGATGAATATGTTTTTATTAGCATTTACTGCAACTATAGGAAATGAGGCTTAGGTAAATTAAATAGACTTGGCAAGTGGAAAGCTTGGATTTTGATTCCTTTTTTAAAATCCAAATATATTTTTTCTATAATGCTGGGAGAAAATGCTAAGAATGAGAATTTTAAGTATTTGTACTGAGCAAAATAATTTTAATTTGCAGTTCAATTTTCAATAGTGCATTTCAAATTGTTTTATTATGCATTTCAAATTTTTTTACAGCATCATTTCACTGAATTTTCATAACATTGCTGGTGAACATTTAGAAGTTGATATTTTTCCTTTATCTTTAAGAAATGAAATCAGCAAAAAAAAAAAAGTCATTTATATAAATTTTCCACCAGGTTTATGTAAAGCCATGAATTTCGCCAGGACCCTGAAACAGCAGTTTAGAAAAATGTCATAACTCAGATCACACTAAGTACATAGGATAATGTAAGTAAGCATTTGCTCAACTAAATTATCTTCCCAGATCTATGGACCAAGTTGTTTATTCATACTGATATAGCTATTTTCCACATCCCCTTAAATAGCAATTACATACCTATGATTCATTTTGGTTATTTGATCAATAATATCTGATTATTTTGACCTCTAAAAAAGGTACTCATTCTGTTTACAGTTGTAAGGACTATAGAGACCACATGGCAAATGTTTATCTTTCTGCTACAATTACAAGTGTTCAGTAATGTAATTCTGTATGTTGAATTCAAATCTTGTGAACTCTCATGGTTCTTTCTCTACCTTCTTGACTTTCAGTTGTCCATGCAGTTTACTATTAGCTAGAAAATATTCTTAATGACTAAGATTCTTTGTGAAATTCTGTTATTGCAAAAGAATAAATTTATGAAGTATTCAGAATGCTACCATTCTTTTATACTATTGTAATAAAAAGACAAAGCATGTTTTTATTGCCATTTTTAAAACAGCAGCAGCACAACCCAAAGCAACAAGCTTTAAAATCCTGTTATACAGAGCAGGAACTATTAAGTTGGTTCTCATTATTTCTTTCTGAAATAATGATATTTTTAGGGAGAATTCAAATGTATTCTATACTTGTAAGTTCATAGACATTTTTACAATTAATGTATATGAGAAAATTGCCCACATTCTACCTAATGGAGAAGCTTAGCACAGGTATGTCAGTGTCAATAAAAACACTATTTAAACCGGTATTGTAGATTCCTATAAAAAGTTATCAAACTTCAAAAAGGAAATTGCTAAACTATTCAAAGTGCATGTACAGTATGTACAAATTTACTATGACAGCAAATACTTTGAGGTTATTGTAAAAAAAAAAACAGATACAGGGTACAGATTCTAAAGAGTACAATTTGAGGTAAATGTCAAAGAACATTATTCTGATAAATGCCATTGTAATAATTAGATGGAAATTGTTCTGCAGAACACAAACTATATAATCAGTTGTGATAGAAGGATCAAAGGTGTAAATTTCATGACCATTCAGTGAAGGCATTTATCAGAAGCTTTACTGAGGAGGGGAGAGGAGGTAACATTTTATGACTATGGCAAAATCATTCCACTCAGTTATAATACTGTTTTGTAGGAATTTGGGGTATAGGGTATGTACTGAATTCTCTTTTAAGAATGCAATTATGATAATTTTAAGCAAATGAGAACTATGTATTTTTTTTTTTTATTTTGCACTCTGATTAACACTCACACAAAATACATGATCCTAAATTACATTAAAGATCTTGGTTATAGGGAGCAATCAAAATTGATAATTTGTTCATCAAACAGAATCAGTTAATATAGGAGCTTGGTTATCCCTTTCTTTTGTTCTCTCTGTTTCTCTCTGTCTTTCTATCTCTCCCTTCCTTCCTTCTACCTTGTCTCCCTCTCTTCCTCCCATAGAAATTGTAGTGTATAGGTAAATATTGGAAATGACAAAAATATAGAAGATTCTCTCACAAAATATAAAATCACTATATATGAAATAAAATTTTAAATATCATTCAATCATTTGTCTAAGTCAGAACATTTCAAACTGAGTGAGACAATTCTTCAAGCTTTGGGAAGCTTTTGATCTTCTGTAAGTCCTATTGTGCTATCTACATAGCATGTGTTTTAGGATATCAGAAATGTTGGGAAGTATTGGCCTGGCAACCTATTTTATAGAAAGTCTAAAAAGGGAAACATTATTGTGGATTTCAGGACTAAGGAAGCTGGAAGAGGTTGTTGGCAGGACATTTACAGTATTCAGGAGATATATCTTTTCTCTTTCATATTTCGAAGCTTAGCTCAAAGAGTCATGGCTGGCTGACATCCTGTCTGGCTCTCACGGTGCACCGTCTCGCTGCCTGTGTATATTTGAGCATAAACAAGAGGGAAAGGAGGAGAGTGTGAAAGGGAGCCAAGGTGATTTTGGAGCACTATAATTGATTCGTCAATTCAGGAGTCCTACAGAACTCAAGGTCAGACTAAATCTGAGGCAGAAAACCCAGATCTATTTTGCAGTGACTGAATGCTTGCCACAAAGCTCAGATTTATCCAAACCCATGGGGGCAAATCTGGGCGATCAGTGAGTTTAGTTTATGAATCAAGCATAAGTCGTATCCGTCCTTCATAGGTACAAAATGAGACTTATTTTTTTTAGTATCAAAGAAACAAACGGTGGTTTGAGAGCATTGAAATGAGGGATTCATCAATATACAAAAATGGAAACTGACATGAATTCATTGGTATTTCAATCCAAAGGTTTTTGCACTTGTTTTATCCTGTGTAGAAATTCTAATTTCACTATATTTATTAAAACTGTGGTCAAAGTATTGCCAGAGCATCTTTTAAGAAATGCACATTCTGTGATTTTAAGCAATCTAACTCAATGTATTTGATCTGTGAGGAATATCCATAGATAAAAGCTGTACTACTTCTGTTAGCTGGAATTCTGAGTTAGGTCATCTTCCTATTACCTTCACAGAATAATGAGGTCTTTCTTCCAAATCCATGTTGATCTATTTATTCAAGATAAATCAAATTTAAGGAAATGCTCTCATCCAGCAAAAAGCTTTAGCGTCTTTTTACTTTAATAGAATTGGTACAGTGATGAAATGTTTTTCAGAGTAAGCTTAAGAAATATGGAATTGATTATCACGCCAGCTGATGTGCAGAGCAGTTGCTGCTACACATTTTATAGGCATCTTTTATATTTAAAATCCTTTTATTTCTCTAAGGCCACTATTCAAATAGCTGACAGGGGATAATTTGTTTTGTTCAGTGAATTCCTGATTGTTGTACAAGGAAAAGTTCTCTCACCTTTCATTCAACAATTCATCTTCCTGTGGTGATTTATTTTACTATTTCTAGACATGCTTTATTACCTACAGACTTGGCATGCACTTTTTTTCCTGCTTCTTTCTGGGATTGACTGAACCATAAATAGGTATACACATTATAACAAGATATAAACTTCTTGAATTTTACATTCCTACAGAAAGTCTTGTTGTCTTCTTTTGCAGTTTTTTTTAAGCATGCCTATGTCCTGCTGTATCATTTGAGAGGTATATAAAGTGTGTGTGTGTGTGAATACACACACACACACACATCAGTTAATTATAGATTATCAGTTAATTGGGATTCAATTAAGTAAAACATGTTATCTTATTCCATGTCAAGTGGCCAAATCCATGATGAAATAATGTTTGAGAGCATCATAAGGTTGTAATTTCATCCTGATGAGTACAGAAAGGCTATAGAACAAAATGGCATTTATGAAAAACAGACAAAAAAAAAAGAGATGGCATTAAAATATTTTTATGTGTCAATTCAATTTAATTAATTCTAATTATAAATAAAAATGTGTATGAGCACCTAGAATTTGGATGATCAAAACAGCTGTAAAGTTTCCGTTTTATATCATGTTTCCTTATCAATTTCTGCTCATACTATCTGTCAATGTAGAGTAAATTATAAAAATAATATATTTATTTTATGATAAAAGTTATCATGTTTACAGATCAGTTTAGTAAAAAAAAATTTGGCTATTGCAACATCTAATTTGAAGTCGAATCTCAAAGAGAATAAACATTCATTATAGCTTGCACAGTGATAGGTACTCTATGGAAACAAAAGTACAAAGTATGCTAGCTTTCACAACTTTTATGTTTTGAAAATTGCAGACATTTCTCAACTGTCTTAATTGGATCAATATAGTTCCACCACACAAGATAAAATTCATAAAGGGTAGTTTTTGTAACTTTGGTTCACATAAGATTAAATTTATGTTGGTAGGGAAATAGAAAAATTACTATTACTCATTGGTAACTGCTTATTGAGATTTAAGCAATGAACTAGGATTCAATGGATATAAACTTCACTGCTTTTCAGAGTGAGTATGGAATTGGCAAGGTCATGTTACCCAGTTTCATTCTCTATAAAATGACCCATTCTAATGCTGAAGTTTTATAATTCTCTGCCAGAAAGATCTGGTTCTGGATTTCTATATTTACTTCATACCATACCTTTTCTGTTCATTTTACTCATGTATGGGTGCAACATATCTTTGTTTATCAAGAAAGTGTTCCATGATTAGGATCATTATTTTGTTGTTTTTTAAACTATCTGTTTGAATACTGCTTGATAGATTATCTATTTGGAAATTCATCAAAAGCATGCTGTGTTTGGAAAGGCAAAATTAAGATAATAAGGAATTATATTAAAAACAAACTATTGCTGGCCCTCCTTGGTGGCGCAGCGGGTTAAAGCACAGCACTGAGAAGCTTAAGCCACTTCCGCATGAGTTCGATTCCCGCCTGCCCCTGGAGGAGACCACATGGCGTGGCAGACCTCTCCTGACCCGCCCGCTGCTCGCCTCAGCAGTGTACTTTGTCGATCTGCCTGTTCTGCACCCCACTCTGTCTCTGGTGAATCCTCTCACCCTCCGCATCTCTGGCCTGTACCCCAGTTCTATATGAATAAGAATAAATAAATAAATCTTTAAAAAAAAAAAAACTATTGCTTTTGCATACACTTTGGGCCCCTCTGTTTAATCTTAAACTCGTAAGTGAAGTTGTTTTATATTGAGGTTCTGTATTTCTATAACATGAAAGAAAACATGTGGAAACTCTCATCAAAAGGTCAGTAAAAGTATAGTACACACATAGAAAATGTACCTGATTTTAATCCAAAATTCATTTTCTGTATAAAAGAGATATATTAGTCTTCTGTTAGAAAGACCATGGTTAATATACTTGCCCCTGCACACTTTAATACTCTGAACAAATGGTTCATTTTTCTTTCAATGGGTTTCATAAGCAATTTGTACCATTTCTCATATGAGTGGTTTCAGGAAACTTAAAGCATTACCTCATGCTTTACCAAGAAACGTAGAAATGTCTCATGCATTTGGCATATAAATGGTTCATGAAAGTAGTGTAGAAGTGGGCAAAATCATTGAGGGATGGAGAGAGGAGAGAGAGAGAGAGAGAGAGAGAATGCCATTCGTGACCTCTCTTGTTGGAAAGGAAAAGGAGTACAGTGTAATGGGGAAAATTTTGTTATTGGTTCACAGTGCCAAGTTCTGTGAATATTATCTAGGATCAAGGTAGAGTCACATACACAGAGATTAGAGAATGAATGTTCTTGATGAAGGTGGACTGAGTAGAATTAGGAAGGAAGAAATAAAAATTATTGTGATTTGAAAAATGAAGCATAGGAAAATAAATCTAAAATGTACGCAAAAGATTAGCACTGTATGGATGTTTACTTAAATGGTGGTAACTAAAGTATGTAAATAAAAAGAGGATGTTTTCTTTTGTTATGTTTAGAAGGACATATTCAAATGAGGAATTTGTGAAGATTTCATGATAAAGAGAGTAAGGAGCTTGGGAGAAGTTAAAAATATTTAAGAAATGGGTAGCACTTCGGTAAGAAAAATAGCACTGCAGGATGAACTAATGATTTTAGGGCACATAAAAAATGAAGTTTGGGTACAGATATAGGGAAATAAATGTGTACAGGTGGGAAGAGAAAGTTGAAAATCTTAACATATTCCTTTTATTTAGAAAAATAGGGGTTTTCTCAAGAAATACATTCTCTTTATTTTGGAAAATGTATTTTTAATGTTAACATACGAAGTTACAATTCAGATTCAACAAATCTTATTTTGTCTTTTCTCCCTCTTCATTACATATTGATACTGATTAATGCAGACTTAGTACTATGAGTCATCTAGTGGATATTAATGAAGAAATTTGTTTCCATCATAGAGGGACATGTCAGGTAAGCATCTAACTAGAGAAAGGACATTAATTCCCCAAAACCAATAGATGATTAATGTTTTATTTTACTAGCAATATTATCTAATTCAAATGTTATTAAAGGCTGTTATAAAAAGACTTCTGTTTATAACTAAGATGTGAATAGTATGTTTGGAGTTGGGTGATCTAACAGTTTCTTCTTTAAACTGAGGGTCACAGATCTACTTCATCAAGTAGATCAAAAGCTTTTTGTCTTGTACAGCTTTTACAATTTCAGAAGTTAGAACTTGGTGTAAAAAGAAGTATATTAAGGCTAGGGAGTGATTTTCTCCTTGCACTATATGCAAACATTAATAAAAGGATGTGGTATTATATTAAAACTTGAGACTAAGACTTTATAATATTTTCATTCATGTAAATTAATAAATATTACCATTTTTAAACTTTAGAATCATCCTCTACTCCTTTTATCTTCAACTACATAATCTGGGAAGGAAATTTCTACAAAGTATTTTTTCTATCTCAGATTTTTAGCTGATAATGATAGTTGGAGAATAAGAATATTGAGTTTCTACTCAGGGACACTTCAACAATTCCAGTATTAACTGGAATCACAGAGTAAATTTCTAGCAGGTAATCAAGTCTTTTTCTTCTCTTGTAGTCCTTTATTATCTTTCAAATGTTTGCACTCAATATACTTGACAGTGCATGAAAAGAATGACAGAAGAAGGAGAACCTATGTTTCTACACTTCATTGATGCTATCATTGCCATTAATTTTACCTGGAAGAAAAGGATCTTATTCTCCTCTTTCCTCCGAAAGCATTTTGCCTAGAAATGTTTTTCTAAGAAGAGTTTTAAGTTTCCTTGTATTTTTAAGGTACTCAGAGCAAGGAAATAAATCTTGGTCTTATTTGTAAGTAAGAAAATAATCACTTATGACTTTTCAAATAAGGATATACAGTTTAGACACATGGTTCAGCATAAGAATTCTAGAAACACTTTGCTGAATAAGTACTGTATAGGCTAGAACTAAGCAAAGAAAAAGAGAGACTTTAGTAACTGACAAGGGATCAGAGTGAAAGAGAACAAATGGGCACTGAAAAATCACCTTCTCTGAGAAATGTATGGTGCATTTCGAGAAAGAGTGATGTATAACACTGGATTTACAATGACTTCCAGCCCTATGTGGTAATTGCATTCTGCTGCTCCCAAACCTTGAGAAAGGTCTGCCACTCAAAACACCTGGTATTAGTATAAATGTAGTGGAATGAAAGAACAGCCATGAAATCTTGTAAAAGACAAGAGTATATGAGCAGGTTAAACTGGAAAAGCAACCAGCTGTATATACCAGCTCAGCAATAAATAGGATAGAAAACATTTATCCTAAATATATGAGAAAACTGTGACCACTGCAGTGAAGATGTTGGGATCCTTTGTACATAAAATCTGCACAAAATAGTATTGCTGTCCTGTTTGTTTTGTTTCCAGAATAGACTAGTTGGCACAGTAGAAGAGAAACACATAGTTTCACTCTGATTCTTTGTATATCTCTGAAAAGTGCTAACAAATCACATGCAAAAGGGTCAATCAACCCTAAACCAACCAGCAATATGATCACACTTACAAAGGAGTAAATATATGAAAAAGTGAGTAATGAGTAGGTTCAGACAGTGCCACAGAGAAACACTTTGGAAGGTTTTAAAGAAGACAAGTGGCTGAGAAATAGTTGCACTTGAATAAAAATAATATGTTCTGGGCCCTCCCTGTTGGCAAAGCTAAAGCCACTTCAGCATGAGTTCCATCCCCACCCCAATGGTGATCCACATGGTGCGGCAGATCTCACCTGACCAGCCCACTGCTCCCCTCAGCAATGTATTTGGTCAGTAGGTCTGTTCTGCTCCCCATTCTGTCCCTGGTGAATCCTCTCACCTCATCTGCACCTCTGGCCTGCACCACAGTTCTGTATGCATAAATAAATAAATCTTAAAAAATAAGAATATGTTCAAAGGCCAGGGAAGACATGAGAGTTAATTTTGAGTTTTTTATGGCTGTTATTAATTGATATACCCTAACAATTTGACTAGCTTCTAGGAAAAACTCAATAGTAACAATAAATAAAGAGAAACCTTCTAGTGTAATATTAAGGTAGTTTGAGACAGGGAAGACTGAGTATCACAATTTCTGGTATTAGAACAGGTTAGTAAAAATTTCTTTCATTAATTTATCTGAGCTTTATTTAGAACATTCTATGAGTCAGACACTGGAGAAGCAGCTGTGACTAGAACACATTCTGTTCCTGCTACTGTGGAGTTTATTTATATACTGGAGAATCAGAAAAAAAGTAAGAACGATTCTGGATCCTTGCTTCTTACTATGCTTGCAATCTATACTCTTTCTTAAGAGTTAATGAATAAAGTACTTATTAAGAAAGTATTTCATATTAAACTTCTGTGTCTCTTTGGAGTTATTACTATTACTACTCATTATTATCAGCTTCAGTCGCTGAACCTCCATATTCCACTTTTTCTCTTTTATGGTCAATATGCTGTTACATTCAAATGCCAATATTTTAAAAATTCTAGTGAAAGGAAATATACTAAATGTTCTTGTTCAAAATGTTTAGTTTGTTGTATTGTTCATTTGAAAGAAAGAAGTATCAAGTGATCTTATGATTAACATTGACTTGCTAATGAAAGTAATAAAAGTCACAAATGGAAGGCTGTGACTTTCTAGCTAACACCCAATATATTTTCATTTTATTTCATTTTATGATCATTTAGCTTAAACATTTTTTGACTTGGTATAATGTAAATAAATCCTTATCATAAATATTCTTTTATACATAATATTGTTCAAAGACATGGAAGTGTCAAACAATATGTTAGAAAGAGTCTAGATGGAAAAACAAGTTAAAAATTGTTTTAAAAAGTTCAAAAGTCTATTTTAAAAATGTAAAGACTGATCATCTTTGTTCTGATTAAAGGTAATAGTATATAAATTGAAAGGGTCATTGCTGGAATGTAAGCTTGATTAGTCAACATGACATCGTCAAGCTTACACTTTATCATTTTTTAAAGGTTAGTAGGCAAAGAACTATTTCTGTTCTTTGAAAATGTCAAATAAAATGTTACTTTTTCCAAAGCATGAAGGTATGTTAATCTAAAGATTATAAATACAAATAATATTTAGGAAACAAATTTAATTCATACTATTCATCAGTAATTAAAATAACAAATCACATGTTCTAGAACATTAAGATCGACTGAAGGAAAGCTTGAAGATTAAAAATCCAAATTTACTATTCATAGATATGTAATGGTAACCTAAACACATTATGAGAGAAATGAACATGAAAGACTTAAAAATTGAAATAAGAAGACAAGAAAATTGTCTTACTTGAACTGAAATAATAGGATAAATACACATTTAGTTTAGGAGTACACAACCTAATAAACTGTCTAAAGAATAGGCAACTATAGTAATAAGACTAGGTTAGATATCCCTTAACCTCATTAGGTATCACTTAACAGGTTCTTCAGTTGATTTGTTGTAAGAGTAATTTGACTATGGCACACTTACCGAGTCAGTTTTGAATTAATACTAGATCATTTTTACTACATTTACATTAATTTCAAGATTGTTGCCAATCCTTGTAGATATCTTTATGCTTAAATATTGAACTCATATGCCAATGTATTAACTGGAAGGAAGGAAATGTTCAAATCTCACCCCTTTCAAGCCTTTATATCAGGATAAGGGAAATAGCCAGCTCAGATTCTCTGAAAAACTAAGAATAACTTATTGGAGAACTTGTATCAAGTGCAAATTCTTGAAAGAGGAATAACCAAATCAAATATGTATTTTTAATTTTAAAATGTGCTCAGTGTAGTTTTTATTCTATGATATTGTCAGTGGACTGTTCATATTCTAATGAAAGCAATTCAGATAAATCCATATCCTCAAGTTCCTATGTTGGAAACCCAAAGAAAGAGTTATGTACTCCTGAATCTGCTAATAATAAAAGGCCTAGTTACACATACTTGAAATCACTTACAAAGTGATACAGCAAGTAGAAGAGAATTAGGGAATGAATAGATTGAAAGCATTAGTCAACTCCATATATGCATCATGCATTGAACAGATCACTAAATATTTCTCACTAGACAGTCTTTCATTAGCATACTCTTTGTGAAAAATACATGTAATTTTTTATATGGTGTACTTCAGCACACAGAATTTCCTCTCATTTCTTAGCCAGCTGAACTAACTGTCCAAACTACTATCAGAGATGGATAGTGACTTTTAACATTAAGATATATTATAGATTTTTGATTTCCAGTCTGGCATGTAAAGAATTTGCAGGTCCTCACTCCTCACAACAAGAAAAAAGCTGAAAAACTGAAAATCAACAACTCTTCTTAGATACTCCAGAGAATTGTCCTTACACAACAAACTGCGGCCCTCAAAACAGCAGAGCAGACAGGCCTACATGGAGTGTTACTATTTTGAAACATACCCAGAACTCTCAGTTCTCCTTAACAAGGCCTTCCTTCAAAGGCAACGATTTTTACCAGAACCTAAACAACTGGAATTTTACCAAAGTCTACCGAACCAGAGGGAAAGAAATACTCAAACCTAACCCCTCTGGCCTTTAAAACTGGGAAGGGAAATAGAAAACTTAAATTCACTGAAAAATTGGAGACTGAATTATCAAAACAATGTTCCCATAGATCGCCTGTATAGTAACAGAGGGTTACAGACACAGGAGCTGCAGGCTCATGCTTTATTTAATAAGTGTAAGGGAAACCTAAAACAAAAAGAAGCTAAAACAGAATATCGGGAATGTTAGTCTGTGACAACACACCTACTGCTAACAATAAACTCAGTTTAACGCCGAGCTAAACAATAATCTACACGAAAGTCCCATTTTCCTCAGTTCCTTTTACTCAGTATACCACCTCTAGCTTTTGAAAAAGAAGCACAAGGTAAACAAAAAGACAAAAACACACCTGAAGTCACAAAGTGAGCAACAGA
Source organism: Condylura cristata (assembly GCF_000260355.1). Lineage (NCBI taxonomy): Eukaryota > Metazoa > Chordata > Mammalia > Eulipotyphla > Talpidae > Condylura > Condylura cristata. Next base: position 19,791,414 of record NW_004567110.1, read on the forward strand.
GCCAGTCACAATAACAGCAGAACTTTTCAAAATAATAGACTGTGCCTTTAAACTAATTATGCTCAATATGCTAATGGCTCTAATTCAGCAAAAGGGGGCAACATGCAAGAAGAATAGATAGAAAAACAAATAAGGAATCAAAATGGCATGTGAAAAATTAAAAACATAGCAACAACAATGAAGAAGGACTTCAATGGGTTCATCAGTAGTTTGGACATAGTGGAGGAAGGAATCATGAGTTTAAATATGTGTGGATAGATACTTCTAAAACTGAAATGCAAGAAAAATATATGTGTATGTATACATACAGAGAGAGACTAGAATATCCAAGAAATTTAAGTAATACAAAAAAAAATTAAGAGTATAAATGTCATAGAACCCAGATATTGCACTTTCAGGTATTAATCCAAAGAACAGTAAAAAAATATTCACCAGGTATGTGGAACTTCTATTGTTATGGTTGCTATTTTTCAAAAAGATACATACCCCTACATTCATTGTTGCACTACTTACAATTGTCAAATACGGAAACAATCTAAGAGTCCATCATTCGTAAATGAGTACACACACATACATATATACAGAGAGAGAGAGGTTGTTATTTTTGATGATGATGATGTCTGGGCTGAGGTTGTGGTCATTTGCAATGAGAAGACAAGATTAAAAGCTTTCAATGAAGACAGAAACAGATACATGAAATGATCTAGGGATCCCGCTGACAGTGTTGATATAATACACCAACCTTTACTTCTAACAAAAGGTCAGTTTTCTCATCCTTTGGCCATTGAAATCATATTATTCTGTCAAACAGTTATGCCATAAATAATTTGCTTAGTAGCAAGAAAATCTTTTTATATGCTCAATGAAAATAAAGCATTAGAATAAGAAAAAAATGGTTCTTTTGTATTTTTCTGAAGAAGATACATACAAAGAAGTATACAACCTCTAGTCTTAAAAGATTAGGGCCAAAAAGAAAGAAATTTTGGAAAGAAGGAAAGCACCAGTTACCCTGAAAATACCTCGTCACAATTTTCTTTTTGCTAGTTCTGGGAGGGTCCCGTGCTGGGAGAGTCCTAGCAATAAGAGAAAGGATGAAATTATAATCTCTAGAATGGATGTTGTTAAAGAAAAATCCACTTCCAGATGTCAGATTGTTTCATTTCTTGGTCACATAATCATTGTTAGATTTTTTTATAACTGCTATAATGCTACACTGGCCCCAAACTTAACATTTGCCTGACCTCACACAGTTCTTCCTTTCCAGCTTTCATTTGCATTATCCATTTTGATATTGACTAACAAATTTTGACAATCAAATGGCTTGTGTAAGTGGACATACAGATGGGGTAGCTTCAAGTTAAAAAATACCAAGGGCATGCTCAAAATTGAAAAGCATTCCCCATGAAATCAATGTTTATAAAGTACTCAGGGACATTCTCTAAATGATTTCTAGTATCTGCTGCTACAAAAATTTTGGTCAGTGAAAAGTGAACCATGAAAGAAAGATAAACAAGACAGCTGCCATTGGTGGCAGCCCTAACTAGGCCCAGGAATGTGTCATCTTCCCTGACATTTCAAAAACATATATAAAAACACTTAATGTGTTTGGGTTACTGTTGATGATGGATTGTCATTCAAATCTATCTCCTGTGTAATTTCACCTCCAAGTTCATCTTCTTAAATGGCAGATGCTTCAGGTATTTTGGGACTCACAATTTTAATGGGTTACTATTTTTCTGTTGCAACTGGTATTTCCAGAATGACGGTATAAGTGTTCAGAATAGCTAATGTGATGGAAATCTCTGAAATTATAATTATGTGCTTTGATTTTGTTTATAAAGAAATGAATTTGGTGGCATCACTTTCTTAAAATAGACACAATCTCATAGGACTCTGGCACAGACACATGTTTGGAAATACAGACAGTAGGAATTTGAGTGAGCTATTCACAGTTAGGAAAACTGGATAACTTCATGATCTGTTATAATAAATCAGTCATTGTCTTCTAGTTTAACCTACCCATATTTAATTAATTTTGCAACCAATAAGGACCAATGAAGCACTAGTGAAGATTTAAGATTATAATATACATTTTTTATAAGATTCCATATTAGTGTCATCCTACTTTGCAATTTGGATGCAGTTATTTTGAACTTATCATATTTCTTGATGATAATGTTTTATTTTAACTCTCAATTTTTCCACATGTTTTCTTTCAACATCCCATCCCCATTCATGTTACAGACTAATATTTCTTCATCTGTTAAATTCCCCACTTTCACATCACTATTTCTGTTTCCATGTATCTTTTCTTTCTGTTCAGTTAGGGTTAGGTGAATTTTCTATAGATTCCATGATGCCGTTTATTACAACTAACATATCACATTGTATGTTTGTGTCTATCTCAGTGTTCAAATTTTCTCCATTTATAATTTTATTTCTGCCACACTGTAAAAATACTACTTTATTTAAAAGGTAAAATAAATTTATTTTTTATCATTGAATATTAGAGAAAAAAATGATTTCCTATAATGGTTATTACTCAACTTTCTCAACATTTACACTGAATTATTTGTACTACTTGGTTTTATTAGTTTTCTAAAACTGCCATAATATATTACCTCCAAATTACTGGCTTAAAACTACTCATCTTTGTAACCTTACAGTTCTGTAGATCAGAGGTCACAAACAAGTCTCATTTGACTTATATCAATATGGTGACAGACAGCTTTCTTTTCTGGAGTTTCCTAGGAAGAATCAGTTTCCTGCCTTTTCCAATTTAGAGGTTCTCTTCCTCCATGTTGAAAGACTTCAAGGTTGAAACTTTCTGGACTTTTTTCTATAGTTATATCTCTTCTTCCTCTTCTGAATCTTTCTCTTTTTTATTTTTTAGGTCTCTTTTAGTTAGTTTGGGCCCATCAGGAAAATCCAGGATAATCTTTGTATCTTACTGTCAGATAATTAGCAACTTCAGTCCCATCTACAAAGACCATTTACTTTTGACATTTTAATCTAACATATCTAAAGATTTTAGGGATTAGAAAGTGGATGCGTTGTATGGGACCATCACTTTCCCTACCTCACTGGTTGATTTTGCTTTTTTGCTTTGTATGTGTTTTTCCAAATGAGACAGCTGTAGACATTGTCCATGTATGCAAACAATAAGCATCATTTTCTGAATTGCAATACAATCATTTATACATAAGGCATCACACCGGACTTCCAATTTCAATTTGCTGTTTTTGCAGAATAACTGGAATCACATTTTAAGTGAATAAGAATGACTTCCCTCCATTCCCAGCAGAAGTAATTTTTTTTTTTCAATCTGAGCACAAGAGAAATTTTGAGAATCATGTTAACTGAAGTTCTTATTTTCACATAGCAGAAACCCAGTGCATACATATTCACTACATGGAACAGTAGTTTCCTAATATGAGTACAGTGGTAAGTAATACTATAGCTGAAATTTTAGGGGCACAGTTAATTCTTAGAACAACTGGAACCAGGAACTTGAACAACTAGTATTATTCTCAATTTTTGAGGAACTTAGAGTTTCCTATAGCAGCTGCATCATTTATATTACCTCTATAATATACTAGTCTCCATTTCTAATTACATTCACAACATTTTTTTATAATAGCTAGTTTTGAAAATCTTAGCACCTTCATGGAAGAACAGAGTTGACTAAACATACATAACTTTATCTTTGGACTCAGTTATATCCATCATTGACAAAGAACATATCTGACTATGTTTAGTCGATATATATCTGTTTAGTCAGAACATATCTGACTATGTTTAGTCGATATAACAAGTAAAGAGTATATTTAACACAAGTATATAACACAAGTAAAGAGCATGTTTAGTTTCACAAATAAACAGTGAAAAGACAACTTAAGAATCAAAACCATATAGCTTCTGGCTTGCTACTGTCTGTCTAACAAAAGATTTATAAATAAAGGTAAATGGCAGATGTAAATAAAAAAAATTTAAATAATAATAAAAAAATTTAAAAAGAATTCCCACATAGATAGTGATTTTATCTCATGAAGTACTTCTAGGGGAACTTTATCTTCATAATTAGTGACAGGATAACTCTCCACTTTAAAGATAAGAAAATGTAGCTCAGAAACTTTGATTTCACAAGATCATGGATGGTAAGATCTTTTTTCTTCTTTTTATATTACTTATTAACATCCATGTAAAAAATTATTTCACAAGTAAGTTTATATTTACTTATTGGCCAAAATATGATAATTTGCTATAATTCCTAACATTCAAGTTTACATATGAAAACCAGCTGATGCAAGGGGAAAATGTGTATGTAACTAGAAATTATTTTGTTATTTATATAAGCAAGAGGAGGGTAAATAACAGATAAATCTAAAGTGACTGATAGAAAATGACCTGACTATAACATTAACTTGCTCCTTAATATTATTCAACTTTTTAAGGTAAAATTATTAAATTAGTATTACCTCTAAAATTAAAGTAATAAATGAAATAATAACATCTTTATACATTTTTATTGCCGGGTTTCATGGAAGTTGACATAACTTGTAGACATAATACAAAGATTTCTTACTGAGTATGAAATTAAAGTTAGCAGTTAACTTTGATTTCAACAAGAAAAATAGATCAATAGTAATAAAAAAATCACTTAATAGTCTCACTAATCAAGGAGTCCCCATTATATCTTTTTAGTTGATATTCAAGCTGAAAACAGTACCATCTGATATTGTTTGAATACAATACTGCATTAGATCATTTACAGATGTGGCACTGTTTGTGAGAGATAACATTTTAGTCATTGGAAATGGTAACTCATTTCTAAAAAATAACTTTCAATCACTAAAGTGACATAACTCTCCAGAGAACACTAAAGAAAGCCATTCAGCAAGACCACCTGTGGAGTTAATGCTTGAGATGTATTTGTCACCCCCCATTTAGCTCCCTTCATGTTAATACTACAGAGAATTTTAACAAGAATGGCAGAAAGGCGTGTCCAAATCAAGTTACCAACAAAATTAATAATACACTGACTTAAATTGTGATCAACAATAAAATGCCTTTAAGAAGGCAATCAGACAGCAGACTCAGCGGGAGAGGCTGATCATGGGCTGCAAGCAGATTCAGAGCTCAAGCTGCATTGTAATCAGAAAAGCTGCTCTCTATGTCATCAGACAGTCCAGAATATTTAAGCAACAAATTGTTTATTGATGATTGGCACTCTCCCTTAGTTATCAAAATCATTCATTGTAAAGTCCTTACAAGTATAATGATACTCTCCCTTTACATTATGTATTAGGCCAGAAAGATGTGTTGATTGGCATATTATTTTTGATATGCATAAAGTGAACTCTTGGCATACAGAAATATGTGACTATTTTGTTCCAAAAAATAGTGTATATTTAAAATCCCTTTAAACACTTGAGGTGGAAGAGTGCTTAAATAAGACACATATGATTCCATTGTTTACATTGGGGGGCCATTTCAGTGTAAGATTTGCGGTGGGGAGATATCTAAATATTCAAGCCATAGCTTTTGTCCCTACTGAAACAGAAATAATACAAGCTTCACTGTGTTCTAAAACAGGCAGTGTTTACAAGGATCTGAAATCCCCCATTACGATGTCTCCTGCAACAAGGCACCCTGCTCCACATTTCTCACTCCTGTGCCCTAAGGACCCTTCCTTATTATATCACAGTTTGATTGCTTCGCTTGCTATTTACGTGGATGATAAAATTTCTTAAAATTTTTATAACTAAATCACCAAACAGTCTCTGAATACTAACCCGCACCATCATATGCAGAGAATAATAGGCTTCTTGTTCTTTCAAAGAACTAATGTTTCGAAAATGGGAATCAGACTCATAAAAAGGACTTTGCACACAGTGACCTGGGTGCTCTGCTTTGGGCATATGGTGGATTTTGGAGGCACACAGGTGAGAATACTTAACTTCACCTGGAATCAAGCTGGGAATAATATGCTGAGTGCACATATTTATTGTACTCAAATGTCACCTATCTGAAAAATTACAGACCATAAAACCTTCTTCTTACTGTGTTAGTTAAAACAGTAAGTTTGAGGAGAGTAGCAGATAAAAATAATCATTATCACTAACTTTCCAAAGTAAGGTTTGATTTGATGGAAGTGGAAAGATAAGAAAGCTCTGTATACATGAAATTCAAAAGCTTAAGAGTTATTTATGTTCATTGCTGCTACATAAAAATAGATGGCTTGGCTTGATGACAGCAAAATGTAGATACTTGATAAAAGCAATTTAAAACTTTTTTTTTTCATTTTCTCTTACCAGGAGAAAAATGGAAGTATTTCAAGTCATAAGTTTCTTGAAGATAATATGGATGACAAAATATTTTTTGTAATGAAATGACACAATAGAAATTTGAATAATCCAAGCATTTCCTTGCCTATAAAAATAATTTAGTCATATTTCAACTCTTTTGGTTTGACTGATGCTATATAATAACCTTAGCTTAAAATAAAAGAAGAGCTGATATCCAAGGGGAAAACTGAAAGGAATTCCTTGGATTTATACTTCCTAAGTAGAGCAGATAAGACTACTGCCACCTTAGTATGAGTAATTTATCGACACAAATAAAAGCTTATCAAATTCAGATATGAGACTCTCTGACAAAAAATAAACTGCCGTTTTGTAAGGGTAAAATCTTTCTAATGGAAAGCTCAAGAGAAACACCCCAATTTGGTTGATTTTCACTTGTGATTTGATAAAGCATAACTTGGAGTATCATGTGCATGAACACTCTAGAGTTATTTCTTTTCTCCCTATGGATGGAACAAATCTGTTCCAGCCAATTTCACTTAAATCAGCCAGCCGAGGTCTAGATACATGGTGGTGCAATCAGCAGGGATTTTCAGTGCTAGAATGTCTATTCCTCCAACAGAGGCTGACTGCAATGAAAGTTCTGACCAAAGCGGTTCTAAATACATTGTGAGTTTGAAAGACAAAGTGAGTTCCGGAAACTGATCATCACTCACTAATCAAGAAATCTTAATGTGGACCAAGCTCTGTTTCACATCCTACCAATCACTGTCTGTTTTATAGAGTTATAAAGCTAGAAAAAAAGTAGTAATTATGGAAGAAATGTGTGTATCACTATGGCTATTTCATAAATTGATGTTTAATTTCTTCTGAACAACATTCAAATCTTACTAGAAATGAAGATTCATTATCAACAGATTTGGTGGATTGTGGGTAATGATGATTCTGATATGAAGATATTTAACAAATATTTCTAATAGACAAGTAATGTTAAAAATGTTCATAACTTGCTCACAAAGGAAAAACTATAGGGACCAAATGCAGATCAGTGTCTGCCTGAGACTGAAACAGGGGTTGCTAACAAAAGACCACAAGTTATTTCTTGGGAGATGAAATGTTCTCATTTTGATGGTGGAGATTTTTACAAAGTTGTATATATTTAAATTATATTTTATTTACATGCATGTATCAAAATTCACAAAACAGGGTAGAACTTTTTATATATCAATTATATATCTGATTTTAAAAAGTAAAGCTCTAGATATCATGTGTGCTGGTACTTAAATATGTTTGATATTTTGCCAAAAAGATAAGATCTAGAAAAAAAACCATGCATGTACTTAAAACACAAATTTGCACACACAACACTACACTTATTAATTTCTCCCTACTCAAGTTGCCTATAAGAATTCAAGGAGACAAAAGCTTTGCTTTTCTTCTTGTGGTAGCTGCGTCCCACAGGAAGAACTGACAATAGAAAAGAAGTGTGACTCCCACAACAGTCCTTTATTACAGTAACAAAAACAAAGAAAACACCTCAGGCCAACCACAGACTAAAGTATCAAAGCAGTCACCTCCAGTAACTCAGATAATAAAACTCAAGGCCTGAGCTACAATACTATGCAGACATAGAAGGCTAGATATAAAAGGCTTTGCTTACTCAATTTCTCTTCCTGCATTTGACTTAACACATGGAATGAAGAGCCCTCACAATTAGAAAGACTCTTATATGTGCCAGAGATCTAAGAGAAAATGTGAAAGTCCTACAGATTGATGTGGGGATTCACTACAACCCTAAATTCTTTGTCTTCTGTGTTTGGTTCATATTGAGGAGGGTCTTTTTTCCTTCCTTGTTCACCCTCACTCTCCCGCAGTATTTGTAACATTCCTTTTCCATCATGGATCATATACCTTTTCAAGAATAGAAATTTATTTCTCAAATTATTTGTGCTGATCATTCCTCTCAAAATGTACATAAATGTAAAACTCAGTACCTTCGAGCCTACTGTGGTTTTAAAAATAATAGTTGCTGAGTAACTTTGTGCTAACCAGGATAAAATAAAGTAGTCTTTGGATTTATTTTGGGTTTTTTTTTTAATTCGATATATTTTAACATTCTGAATGGAATGGATTATTCCAGGATTTTTTTTTAAGATTTATTTTTTCATATAAAACTGGGGTACAGACCAGAGAGAAGGATGAGAGAATTCACCAGGGACAGAGTGGGGAGCAGAACAGGCAAATCAAGGAAGTACACTGCTGAGGGGAGCAGCGGGCGGGTCAGGAGAGGTCTGCAGCGCCATGTGGTCACCTCCGGGTCAGGCAGGAATCTACCTGGCTTTAGCTTCTCAATGCTGTGCTTTAACCCGCTGCGCCACCAGGGAGGGCCTATTCCAGGATTTTTTACAGGCACCATCATATGTCTAGAGATCACATCTCACTGAAACACTGATAAAAATTATTCCATGTATAGGTGGAGCATGCATGTCAGTAGCGAATTTTCTTTTATTTGAAAATGACTTATTTGTGACTTATAATACTATACGTGTGATATTGCCAGATTTGAATTACTAGGACTTCTATATCAGTATGGTCAATTAGATATTCTTATGAAGTCCTTTTAGTAGACTACATTTATCACTGTGAAAGTTATAAAATGCCTATTATGGCATTGTTAAGCCCTATGAAAGACAGAAATATCCCCTCCACAGGCAACCAAAGGGCTCTGTGGACTAAAGTTGGCAGTGAGTGAAGCCCAGGGCACTGACTGGCAGAGAGGGTGCACAACAGATACCTGAAGTAGGAATCAAAGCTCGTGTTGCCCTGTGAACAAATGTCAACAGAGAGCATGATGTTTTTACAATGGAATTGTACAGTGAAATTGTACTGTTGTAAAATCGAGAGAAAATGACCATAAACTTAGGTTTGTTGAAACCAGTAAAAGTACTTTTTCAAAAATGGGAGTAAAAGAAGTACAATTTCAAGTACAGCAAAATGAACAAAATTTACAACCAAGAGTAGCATAGCTTCTAAAAACATATTTCTGTAGGAAACAAAGTAACTCTAGAATGAAACTGTGAAATAAAACAAAAATTAAAAGTAAGTCAAACAGGCCCTCCCTGGTGGTGCAGTGGGTTAAATCACAGCACTAAGAAGCTAAAGCCACTTCAGCATGAGTTCGATTCCTTCCCTCCCCAGAGGTGTTCAACATGGTACGGCAGATCTCTACTGACCTGCCTGCTGTTCCCCTCAGCAGTGTATTTCCTCAGTCTGCCTGTTCTACATCCCACTGCCTCTTGTGAATCCTCTCACAGCCCCTGCACCTCTGGCCTGTATCCCAGTTCTGTATGCATAAATAAATAGATCTTTTTTAAAAAGTCAAATAAATGTAATGTGAACATGCTTAAATTGCAATAAGTTGCATAATTAATAAAAATAGTTCAAAGTGTAATATTTACCAAAAATAGCAGACAAAACCACAGGATAAAAATACCATATCCGTTGAGAAGCAGCTAATAAAAGCTCATTTGTTTCAAAGTTTTTGTATTTTCCACCAGAAGGGATAAAAAACAAATTGATAAATAATAATAAATAAATAATAAATAAATAATCATCATGATGGAATACCAAATAAATACATATCATCACTACATTTCTTTACTCTCAGAAATACATCATGGACTTCATATCAGATATTCAATTTGTTAAAAGCATTATACTTAGTGATTTATATCCCTAAATTGCATAGACATCTTAATGGAAACAGAAAGCCCACTTGATAAAAATAAGTACCACCTTTAATATTAAAAAAAGAACATGCAATATATTTAAAAGAAAATGTAGGGTAGATACTTATAACTCACATAATTCTCTGTGGAGAAATATAACAATCACTACCTTTTACAAATTCCAAACAAGACAAGTATGACATTACTAACTTTTCTATTCAACATTACAGTATTGGAGGTCTTAGCCAGAAATACAAAATGGCAAAGAAGATGTTTATTATTCTCAGAGGATACACACATATTTTAAAAAAAGGGCAAAAAATAAAGAAAAAAATCTAAGAAAACTGTATCCAATAATTTCTTTAATATAATTGTAAAATTGAGTGCAATATATTACACAAGTGGAATAGTACAGAAAAATCATATGACACAATTTTACATGTTAGTTCAGAAGGAGTTTTGGGATCTTCCATATGGCCAAAATGTCTACCAATATTTTTTCTGTAAAACAAGGGGTTATTTATTATAAGCACTCATTTCATTTCAAATTTGGTGGTGCAGAAAAGCCATCTAAAACTGTGTCTACAACAAAACTCCTGAACTTGGACTCTCCATGGAATGTCTTTTTCTCAGAAATATGCACTTTTGGCAGGCAACTCCAGAAGAAATGAATTGAGTTAGAGATCTGAGAGAAATTTGAGAATCCACTCCATACAGATTTGTACATTAATACTCATCTTTGCTAGTTTCATTTTGTTACAATCTACCTAAACCCTCTCTTAGTCATCTGTGAGAAAACATTCGGCCTAGACAAAAATTTTCAACATAAGAGAGAGTGATTCATTCTCCACAATGAGAAAGGTTGCTGGACTCTCAAAATGACTTTTCATAGCTAAGCTACTAGGAGGCCTCCCCAGGTCTAAAACAATAGAGCTTTTGTGTGTCATGTATTTTGTAGAAATCTTATTTTTTTAAAGCAGTAAATCATAGGGTTTGTTCTAATTGCTATCTTCTAATAATTGTAAATCTTAATTTAAGTAGGGGAATAAAAACATTGATTTTGATCTGTGAGTAAAGCTTTTAATGACAGCAATTGATCTTATTTTGTTTTTAGAACTGCACATTTGGTGTGACAATGATCTAAGATGAATGAATATGGAACTCCACAATGCTGTTTTCTAATCATAATTTCAACACACTATTTGGTGAATATCAGCCTCTGAAGATTTTCTAGTCTTTAGCAAATGTAGTCACAATGTATGACAGTGAACCACAACTTAAGGTAATTTTCAAGATTCTTGGTATACTTTCTGTTCTTGTTGCTCTGATGGATCTATCAATCACCCTATACTCCTGTTTTGCACAATTGTCCAAGTTAATGACTTTTCCTCTTCACTAAGAGTCATAGCAATGATCCAGACACTTTTGACTTATTCTTTATGTTATAACCTTAATAACCTGGAAAATATCTGCATCTGGTTCGATTTCTGATATAGTTAATAACTGTGTATGAATACCAGAGATACAATCTAAAATAGTTCTCCTTCTAACTATAAGGAATCCATATCCATTTCTTGTTCCCAAGAGGAAACCACAGGATATGCCATTACTCCTATTTCAATGCTAATCAAAATGAACCAGCAAACCAATTGGAAAGAAATGATCACATACATCATTTCTCTTGGTAAAGCAAGACTTATTTTATCTTATTATGGAAAATGGCTTTTTAAATCTTACCTACACTGAGTGGCCTAGACATGACCCAGAATTGCAATCACTTCCAATGCAGAGAAGTAATTGGACAGGGTCAAATTTGGAGCCAAGTTTTGAAAACTTATGAGAATCTTGACTCCAGTCTTAAGAATTGTCAATGAATCACATTCTGTCACAATGTAAATCTCAAGAGTCTGAGTAGAGAACATTTTGGCAAATTTCTTTGTCCTAATCATAAGTGATTTTAGAGACTATGCAGAGATTCTTCATTAAACTTTAATGGAAATGGTCTATACCTCATTTTCAGTATTGTATCTAGACTAAAAATATAGACCCAACAGAAAAGCTAAAAAGACACTTCTCCAAAGAGGAAATGCAGATGACCAACAAGCATATGAAAAAATGTCCAGCATCACTTGTAATAAAGGAGATGCTAATTAAAACCACAATGAGATTCTACCTCATCCCAGTGAGAATGGCACATCTTTAAACAACTAGCAATAACAAATGTAGGCGAGGATGTGGAGAAAAAGGAACTCTTCTACACTGCTGGTGGGAATGTGAACTAGTACAACCACTATGGAATACTATTTGGAGGTTTTAAAACTGCTAAAAATGGAGCTTCCATAAGACCTAGCAATCCCACTCCTAGGTATCTACCCAAAAGACACAAAAACACTAATTCAAAAAGATACCTGCACCCCCATGTTTATTGCTGCTTTATTTATAATTGGAAAGACATGGAAACAACACAAATGCCCAAAAGTGAATGACTGGATTAAAAAGATGTGGTACATATACACAGCAACCAAAAAACGATAATAATAATGCACACATGCCTTTTGCAGCAACATAGATGGAGCTGGAAAAGATCATGCCTAGTGAAATGAGCCAGAAAGAAAAGGAAAAATACTGGATGGTTTCACTCATAGCAGGAGTATAAAGGACCAGGGAAGACATTTTACAGGGATAGTGTGGGGAATAGGATCAAAAATGGGGAGGGGGAAGTGCACTGGCTTGTGGTGATGGCACACAGGTGATTTGGTGATGGGAAGCCCAAGGGATTACAACTGAGATGGAAAAAGGCACAAAATGATATAAAAATAAACTATATACACACACATATACATATATATGTATACACACACACACACACACACACACACCCATCTGTGCCTATTTGTGAAAATATAAAAAAAAAAATTAAAAAACCCTAACCTATTGTGATCTTCTCATAGCATGTCTACTAATGTTTACTTTCCCCTTAGTATGCACACATATAACACAGCTCTCAGTGCCCGGTTTCCATTTGGCCTACCAGAAAAGTAATTCTGTTATGACATAACTCATTTTATCCAACCTGTCCCCAATCCCACTTAAATGTAATAGAATGATTTACTTTCTGAACTACGCTGTTTTTATCAGTGACCTTTCTTTCCCCTTTTAAATTCATAGAAATGAATGGTATCCTGCTTCTAGTTGTATAACACACAGACTAAACCCCCCCAAAAAAGGAAATCCTCAGATGTCTTACTTACAAATATATCAAAATGTCATGATGAAGATAGGTATTAACACAGCTAATTATGACACACATTCACAGTGGTTTATCATGATATTGCTTAACTAGAAATATTGACAGCAAAAAAATATTAAAATAAAATTATATAATACTGGTCCTACCTGGTGGTGCATGGAATAAAGCACAGCACTATGAGGTGCTCCACAGCCCCTGCAGCATGAATTCGATTCCTGAACAGAGAGGTTACCCACATGGTGTGGCAGACCTCTCCTGACCCACCTGCTGCTTCCTTCAGCAGTGTAACTCAGTAGATATGCCTGTTCTGCTCCCCACTCTGTCTCTGTTGAATTCGCTCATCACTTCCCCAATCCACCTTTGGCCTATATGAATAAATAAATAAATCTTTAAAAAAGATAAAAATGTATAATACTTGTATATGTATGTGTAAAGAAGGCCAGTACAGAACATGGAAGCTATACAAGTCTACTTTCAAGTTGCTATTGACTTTTAGTCTGACTGTTTTTATATCATAACTCAAATTACATGTTTTCTGAATAATGAATGGGGGAAATTATATGACCAAGTTGAGGTCTCTAGTTGCATGTTTTCTATAAATATCTCTAATTTGATCATGTCTTCAAATGGCATATTACTAGAAATTTTGATTTTTGATATATTTAAGCACAGTAGTTGGTAATGAAAACTGAAATAAATAAGGCTAGGTAGTTCTTTTACCATAAAAATGGAAATAGCTTATTTAGCCAGGGTCCATTATTTTTAATAAAAATAGGTAATATGAAAATGCCCATGTTATGCTCTTTTACTTCCCCCTTTGACAAATGTCTGTAAATTTTAATAGCTAGCATAGCAATCATAAACTATCATTCACTGGCAGCATTGAGATCATATATATGAAATAAATACATAATGTAGCCTTAAGATGTTTAATTATAGTGGATCATGGATTTATTAATAAATAAGTACATTATGTGGAATTCTTTTTTAGTTGATTATACATCTGAATAAGTAGAGGAAGGATGTGATTTTCATTCCTTAGATAATAATATCTAAAATTCTCCATTCTCCTAGGAAAATCGAAAATAGATTTCTAGATTCCATTAGTAAATCTCATACTAAAAAGTTGGAGCTGAAAGATTCCAGTATTACTTAATAAAAAAGCTATTGCATGGCTGGATTTCTCTTCCAAAATACTTTTATTCATAAAGTAGATTTCAGAAGCTTCCAGGACTATCTTATACTAGTCTATTTTTCATTTATTTAAAGGAGAGAAAAATTTCTATTTGAGCCACTGAGATTGAAAATGGTTTAGTTTCAACAAAGAAAATGAGAGAAAAAAGAAAAGTAATAATATTTTTAAATGAAAAAATCATAATTGCATTGACTTAGATACAAATGCAATAATCTCCCTTTATAGTACAGATCTTAAGATATGTCCTAATTGCCAACAATGTCTATCTTATTTCCAGCACAATCATATATGTTTTATAAATAAAGAAGTATTTAAATGGTAGTTGAAATAGCTCAATAAATGCAAAGTAACATGTACTGAGAAAAGAAAGTTACAAGGCCTTAGAATGTAAAATGAAACCAACAGACTATATGGTCATGTATAAAACTAAAATTCTATTCCTATATTTAAATTAATTTTCTAGTTCACACAAAATATCTAAGAAATTAAGCAATTTTTTTAACTGAATAGGAACTCAGTAATCTTTTTTAATCCAAAGTCCATATCTTATGCTAAGACAGAAGTGGTGCCTTAACCAGAAATTCTGGTTCAAATGATTAATGACAAAGTGCTCCCAGATGAAACCAATTCCAAAGTGAAGGATTAAATGACAGAGCCTGAAAAGAATCTTGGCAAGGAGGTCAATCTGGCTGAAACTATACTTAGCTTGGTTTCACCTGGCACAATGCCTGGCATCTAACAGATATTCAACAAATCCCTGCAAATGATTGTCATGCCAAAACTGACCACTTAGAATGAAGAGGACTGGCAGTAATAGTTGGCTATAAGTTGCTTTGTGGAGAACTCATAACTTCACAGATGTACCCAGAGGAATGTTATGTTAACAGCACCTGGCTCTGGGCCAAGCAAAAGAGTTTTAACCAAAACTTTATAGTTTAAGATGTTGAATTGTGTATTCACTGTCCAAGCAGAATTGGAGCTTAAACCAAATCATCTTACAGCTAGATACCTTTGGGAGGGGATTTCACCTAAGTAGAATGGCTCACTGTATACTTAGAACAACACTAGCTGAGCTATGAAGAAATCACCCTCAAATTTAAATGTTAAACCAAATAAAAATTATTTCTCAAGTGGAAGCACTCTAACAGGATCCAAAACTTTGCTCCACAGACCCACATTTTCTTATCCTCTTCCTCTGCCATCTTCTAAAGTGTCATCTTCAGGAGCACTTAAAACTGGAGTAGAAGGATTTTATGTTCAGATTTGAGGGAAAGAAAGGGAAGAAAAAAGACTAACTGGTCTTAGAATCCTGATATATATTACCTCCATTCAATTCTCTTGAGAAAACTTAGTCATATATCCTATTTATCTGTAAGAAAGTTTACGAAATATACTCTATCCATATTCATGGCTGTAGTTATATAACAAAAGAACAAGGAATAATGAGTTTTTGATAAACAACTAGCCTGCTCTCCATGTATGAAAAATACTGCCTTAGTCCATTCAGATGCTGTAACAAGAGTACCATGGACTGGTTGGTGGCTTATAACAAATGAAAATTATTTCTCACAGTTCTGGAGGTTGGAAAGTTCAAGATAACCATCCAACAGATTCAATATCCGGTGAGGACCAATTTTCCAATTCACAGTGTCCTTCTATTCACTATGTCCTCACAAGATGGAAGGGGGAAAGTAGCTTCTGGAATCTTCTATGAGGACATTATTACCACTCATTAGGGCGCTGCCTTTGTGACCTAAATTATCTCTCAAATGCCTCACCTCCCAAATACCATCATATTAAGGATTAGTTTCAACACATAATTTGTGAGGTCTAAAAATTCTCAATTATAGAAAATACTATTTTTTTCTAATTGAAAATCATTATGATAGTTAAGATTGGTTATGTTTGAATCTGTATAGACTGAGCAAGAAAAAATAGTTCACTTTGCATAGGAGAGGGCACCCTTGAGTGGATGTTACATACAAGGTTTCTTCACTAGTACTTATTTCTTTGCTGATTATTTTTGAAAGCCCTTAACTTAAAATTTTCCATCCCATCTCCAAAATAAAAAACCAGCTAGCAGGCAAGTACCAGAAGGTATCTAGGGATCAGATGAAATTCCAAAAGTAAATGATTTACTTATATGTTAACAGGGAACAAATGATTTGTTTCAGAATATAAATTTTCTGTAGATATATTTACTGAAGGTGTAATTAATGTTACTTCTTTCAATTATAAAATTAAATGACAAAAAACAAAAGGGTGTAAAGGGCTTTCCAACTTCCATTAAGAATATTTTTGAATCAGACTTGCAATGATCATCATATAGATTACTTTCTATCATCAGGGTGTTATCACTGCCATGCAAAGATAGTTGTAGTTTAACTGTAACATAAAATAAATTTCAAAAAAAAAATTAAACCAGTATGTCCAATATAATATTAAGATGCATTATAAGAAATTTCTAATATTCAACTGTCTTAAAGAAACAAAATAGCAATTTCATATGATTCCACCTTATATTATGATCCTTAATTAACACATTAAAATATATATGAAATGGACTTCAGAGGAAAATTGATATATGTCCATTAAATGAACAGAATAAGTGTTTAAATAACACTTCATTGAGATTGTCCAAAAAACTCCCTTTTGTCTGAATTTCCCTAATTCTAGTCTATTTATATAGGGCCATTTACTAGCTAGCTAATTACAATACCTCCCGTTTACATAGCACTTTCCTTTCTGTCCAGCACTGTACTCACACTGGATACATGGAAATTCTTATGAAGCAGTCACTAGATTCCCTATTTTTACATGAAAAGGTAGACAACCATGCTTGAAAAGTCAGCTTCTAGAATCATATCATATCATATCATTTAGATATGATTGTGTGTGGTTGTGTGTGGTCGTGTGAGGTTGTGTGAGGTGCCCGACCTCCATATTTCCATAATATCTAGGTATATTTCACTATTGCTAGGTATTACCACAACACCTAAATTCTTGCCCAATTGGCTTATAAATTTTTACACATGTCCTGGCCTCCACTACAATGGTGCTATGTAGAAGACAATAAGTGTTTGCAAATGAAACAGTTTTCACTAGTAACAATTTGAGCATGTCCTTCCTCCAGGCTCACACTGTCAGCATTTAGGAGTATGGTAGAATAGATTAAGTATGGTATAATTTATTAAAGATAGATATGGGATGATTTTTGTTTGCTTGTTCACATTTTTGTTTTCTAACCCTTCAAGTATCTATATTCTTGGGCCTGACTTTCTATTCAAAGAAGTTACAACAGAATTTTTTTCCAGATTATCATAGTTTCTTTATGAGTAGCTCCTGACATTTCTTCACCAATAGTTCTGGTAACAAATGCCAAAGTAATATTCCTTTCAATTTTTTGTATATATAAATCTCCCAATCACACAAAAGGAAAGAGTGGGAACCTCAACTTTACTATATTCACTCCAAAAAAAAATTAGAACTAGAGTTTTAGATGGAGATTGTCACTACCAGAATCTAATGGAATGCATAAAACTAGCACGTTAAAATGACACTATTCTAAAAGCAAAAAAAGAATATAGAACGTAGGCATGGCAATTTAAAATATCTGCTACATTTAGACCTTTGACTCTTCAGCTGCTCATCTCAATTCTGATTGATTATCCCTCCTTTAAGCTTCTTGAGCAGAATGAATAACTGAATTATGCTACTTGCCCGAAGTTAAGCAGCTGTTAAAGAAGGGTCAGTCCTAAAACCTAAGTGTTCTGACTTCAGGGCTAGGGTGCTCATTGCTCACTACACCCCATACCACCACATTAGTTACCTTGGGAAACTTAAGGAGAATAAAAGATTCTGTTTATGCATATTAGGCACAGCATATGTAAAACTACATTTGCATAACTTATTCAATATCTTCCCATTCACTCTTCACCGTAGGTATGGTGTGGTATTTAGCCTTTCTCAAATTGTTTGAACTCAAGGGTTATGAGTTCTTTGGTCTCCATGGAAACACTGATGATATATTTGGGCATTGATGATTTTCTTTGTTATCCATGTTAGCTGAGAAAAATGTATAGTCGTCTTAGATAAATTGAAAATACAGTTTGCTGAAGCAAGTATTTTAAAATGAAGAGCATTTTTTTTCTTTTATCTACCTAAAATACAAGGTTTTGTTCTGATACTGACTTTCAAATCAGGAGTTATGTAGTAAGAAATCATATGATCTTAGCCTCTCATACTAAAAATAATATTGTTATATATTTTGTATTATTTATTTATGTATGCATATAGACCTGGGGTACAGGCCAGAGGAAAGGCAGACTGACGAAGTACACTGCTGAGGGCAGCAGTGGGCAGGTCAGGAACTGGCTGTGGCTGACCTTCTAGTGCTGCCTTTTAACCAGTTGTGCCACCAGGACAGGCCCAAGAATATTGTTCCTATAGCCTTAGTTAGTATTTACAACCACTTTCTAGATAAAAAATTTTAAGTAATATAAACATATTCCATCTACTTAACTGGTTACAGGTTACCTTTTATAACACATTTCTTGAGCAATAAATTCTTACTGGTTTGGAAAGTAAAAGTTTGGCTTTGAGGTTTATTAGTATAAGCTTGCTATACCTCAACTCGCAATTTTTAAGGGTAGTTTGAGGTAGATTTGCATTTTTGCTAACGCCACTGTGGTGCTGAAGAGAGCTATGGCTGAACAAGTAACAACTGTCATAGAACCTTTCTCAATGCCCTCCAGACTTTGGTAAGCACAATCTGTCAACCCATATAGAAGCAAAGGAGCTATAACCCTAAGCTTTACTTTTGATTTTACACACTAGGCTGATAGCAGTGTAAGACTTTCCAGTACTGGCACTTTGAAAGTGAATTCCAAAGTCTTTGAAATTTTTAATTTAATATTTACATTCATTCTTTCAAATAACGGAACTATGCAATCTTGTTAACAAAAGCAAGAGTTAGTAAAACTAATTAATTCTCATCCTTTTCTGTAGGGAATGAGATCTAATATCCATTCAAGAAGTGAAATCACTAGAAAACATGATTAAAGGATAATTCTCATGTTTCCTGGGACCTGAAAAATTTAAAAAGAGTTTTAAAAATTCAGGGTTCTCTCATCTTAGGTCAAAGATGTTTTATAAGTCAAAAAAATAATAAATCAAAAATTTTCATATTTCTTGGTTTAAAACTCATGGTCAAAGTCACTATATCCTTACAACTCCACTTGGAAAGTGAATTTTTGCATTTATTTGAGGATATCAAGGAAATTATTACATAACACACACACACAACTATGCAAAGCTAAACTGAACTTAATTTCCAAAAGTTCAGATATTTCCGTGCAAAAAAATCACAATAAAAAAGCAATTCTCTAGTGAGAAAAGCTCAGCTCCTATGCCACTTTTGATGTTTTTCAGTTTGATGTCCTTGAACAGAACCAACTAGAAAAAAAAAAAATAGATTGGAAGAAGAAAATGAATATTTCCTCCTTCAAAAAGAAAAAAATGCAATATGTGAAATTATACTCTAATTCAAAACTAAAGGTAGAAATCACACCTGCTCTATAGTGTAAGCTTAGAGCTTTATAAGTCCAATTTTTTGCAGCTTTGAGTATTTCATCAGTTCTGCAATGGTTCTATTTAATGTGCTTTTCGAAAAAAGACAAAAAGTTATGTTTCTCCAGTCACAACTATGATTAGGATAAAAACAGAGCTGGTCCATGGAATCTGTGCTAAAAGTTCTAGATTTTGCAGGGGGGCGTTATTTCAAATAACAGAATAAAATGAAAAGTGACCTTTCTGTAGGTCATCAATAGACAACAAATGTAGACATTTATTTGGGTTGTTATCTGTCTGTAATCCATCAGGCTTTCAATGCAATGAGCAAGGACTGATTCTTTTTAATAATGTACTTCTCTGTACATTAAAGAGAAGAGCCAGGGGTGAGTTTTTTTTTTTTTAATAGCATCTATTCCATCTATAATATTCCATATATAATGACTATAATTAGAAAAAAAAGTCTCATAATTTTATTATGTCAAGTACAAGAACATAAAGAAAAAAGGACCTTCAGGTTTCCTAAGTTATTTTTTAATTTATTCACTTCAGATCATGGCTATTCTGGACATAGAGAAGTGGGTCTGAAATTCTGGAAATGATATGAGAAGAGGTATAATTAACATTTACTGGAAGTCCTGGAAATGTATCAGAATCCCAAAGGAGGAAGTGGAAGTTGATATGATTTTCAAGGACTTATATCCATGAGCATGGACATCAATCTCCCAAAGAAAGAAAAGACCACATTAGGATATAAGAACAAAGAAGAAAACTATAAAATGAAAGTCATTATGGCAAGAATACACAGGGAAAGTCTCCTTAGAGGTAATTATTGTGGGATAGACTACAGAGAGGACTTAATATTCATTTTAATAAAGCAGTGGCTACAGCAGCTAGTTTTCAACTCTTTAAAAAATAAATTTCTTTATTTACTTTTAACTGAGGTAATATTTGGATACCCCAGTCAGGTATTACAGCCTAGTGCACCCACCACCAAATACCCATAGTCCACCATCATAGTTGATTATGCTTTTCCCTCTTGCTTTCCCACTTCCCTCCCTTGGTGCTTCAGTTCTGTATTCAGCAATCCAGGGTTAGTGTTTAAGCTTGTCTTCATGATTCTTAATTTTGTTACACTGTATACCACAAATAGGCAATCCCATCCATTTTTTGTTATTTATCTTTCTTTTCTCTTACTTATTTCACTGAGCATTTTTCCTATCAGCTACATTAATGTTGCCACAAATGGCATGATCAAAAACTCGTTTTTTAAGCGCTGTGTAATATCACTGTTATATATAACATGACTTTTTGATTCACTCATTTATTTGGGGTCACTTAGGTTGGCTTTTTGTTTTTTGTTTTTGTTTTTGTTTTTTTTTTTAATCCAGTAGTGTTTCATTACTCCATGTTCAGTCTCCATGTATTAAAGGATTTCCCTGCTTTCTATTAAGAGTTTATTTCCAGCTTGATACCTTTATGGTATGAGAGGATTCTAAATACGATTTCAATCTTTGTCAATTTGTTAACACTGTTTTGTGTTCCAGAATGGTATCTATTCTGAAGAGTGTTCCATGTGCATTTTAGAAAAACATATAGTTTGCATGGGAGCACATGTCTTATAAATACTGATGAGGTCTAATTCTCTATTTAAAGTTATTGTATCTCTATTTATGTTCTGTATAGTTATCTGTCCATTGGTGAGAGTGGTGTATTGAAGTATCATTCCGTAAGTGTGTTTTTTTCCCACTATTTGTTTTCAGTGTTGATAATAGTTGCCTAATGTACTTATGTAGTCCTTCACTTGGAGCATATGCACTGGCGAGTCTGCTTCTTGTTACCATATATTTTTTAAAGATTTATTTATTTATTCGTACAGAACTGGGGTACAGGTCAGAGATGCGGAGGGTGAGAGGATTCACCAGGGACAGAGTGGGGAACAGAACAGGCAGATCAACGAAGTACACTGCTGAGGGGAGCAGTGGGCGGGTCAGGAGAGGTCTGCCGCGCCATGTGGATCTCCTCCGGGGCAGGCGGGGATCGAACTCACGTGGAAGTGGCTTAGGCTTCTTTATGCTGTGCTTTAACCCGCTGCGCCACCAGGGAGGGTCACTTGTTACCATTTTTTTTTTAAAGATTTATTTATTTATTCATACAGAACTGAGGTACATGCCAGAGATGCTGAGGGTGAGAGGCTTCACCAGAGACAGAGTGGGGAGCAGAACAGGCGGATCGACGAAGTACACTGCTGAGGGGAGCAGCGGGCGGGTCAGGGGAGGTCTGCCACGCCATGTGGTCACCTCCGGGGCAGGCGGGAATCGAACTCATGCGGAAGTGGCTTTAGATTCTCAGTGCTGTGCTTTAACCGCTGCGCCACCTAGGAGGGCCCCCCTTGTTACCATTTTTAACAGAAAATATATTTTGGCTGATATAAACTTGGCTGTCCCAGAATCTGATTCTCATTCTCTTATTGGATTGTTTTCCAAAACTTTAATCTGAGCTTACATTTGACTTTGGAGTTTGGATGTGTCTCCTGGACACAGCAAAATGTTGGATTCTGTCTCCAACTAGATAATCTGTGTCTTTTTGTTAGAAAGTTCAGTTCGTTTATGCTTAAAGTGATTATTGATATATGATAATCTATTGCTGCTATTTTTTTTTCTTATTTTTTGTGGATCATCTAATTCCTTATTCAGTTCTTTTTTGTATATTCCTCTCTTTGGTTTAGATGTGTAAGCTTCTCTCAATATTTCTTGGAGGGGTGGTTTAGTGTTTGAAAATTCCTTGAGTTTCTCTGCTTGTGTTTATCTGAAACACCATCTTGTAGTACAGAATATTCTTGGTCACCAATTTTAATTTTTAAGTATTTGGAACATATTCTTCTATTCTCTCCTCACCTATAGAGTTTCTTCAAAGAAGTCTGTTAACTTGATCAGAACACCCATACATGTTTTCTACTTCTTCCCCTTTGACAGCTTCAATATTCTTTTCCTGAGCTCTTAGAAGAGTCACTACTCTTTCTTGGGTTGGTCTCACTTTACTTAGATATGTGGGAGTTCTTTGAGTTCTCTAGACTTGTACTTTTATTTGCTTTTCTTACTTCAGGAAGCTTTCCTCCATTATTTCTTTAAATACATATGTCTATTTCTTTCTCTCTTCTCCCTTTAGCACTCCTATTATTCTTATGTTGTCTTATCTCATGGAGTCAGGTTCTCTTTTCTTCTCTACCTGGGTTCTTTGTACATTTGCATCTTCAATTACACCACTCATTCTTCCACTTGATCTATTCTACTTCTGCTACTCTTTTCTGAATTTTTCATATGTTATTTCTCTTTTAAATCTCAAAACTCAATAATTATCTTATTTAAAGCTTCATTTTTCAGTCCTTAGTTTATTGATTTTATCTCTAAGGATATTTATTTGTTTTTCTGAGTTTTCTTTCATTCATTTGAATTTCCTTATCACTGTAATTCTATACTCTGTATCTGATGGGTAGAACAGAGCTTTAATGTTTTTGACATTCAGTTCTGGATAATTTTTCTCTGTGTGTGTTGTATGATTCCCTCTTGATTCATGTTCATATTTGCTGGGTTTTTCCTTCTACTTATTATTATTTTGGGACCCAAGGCTATATGTACAGCTTCCTCTGGATGTGATTCCTCCACATTTACTGGTGGGGGTTGTCACTATCTAGTGAGTAGCTGGTGGGGTCTCACAGGAGGTAGTAAGGTCTCTGGCTGCTCTGGCATATCCCTCAGCCTGAAAGCTTTTTAATAGAGAACTTAGAAAATTTCAGGAATATGAATAAATAAAACTGTTCAAAATCTTGGCAATAACTGAAAGTTGACAAATGAAATACTAATTAGAAAGAGGTTAATTTAATTGGTTGTATTTATATTTTTTTACATGGACTTAAATTTGTACATGCTGAGGAAATGATTTGGGATAATAAGAAAATGACTTAAACATCATAAAATACTAGGACATTGATACAGACTTACATTCTGGGTGTAGATTTTCTCTTGGAGTAGAAAAGGAAAAAACCTTTTCCTAAGTTGTGAAAGGCAGAGGTAAAAAGGAGTACAGGTTTAGAAACATATGTGAGAATAAGGATTTAGGATAAACCAAAATGCCTAGTATCTCCTGCCCAGCATCCTGAAACACTTATAGGTACTTGATTCATGCTTGTTTGCTGCCAATTTTTATCCTGTCCATTTTCACCATTGCACTTGCACTTTGTCATATTTTATCTGCTCCAATTCTATTCAAGTTCATGTTGTTCTGGTAAGATTTGCTATTTATCATTTAAAAAAATAATCTTTTCACTTGGTCAGCAAGGCATTCAGAAAATATTTGCCATCTGTACACCAAATATTATGATATTCCCTATGTCCCTATTTTGGGACACATTATTTTATGATGATGAGTTATGCATGATCTAGAAAATAGATCTTGCTTAATAAAGTACCTACCAAAACCAAAACATTCCTGTTTCCTCCTTTTTTTTCTTATTTAAAGATTTATTTGTTTATGCATACAGAACTGGGGTACAGGCCAGAGGTACAGGTGTGGTGAGAGGATTCACTAGAGACAGAGTGGGGAGCAGACCAGGCAGCTTGACAAAGTTCTCTGCTGAGGGGAACAGCAAGCAGGTCAGGAGAGATCTGCCATGCCATATGGGTCACCTTTGGGCAGGAATCAAACTCATGCTGAAATGGCTTTAGTTTCTTAGTGCTGTGTTTTAACCTACTGTGCTACCAGAGAGGGCCCTGTTTTCTCCTTTTTTATGATGAATTATATATTTCAGATGAAATAAATGACAGTCTGCTTTTTTATTTTCCATCCTCCTACATCAATTTAACTTGCAAATTTGTGTGTGTGTGAGTATATATATATATTTACGTAAAAAGAATTGACTAAAATCAATAAGTTGGATGAATATCATGCCTGGACACATGTTTGTAACATTTACCACACTGCTGAATTAACCATGTCAAATCCACTATGAGCAGTCTCTATAGCTTTTCTTTTTTCAAAGTAACCAATAAGCATATAACAAAATTCAACCAGAACATTCACACTGTTGTAAAGTAAAATATGAAATTGCTATTAATTTTCAGACTATTAGAATCCACCCTATTTTGAAAATGATGCTGTTTTATCCCCCTTTATAATATTTTTTCTTTTGCTTTTGTTTGCTTTTTTCCTTATGTTGTCATTTCTTTGCCATATTTTCTCAATTATATAGTAAACCCTATTTTCTTGGAAGAAAATATTCTCAAACCCTTTCATTCAGGAAAGAAAGTATTTTTAAATTATTCCAACATGACTAATGATAAATTTGAATATAAAGAAAAAATCAGCACTTGTCCAGATATCACTTAAGCATTCTCAAAGGGTGTACTTTATAGGTCTTAAACTACAATATTTTTAGCTTAAAAGAAAAAATTGTTTAGATTTTGCAGACATGCTTTTCTGTCTTTTGATTGATTGATTCCAAATATAATTCTTTATCTGTTTTGAGTCTCCTGATAACTATCAGTGACATTCTTTATCTCATTTAACAGATATTTTTCCTTAACATTTCCATTTGAATCTTTATTATAGATTCTAATTCTTCATCAAAATTATCCATCTGTTCTTATGTTCTGACTATCTTTACCACTAGTGATAACATATTAATCATAAATTTGTTTGGCTTATTAATCCTAGAGTTTGAGTTATTTTTCAGCCATACCTATTAACTGATTCCTCTCAATGGTCTGTTAGAATTTTTTTGCTGCTGTGTTTCTCTAATTTTGGGTGCAAGAGTGACATGTTGTGTTTCATGGTTGCAACAGCCAAAGTCCAGTCAGGGAAGCATAACTGATGAGGAAGTATATATACAGAAATTCATTGCAAAAAATTCATTGATGTAATTAAAAACTGGTAGGCATGTTTAAAATACATAGAATATCAAGAAGCACAGACTAGAACTCAAGGGCATTGGCTGCAGCTGCAGTCCACACACTGAATATGTTCACTCTGAGAGAAGATTTAACTCTCTCTTTAAGGTCTTTGAATTGAGTCAGAACCATCCAGATTATTTAGGATAATCTCCTTCACTAAAAGTCAACTGATTATATAATTCAATTAAATCTATAAAATATCTTCATAGCAATGTCTACATTGAACAGCTTTATTGAACAGCTGGGAACTATAGCCTAACCAAATTGGAATATTGAAGAGAACATTATAACTTTCATAGGAGTACCTTATCTAGAAGGACACTATTTCGATTCATGAAGATTTCACCCTCATGACTTAATGACCTACTAAGTCTTCGACCTCATAATAATATCACAGAGTGTTGGAGACCAGCTCCAACTATTGAGATGTCTGGAGGCAAGACAGGCAGGACCCTAAAGTGGGAAGGCGTCGGTGAGTAGAGATTCCTAAAAAAGGGGGAAAGGGAGAAAAAGGGAAAGGGGGGCGAGGAAGACATGGGAGTCGGAGTTGGGTGCAAGTCTTCCTGCTCTGCCTTCAGCAGAGGTTTATTTTATACATTAGGAGCAAGCAGTGGGATGACATCAGGACACGAACTGGGCTGAGAGATTACAATCATCTTTGTTTTTCCTAAGAACAGTTTAGGGTCATATTGCCCTTTAGCTAAGATATAACATTCCAAAATCAATCAAGGTTAAAAACAAGTACATAGGTGCACAAAGTTTATGACTAATATTACTATAGTGGAGATCAACTAAGATAGAAGTCCCTTAAACCTTATCTACTACTTAATGGGTTTTTGTTTTTCTGCCTGAATCATCCTGGGAGACAGAAGAGGAAATTCCTTGCTAATCAAATCTCTGAATAGGAGACATAGGTGGATTTCTTTATCTAAAGACTACATAGTAGAATCCTAAAAAACTAGCCAGAAGACTTCTGTGGATTCCTTTAAGGTGTAGCAGGTGGAAAACTTGATTAGTTTAAAAACAGGCAACCTGGATGAATTTTCACATCTAAAGACCAGACAATAGGAAGTTTGAGTAATTCTTTAGATGCTGAATAGAAGGCTAAGTGAGATAATAGAATGATAAGATTTGGGTTATCCTCCATCCGGCAGTGAGAGAGACTTTGCAAAAACAGCCCTTTTGCTTTTATTTATCAGAAGTCAAGTCACTTGACTTCAGAGGATTTTTTCACCCTGGTGCAGTGCTTGCTTGTCAAGGCAGGCAGGCCTTGTGCGGCCTAGGCAGTCCAATTGTAAGCTGAAAGTTGCTCAGAATATTTTGATATTACGGTTATACAAAAAAGGGAGGTCATAACATAAGTTAGCGTGGAAAGTCTGATTTTTCAGAGCAATTCTCCTCCATCCGGACCGTGTCTGACGACAGAGATTGCATAGCTCGTGTCGACAGAGGAGATTAATTTCTACCAAAATAACTTGGGGAAAGAAAGCACAATAATCCATGGCAAACTTCATAGTTAATTCCTAGGTGTTTAATTTCTTTTTGGTGCTACTATATATGGCATTGTTTCCCTAATTTATTTTTTATGTAGATTCCTTCACTCCAGATCATTCTGTCTTGCCTGTTAACTCCCAACACAATCAAAACTCTAAACAATACTTAATTTTAATAGTTTTACAGCAAGAGGTTTGTATGATGTAAGTCACAATGTGGCAGTCAAAAGGAAAAAGCTATTTTGTTGAGAACAGACGAAAGGGAACAGTTAAGAGGCTTCAGTAATAAAGTAAAGAAATGGAAGTGAAGGCAAGAAAAGTAGAAGGCTTCTAGACAGTTTTTAAAATAGACCTACTAGTACTTGTTGATGGATCAGATGTGGGTTATGAAAGGATAAGTAGTTTTAAGGATAATTCTGAGCCTTTGTTGAATCAAATGAAACATGAAGTGCCCATGTACTATGATAGCAAAATTGTGAAAGAAAATTAAATGAAAACTCTGAGTTGAGTTTTTTGTTATTTTTTCTTTTTTAGTTTATAATTTGATTTCAAAGTACTGATGCTAAATAATTATACCAAACAATCCCTTTAAGGGAAATATCATGTTTAAACTTTTATATTCAAATATATTTTCATTCTGTAATCTATATCATTGCTATGGAATTTCTATAGTGTACTATGTTGCTTATAATCAATCTATACATTTTTAAAGACCTTTCAACACAGACATCTCTAAACTACTATTTCTCCAAGATCTCTTGATAATTAATAATGAGCTGACAATTTTTACTCTGACCTAAAGATTGTTTTCTGAATTAATCTTGGGAGCCAAATTTACAACACCTGGGCACATTCTGATTCTTTACATTACTGGAGAAGTTATTGTTGATAAAAAGCCATGCTTGTTCCTTACATGATTCCAATAGAATTATTTTAGTAATGATAGAAATCTATTGTTGGCTTGAGAGTGTTCTCTAACTATATTATTTTTCTGGGGGATCTTTGAAAATATGTATCTCCTTAAAGTTTTTTGTTTTATATATCAGTCATTAAGGACAAAATATATGCAAGCATTTGCTGTAGAGACAGTTGAGTAACTTTAAATTAAGAAGAACCCCTCCTTCAGACACTAAAAAGACACCAACATTTACCTTTGAAATGTTAAAAATATGCATTTGTGTAATATGTTATCTTGTTACAACACATACACATTTTGAAAGAGAATTATGTAACTAAATTAAGAAATCTTTATTCAAAAATATTTTATAAGAAAAAGAGAAAGGATATTATAAGAGCAGATTCAGAAATAAAAATTATATCCTGTTAATAGAGGTTTAAGTTTTCATTGATTCTTTAGTATAAAGTAACACATTTCCCCAAGCTAATATATGAGCATTGATTTCAGGATTTCATTTTTTCCATTCACCTAAAATCTATCAACTTTCAAGGGGAAAAATGACTAGACATTCAATACCACTTTTTTTCTGCCAAATTAAAATGTTTTCCCTGCTGGGAACTAAATCTTTAAAAAGCATCGTTAAATTAGTGTGGAACCATATAAACTCTGTATTTGTGTTAGTTTTGGAAGTCTGGTATTAACACCACTGAAAACTGTATAATTTTCATAATGGCAAAAAATCTTGAAAATCAAATGATAGTAATCTCTGAGCAATGTCTAACAATGAGAATATCAAGTTATGAACTTATTATAAATATTTAAAAGTACTTATCATAGTAGCTAGTATAGGCTCAGATATTATTATCTACTCTGCACTTTCTTTATCCCTCTGTCAGTCAACAGTAGCTTGTTAGTATTTCTAACACTGATTTTATTGTGGCTTCTATTTCTTTCTTGACCTTCTCATTCATGGCAATGCATATATTATCTCTTATTCCAATGTACCCATATTCTAGAAGCCATGTTTCAAATAAAGTTACGAGGAAATTATAACTTAGATCAACACTATCACTTAGAGGCACTGTATGTTTACACACATCTCAAGTTAGCACTGCAACATGTCATTAATCTCTTCTGGTCTGTAGCTGCTCTTGGCTTTACTTCCCTGGTCATATCCCTTGGAGCTTAAGCTTTGGACACATATATATTCCATGTCTTCTGGTACACACTAACATCAAGGGAAATTTTTGTTCTTGCCTTATTTTTTGACATGATCAAAGACTAAGTTGGAACTTATTCAAAAGAAGACAGAGAGAGAAACAAACTAGTAAGGCATGACCATGGGATGCAAGGTAATTTTCCCCTGAGGCTAATTTCATTTAGGTACTTTAAGTTTGTTTTATGTTTTTATTTGTAGAACTCCAGAGATAGGAATACATAATATTTCAAACTCACCTTTTTTCATCTAGATTAATGACATAACTACTCTGGCTACTTTGAACAGCATCTTATGTTGTAAATTAAACAGTATTATGCCATGCTACTGAAGACAGCTCTTCAATGAATCTTTATTGTTATAAAATCTAATTCTCTTAATGAGGGACAAAAAGGCACCAAACTTCTCCAGACTCATCTTTGCCCCTAACTTTTCTACCAATGTCTACAGTATAGACTTAGGTTTGCCACAATGCATGACCATGTGTAACATGGTACTAGCTATTATGCAAAACAGGTTGAATCTGGATAAACTTGAAAATCCTTGACTAAATGATTGTTAGAGAACAGTTTAAAGTGTCAATTTTCCCAGAGTAATGACAGTGGATTGTAAATCTCCAAAAAACAGCATAAAGCATTTCTACCACAATTTGTCTATAATATTTTTTAATGAAACATCTTAAGTAGTACTATTTTAGCAATATTATTTTTTGAACCATGCACTCTCTTTCACCTCCAGTGCTAATGCTTGAGATGGCTTTCTTTAACTCTGTGAAATCCTAAAAATTGGCTATGTTTCAACCTATCTGCTTTTGAAATGGTCTCATTATTATACAGAGAACCCCACACATCTAAGAAAACAAACAAAGAACCCTAAAAACAGTTTTTCCCGAACATACTTGCATCTTGGAATGTTGGATTCTCTGGCGAAATATCTTCATGAGATTTTGAAGAGTGGTAAGTAGTATAAGAAAATAACATTATAAAAAGTTATCTAATATTCTTTTTTAAGTATGCTGGTGTGAACTTGTCTTAGACCTAGAAAATATTATAGGAGTTAAAGGATGAGCAAGTATAACTATATACTCTTCAAATATCATGTATTATGATAACACATTCACATTGCAAGAAGAGTGATAGATGGGTGATTGGCATGTTTAATTATATGGTTACACTTGTAATGAGCCTAAAATGTTCATCAATAGGCCTATTTTATAGAAATGCTTTTAAGGGAGCAAAATAGGGAGGGATGAACACAAGGGAATATGGCAATGGTTCACACATGATATGGTGGCAGAAGAACTATGTCACTACAACAATGCAAAGAAAAAGATTAAAAAATTAGAAAATAACATTAAATATGACCTATCTACTCCACAACCAGCTACTATCCTCAATTCAACAGCAGATTCTTGATCAAAATAAGTATAAAGGCAAGAACTGAGATTTTTCATTGACTCAACAAAAAACATTCTACCAACTATAACATTGATTGTTTAGATGTCCAACAAAGCAGTGTATGTATGAGCAGGTATTAGAGACCCCTTCACTGACCTATTCAACAGCAATATAAACAAGAAATAATCATTTAATTTTTAGACTACAGATCCATGACCATATATTTCTGCATAAATGTAGCTATTAAAGAAAATATGGTCAGAAAGTAGTCATTAATGAAAACGTGTATAGGACTGGACATGCAACAATATGTTTCTTTCAGTAGAAAACTAATGAATCTGTCGATTATAAAAACTTGGAAGGCAAATCCTGAGTGTATGGAACCCAAAGCTCTAGGAGAGTCATTAGAAAGAACATGTGCATTTTTGGCAACAATAATTTTCACTTGGCAAGAATGCACAAGAAAAATATAAAGTTGGGCAAAAATTTAATGGTTTCCAGAAATAAAAAAAGAGTATCTATAACATTCAGAAATACACAGTCTTAAAGACTGTAAAAGTTGTTTATGGATTTAAATTAGAAGAAAAATAAGACCCAGAAAGACTTAGTGGCAAATGTGCACATACATCCCAACATTTCAACCAAAGTCAGATTAATGATTTGAATTTCACACTCTTAACTTGATAACCTATGGGAAAATCTTTATTATCTTGAAAGAGAGGCACAAAGTGCTAAACTGAGAATGTCATGGTTGAGTAATAGTGCCCTAAAGAAAAGACTTCTCATTGGAGGAATTGCTCATTAGGCAGAAATAGCCATTCTCAGGAAACCTGTCAGACTGGTATTCACTTAAGCAGATTGGCCTCCAAAGGAAAACATTGAAATGGATCCCAAATTACTGTGGTTGGAATCTAACAGCCAACTAGACTCCTAATAGGCAGGTTCTGCCTGGAAGGGAGACCTGGGGGACACACATCTGTGGTAGTCATGAGGACTGCTATCTTTTCATTTTGTCAAGTATCATTGAATCAAGGATCATGGAATCAAGGATACTAGCTACTTAATTGCACCATTATTTTACAGAGCATTAAATTTTTTCTCACAACAATTTTAATTATAAAACTACTATTTTTTCTATGTGATTTACTCCTATATCTTTCTCAATTATAAAAGAAGTTCAGTGAGGACTGAGATTTTTGGCCCCTAGAAGTCCAGAACTAAAGACAACTCTAATATATGATTTTTCTCCAAAGGAAAGTAAATCTTGCCTAACTAAAGCATTTTATAATACAGCTACTATTGTCTATGTGGAGTTTTTTTTTTTTTTCTTTTCTTTCCATTGTCAATCTTAAGTGATCTGGGTTTATTTTATTAGCAAAGGTGAAGAATTAATGTAAATCCTCACATTCCATTTTTATAATCCAATTATTTTCATTTCATATGTCAAGCACTATCTCAAATAGACCTTTTATATAAAGTTTTAAATACCACCAATATATCTATACCGTGACATCTTCATATTTTAATTTCTCCTTAATATTAAATCACTTTATTATTAAAATAAGTTCCCATTTATAGTCTTCTTTTGAATCTTTTTTTTTTGCACTTTTAAGTGTTAGTATTTTTCTAGAAAATAAGCATCTTTTGTATCATCAAAAAAAGAACAATGTGTATTGTGTGGTGTCTTTTTGTTTTGGTTTGTTTTTATCCACAGTTAGAATATATAAGTCTGGAAATAAGAAAATGAAATTTAAAAGCGATCTTTCATGTTTATTCTTCAAGATTACCTTGAAATTTTTCCCTGGGTTTTGTATTTTGTTTGTTTAGTTTTATTTTCATTGAGGTGATGTTGACTTAGAAAACTATGTTTTAGGAGTACAGGTTCACACTTCTTCATGTTACCATGTCACACCCAACAGCACAGCAGGAAGATTCCACTAAAGTCCATTGAGCCCTGTCACCCTTTGTAACCTGAGTTCTGCAGTCAGAAACAAAGGTTTATTTGTTTCGGTATCTACTCATTGGCTTTGTATTTCTTCCACATGTAATGAAATTTTCTACAACTTGTTTTTCTTCTTCTGACACATTTTGCTTCACATAATCCCCTCCAGTTCCTTTCATGTTGTGCAAATGACAAAATTTCATCTTTTTTAAATAGCTGAATAATATTTCACTGTGGTATGGACCACATCGTTCTCCAATCATCTGTCATTGCGCACCTAAGTCAGTCTGGTGCACTACCTGTATATTCTCTTTGGAGAATTGAACAACATACATTGTTCTGTCCATTTATTAATTGAGTTATTTATTGATGAGTTGTATGAGCTCTTTATATATCTTGGATATTATGCCCTGTGCAAGTATTTTACTCCATGTAGCTATGCAGTAGGATCCCATTTCACATGAAAGTTTCTTTCACAATGAAGAAACTTTTCAGCTTGATGTCCCATTTATCTATTACTGCTTTTCTTTCCCTTCTCATTTGGAGTCAAATTCCCAAAAGGCGTTTCTGAAGCCAATGTCAGGTAGTATATTGCCTATGTTTATGGTGTCAGGGCTTAGATCCAAGTCTTCCAGCCGTTTAAAATCATTTTTGTCTGTATATATCTAATTTCATTCTTTCTCTTGTGGTTGTCCAGTTTTTTACTACTGATTATGATGTTAGCGTAGATTTGACATATATGGACCTTATTTCATTGAGACATTTTCTATCCTGACATTATTGAGAATTTTTATCATAAATGATGTGAATCTTGTCAAATGCTTTCTCTGCATCTATTGAGATGACCAGATGGTTTTTTATCCTGGTACCTTGACCGTGCCAAGCTCCAAGGATTTCTCACTTAGGCACTGCGGGAGGGGACGTGGCAGTGGTCTGAGAGTCCAACATCCAGGTTAGGTGTTAGCAAGGAAGGAGGAAAGTAGGTTGCTTAGTGCACAATCTAACCTGGCTGCTGCAGCTGCTTGAAGTGAAGGAGACATCAGCCACCACAGTCACACTCACATTGCACTGATGCAACATTCCTCACTGCCTCACTCGTGAGTCAGTGGCCTGATGCAGTCCAACCTAACTGATCTCAGTAGAGTTTTCCCTAGAGGCTCAAGAAACAGAAGAACATTCAGAGAGGTTGTGGTCTTGGGCTGCAGGCAGGTTATTGTGAGTGGCTTTATTCTTTAAGCAGGCAGGCTACTCAGAAGCCTGACAACTCCACTTTGCAGGTGGGATGTAGGGTGTTTCAGAGGACAGTGACAGCCAACTCACTGTAGGCAAGTCCTGGTGGAATCTCTGGTAACCACCTGCTCCCAGCAAGTTCCAAAGACAAAATTTTTCCCAGCAGTGCACCCTCCTACCATAACTGTCAGAGGATGAACCCCTCCAAGCCTGTGGAACCGGAGTTAGGGAGGGGTGTGTTTTTCCCCAAAACTGCAACTGCTTGCTGTGGGAAAGCCCTGAACAGAGCTGTGATCACTGTCTGTCCCCAGCTGTATGCTCCTAGCACAGCCTACAGAGAAAATCTGCATTACTCTGGGCTGCTGTGGCCTGGTAGCTACAAGGCCTGAGGAATTCAGAAGAGGCCTCAGTGGCAGAAAGGCAGGGTGATTTGTTCTCCAACTCCAAGTCCTGATTTGATTTCGGCAAGTATGGTTTCCATCAGTGCTAGCACTGTAGAGACAAGGGAGAGACAAGAACATATCAAGCAGCTACTCTGTCCTACTCCATGTATGTTCAAGTCCTGGATTTTTACTCCCAAAATTCCTGTAGCTCTCAGGGAAAAGGTCCTACTTGCCACACCTGGGTGAGTGTATTTTCTTCTCTGACGCAAGCTGGAGCACCCAGGGGAGTAAGTCTTTCACTGGGAAGAGTCTGTATCCCTGACATGCCTTCTGATCTTGGGTCACAGTGCCTCCCCCATCGTCTTCCTTGGTGGCTATGTGTCTCAGGCTCTCCTACTTTTTCTAATAGCATCTGTCTCTTTTCCTGTGGGGACTCTGATTCTCAAATCCTCATTCTTCTTCAAAGAAGAAGAATGCTCCAATATAGATGCATGCAGGTGTTGGCTGTGCCTGTGGGGAAGAGGATCCAGGATCCTGCTAGTCAGGCAACTTGACTTCTGCTCCATGTTTCATTTTATTTCCTTTGTTCATTGTTATGCTGCTGTATGCTGGCATTGTATCTTAGAACCCAGAGGAGGAATTCTTCCACAAGAAGGCATGCAAGTGTATTCATTAAAAAGGTCAAGTCCCTCACTTGACCTTTTTGGATTTTTTATTCCACTGCATGAAGAGGAAAGCAAGGGGCTTTTGCATAGCACAAAGTTTAATAGAAAAAGTGTCATAGCTACTACACTGCCGGCACATGTCCAAAATCTGGGAGTATGTTTAAAACACCTTTCAATGCAGTAATGTACAATGGCAAAGTATAATTGCCAGTTTGCCAATACAAATAGGACCAGGAAATGCTCAAAGTCCTGAGAAATGGAGGTTAGACTTACCTACTGCGGTAGAATTAACTACTCAGACTGCAAAAGATTTTATATAAGGATAAAGAAAACAATATATAATAGAGGAACAAATTGTAAAGACCAACTATCAAACTGCACAGTTGCACAGATAATTACAGTAACAGTTAACACTTTTTCTTTGTTGTAATTATATGTAGATTCATTTGTACCTTTTTTCACTAATTTCCCTCTCTGATTTTATATGTTCTGGGTTGAATGTGCTTATATTATAGTTTATTTGTTAGATTATAGTACATCAACAAGAGAAGCTGTTTGAAGGATGATCATCACCCAAAGATGGATTAAAAAAACTTGAAGTGGGGCCCTCCCTTGTGGTGCAGTGGGTTAAAACATGCCACTACGAAGCTAAAGCCACTTCAGCATGAGTTTGATCCCTACCCAGGAGGTGATCCACATTGTGCTACAGACATTTCCTGACCCACCCGCTGTCCCCTCAGCAGTGTACTTTGTCAGTCAGCCTGTTCTGTTCCCCACTCTGTCTCTGGTGAAACCTTTCACTGCCCCTGCACCTCTGGCCTACATCCTAGCTCTGTATGCATAAATAAATAAATCTTAAAAAAAAAAAAACTACTTACTCCATTTCTGAGTAAGTAGGTATGTTTTCACATATACAATAGGTGGTTGCATAATGATATGTGAAAACATATTATTACTGTTTTTATTTCAAAATTAAATTGATGAAGCAGATATACTTGCATCTATGATTGTCCCAACCCACAGACTATAGAATGTAGTTAGTCCAATGAATGATCATTCCAAACCCCTTTCCTGACTTTGCTGATGCTATTGAAGCTGGAAATCCAAAATGATATTTTCTTGAAATAGAGATTTATAGAGAGAGAGAATCCTCTAAAGATGTAATATTTGGACTTACCATGAGAGTCATGAAGTGGTAGTTGTACACTAATCACTAAAAAACACTTGTCATTTTGCTGCCTCTAATAAGGTTTTATCTAGCCCTTGCTTTCAGTCTGAGTCGAGTGTTACAAACAGTATCTTAAATAGCTGTAATTTAATTCCATCTAAGTTCCTACCCCCCCCCACATTATTCTTAATTTAAAAACTAATGATGGCACCAAATATGTTTTAAACTATGTCTGTAGATACTAGATATTAAACCAAATACTTCATATGCATTATACCATTCCGTTCTCCAAATGGCTCTATGAAATTGGGTTTGTACTGTGATTATTAGGTTAGTTACCATCATAACTTTAGACCTTTGACGGTAAGGACTGTAACTGCTATCAGAATGGACAATATCTAATGACATAAGAGAAAGCTTCTACTGAGATGAGAATAGCTTGAACTTCATAGTCTGTGAATAAACTTTCACTGAGTGAATGAATAATTGTGTTAATATCTTCTTGTCTCTAGAACAATAACATTTTTTTTTTTGGTGCATATAGAACTGGGGTACAGGCCAGAGATACAGGGCAGTGAGAGGGTTTACCAGAGACAGAGTGGGGAGCAGAACAGGCAGACCGACGAAATACACTGCTGAGGGGAGCAGCAGGCAGGGCAGATCAGGAGAGGTCTGATCCACATGTCGCACCATGTGGATCACCTCCCGGATGGGAATCAAACTCATGCTGAAATGGCTTTAGGGTCTTAGTGCTGTGCTTGAACCTGCTGCTCCACCAGGGAGGGCCAAGAACAATAACATTCTTAAGAATAGGAACAGGCCTCTTATTATTAGGCATTATTTTATGGAGTTGGGCCAAACATGAAAGCAAAATTAAATATAAACTTTTATATTGACTTTAAATAACATGTAAAGTAAGATTTAAAAAAAAATAAAAAGCTATCACAATATATGGGAACATAGAAAAATTACCAAAAAACTATTATTGAAGAAGTAAAATATATTGTTAATAAGGAACAATGATCATTTTAGGGCCAGAATCAAGAAATCAAACATAAAAACATTTCTTCTAATTCGTGAATTATATCTTGTCTGAGTTTACTCATCTTCAAACCAGTAGTTTGAAGGATGAAGAATATTAAATCAACCCCAATAACTTTCTGAACTAGTCTTATTTCTAAAAGAGAAGTATTTGTTTTATTTTCTTATTGACAAATTAGGAATAGCATTTACTATTGCATAGAATAGTTGTAAGAAGTTGAGTTATTCTCCAATGTAGCTTATTTAATGCTGCCTGCCGTGGAGTTAGACTTGAGTACCAGTTGCTATTATCCACTACTTCTAATTAGGCAGGAGTTGATTTGTTTTTAACATAATTCCAAAGGAAGGGTATTTTCCTTTGGATATTATATTTTCCTTAGCAGTACAGTAAGTTTATAATGTATATGATGATGGTAACATGGACTGCTTGTGGTTCATAATTTGTACTATGTGAAGTGTGTTTCATTTTTGACACAATTAGGTAATGCTATTTTCCTTTGGGTCTGACTTTCTACAGTATATGGGGAATACTCACTAAATTTCTGCAAGAAATCTTCTTCTGCAAGAAGATTGCTGAGCTTACTTAGCATGAATCCTTCATTCTACAACCATGGACTAGAAAAGGGAAAAAAGAAAAGGACCCATAATTGATTTTGCTGGAAGTACTAGACTCCAGTCATCTTCAGGGAGGAATAATAGTCTGAGCTGTTTGTATTAGAGGTTTTCTTTCTCTCTTTTTGCATCTTTAACAAAACAAAAATATAAATATTGCTTTCTTGGATTTTTATCCACTAGAGAGTCTTTGATATATCAGATTGGAAATCCATCTAAACCCATCTAAATCTGAATGAGACTCAGAAGGGTGCTTATCAAAATACTGGTTTCTGGGTTCCCAGAAAAAAAAATTCAAAGGAACCACAGTATCTTGAAGTCTGAAGTGTCAAAAACATTCCAGGGGTTCCTAAACTACACTTGAGGAGACACTGTCCAGAAACTTTTTTCTTCCATGTCAATTTAAACTACTAAAGGCTACAGATAGTTAGAGGATGTAGATTTGATGGAAATTTAATTAGATGTGTCTATTCCCTTGAAATGTGAAAACTGAGAACTAATTTTAATGTTCTTATTGAATGTTATTTTTCACTTTTATATTCCTTTTTCTTTAGAATAAAAACCTTGATGGAAATGAGACATTAACATTTGAAAAGTACAAATTGGTCTATAGTAATGTAATTTAGAGTAGATGCATTCATCAAATTAGAAATTATCAATTTAGTGATTAAAATTTAGGTATGGAAAATTTTTTTGGTGATTTCAGTTATTAGAACATTTTATATACAGATCGTCATTATTACAAAACTCTAAGACATAAAAAATAGCTTAATGCACGCTAATACTATGTAAGTTTCACCTGCACAACAATGATATTTCTATAATAATAATAAAAGGTAGGTATTATATAACTTGTGGTTTTCAAATAAGTTAGCTCTTGGAAATTTTTTTTCATTGTATTTTTCAGGGTTTCTTTGGATTTTGACAGTGTTTATACATTATGGCTAAAGAGCATCTGAATATAATAAAAATATAGAATTACATATTTTAAGCATACTGAATAAACAGATTTCCATGCACCGTGTGACATCTGTACCTACAAAACAGTATCCTGAAGAGGATTAGTTGTCTTTCTGAGATTTAAGTGTCCTTTGTTATCTGGTCCTTTGAAATATAAGCAACATTTTGAAGGCTACATAGGTTTATAGATTTTGTCTATGTTAATTTCCTTAGGGATGAAACAGATTTGAAGTCCAAAGTCGGTTTCAGTTATTTTACAGAGGGGAAAAGTAATAGAGATTTTATAGGAAAAGGTGTCGTGAGGATGCAGCAAGAATGGTGAAAACTTGCCTGATAGAGCATAATGATCTAGAATACATCTCTAAAGTTTTGAAGTTTTGAAGTGTGCCTATCTGATCTTACAAGACAAGCAGGATGTGTTGTCTGCAAACTTCTTCTATCTCTTATCTCTCTCCTTTACTTCTTTCTATTCTCCTTATTTTTCCTATCTCTTTCCCATATTAAGTAGAGTCACAGTGATGTCCTTACTGCCTCAAAAACACGTAAAGAATTCAGTTCCTCTTCTAAGAACTTGGATTGCCTCCCTTTACTCAGATTATGTCATGTCATCCTTTGACTTGCAGCACAGACATCACCTCCCAGGGAGACTTGCACTCCTTTGTTCTCTGCTGCTGCACCCACTGCTTTGTTTGTTCCATATTGCAGCTAGTCATCTTAGTATTTTACGTTGTTCATTGCTGAATAGTCAGCAAAATCCAAGAAGGCAGGAAATATAGTCACTAGGTAAACTACTCTATATCAAATACTTAGCATGAAAGCTCAAATTCATTTGTTAATTGAATGAGCATATTTAATTTTTTTCAATAGTATTAATCATATACACACAAATCAAGTACTTAAGTCTCATTAGCTTATTTCCTTTCAGGACTTGATTTCTAAATACATTAGCTTGTCACTAATACTGAAACTTCTAAAGAATGAGAATTTTACTTTTTGTAGAAATCAGAGCATGTCTTCAGTGTTTTATATTGATTAACAAAAAAGGGGGATCCTATAATTAATTGTTTTCATTTTATATGTGGTTCAAATTAAGATTATTGAGATTGTTATTATTTTTCAAAATAACTGCATGTCTTAGAAAGTTTTTCATAGAGGTGTTTAAATTAAAATGTATTCATCTGAGCTACAAATAAAATTAATATGACTTTTACATCACTGCTGTCGGGAAAAAATATGTAACAACACCTCTAGGAAATCCTGACTATTTAGGTTAATGCTTGTTTACCCTTTCTCCATCCCACCTAATGCTGCATAACTGTGAATCAAATTAAAATAAATTCTTTATATGCAATGATAAATGTGTTCATAGATGTATTTATTACTTACGCTTTGGTGTCATGGAAAGTAGAAAAGCAATTCTAACAGGAAGGTAAAAAAGAACTTTATATAAAAGGAACTGTTCAAGATAGAGCTTGGCATATGAAATGAATATAATTGGATTATAGAAAACAGAATGTGGGCATTTACATAAATCCTTCACCTGTGCTAATAAAACTATGATCACTAAAAGCTGACAATGGGAAAAGAAAATTCCACATATACTGGACTATAAAATACTGGCTTGCATTTTTGAAAAATATACATTTTTTTGAGAAAAATTCAAATATTAGAGTTGTTTACTGCATACTAACTTATAGTGGCTACATATATTACTTTACATTAACTCCGCTTATAGTAGAGAAGGAGGTATAAGTAAATTATCTAGAAAATGTAGGATGTTAGGATTTTTTTAGGATTTTAGGATTAAAATGTTTGAGGGAAAAAAAATCAAATTGGGAAGAGTGAAGGGAAGTTTGTTTTTATAGGGTGCGATTTTATAAACAATGACTGAAGAATACCTGAATTGGAAAATGATATTTAAATAAAATATGAAAGTGATAAGAGTTAAACTTAGGTCTAATGAATTGTTAATTGGGCAAATTGTAACTCCAGGGCCTATAATAACATCATATGCATTGTGAGCACTCAATCAATATTTGTAGGATATGTGCACACATAATACATTGAGTAATGATAAGGATAATGTATATAGAAGTAAGTATCAAAAGGAGAGACTGAAAATTGTTTGGATTGGATATGTGGGAGAACATTAATTTTCTAATTAGAAAAAAGAAAATTTAAATTTTACAGGCAATGAGGAATCTATAAGTAGTTTGAGATACATTTCAGACTCATTTTTGTTTGTTGGGAAAATAACAATGTAAATCAGTAGGGGCATTAAGACACCTTTCAGACAATCCAATTAGAAAGACAGCTGATGGCAATCCATATATATTTGGGACTGGCAGTAGAGGTTACACAGAGAAGTTTTGAGGATTTGGACATGCTTTTTTATATATTACTGACAAGATTTCAATAGTACAAACACAACTGAGGATGAGGCATAGAGTGTAGTTATTAACAATTTCCAAGTTTTTGATTTTTTGACTGTGGCAAATGCACTGTAAATCTAATTGACAGAAGCATGAACATCTTGGCTTGGGAAGGATAAAATACTCAGTTAAGCTTTGTACAGTTGAATATGATGTGTTTTGAATTATAGATTTGAATATAACTGATTTATTGAACTACAAATATTAAAACAAAACACTATAAACATGAATAGATGTCCAACTATGTATGTCTGGGAGTAAAGAAATTTAGGGAAAACAATAGAGGGAAAGTGTTTGTGAAGCAAATCATGACAGATGAGGTGGCATTGGCCAGTAACAAGAACAGAATATAGATTATTCCAGCCTGGATAACATTCATGTTTATGAAGTGCTGCAATTATGTAATGTGGACAAAGAGGATACATATATTTATACCACTATCATCTTTATTTATGTGACTAATATATACAGTCAGACAAACAAATTTACGTTGTATATGGAGGTGGGTTCCTTACATTGATTCCTTACATGAACCTTTTTGGGCTTCACTCTTCAGAGTACAGAGCCAGATTATATTCAAAGTCCTTAGGGGAAGATTTGCTCCTATAAAGCATCGGCATGTTTCTAAAAGCTATAAAGGACTTTGCTGGATTTGACTATTATGAAAACAGACTATCACCATGGTCACTTAAGTGTTTGAAGAGGATTTTGTTTATGATGAAGTGTTTGTGATATTGCTTGTCACTTCCCATTACCTTTTGATCAACATGATAACAGGAACGGCACTGCCAGAAGCAATCGACTTTGACATTGTGAACGCGTTTAATGGAGTTCAGTTATGGCAGTGAGTTTCATATGCTAGTCATTTGACTTCCAGTATAATCAATTATTATAACTTTGGGGGACAGTTAAATTGAGTGACCTCTAAGGCTGCATGCTTGAAATAACATTTTAGTAAATCTATATAATATATAGGATAAGTATAGTTCATAGAAGTCGCACTTAAATGAACTTTAGTTCATAGAAGTAGCATTTAAATGAACTTGGTAGACAGCCTATTTAAGAATATGACTGATGCTTTTGCAAAAGATGATATGTATTTATGCTTCCGTGGTCCAGACAATTCTAAAGAAATCTCTAAAGGGTAAGAACCAGTTCTTTGTTTTCCTTATTACCTTTATCAGACATTTTAACAAATATTGTTGACACTAGTTCAGATCCCACTAACTTTATACATAATGTATAGATTAAAATATACTATTAATAAATTTAGAAAGTAAAATATCAGTTATTACTATAGGTGCCATGATATTTTCAATGTTTGAGCCAATAAAAAGCAAATTGTTAACTAAGTAATTGATAAATTATTCAATTAATGTGTATTTCAATCTGCCTTCCTTTTATATATATATATATATATATATCTGTATATGTATCCATAACTAAAAACATATAAATTTTATTGTAATGTTATAATGTAAGATATCAAATCAAAACTAATGGTTCACTACACTTTAAGAAAAAAACAAATGCCAAATGCCAATGCCAAATTACAGTGGACAGAGAAGATCTCATGAAATGGAAGAGACTTGCAAGAGACT
Source organism: Condylura cristata (assembly GCF_000260355.1). Lineage (NCBI taxonomy): Eukaryota > Metazoa > Chordata > Mammalia > Eulipotyphla > Talpidae > Condylura > Condylura cristata. The sequence goes on from NW_004567110.1 coordinate 19,834,446, forward strand.
TGCAAGATTACCTTTACATAGAAATTTGATCAACTTTCCCCCCATTTAACTGACTGCTTTAAGAACATATATACAAATATACGACTAATAATGTGACTAATAATATATGACTAATAATACCAACATCTGATGAGTATAAAAGCCATTTTCTTCTATAAGTACTTATAGCATTGTCTGTTATATTTCCCCACTATTTGTCTATTTACATGTGTTAAACTGTTCATCTTGAAATCATATTAGTTTACCATAGTAGGTGTAAACATTTAATGACTAGTAATTGATTTGTAGCTTGTCATTCTAATCAACTAGAGAGTCCCAGTCTTAGACACAGATTGAATTATTTCACTCAGTGATTTTCTGTCTCCCATAAACATTTTTTTTTATTTTCACATATTGATCTCCAAAGACAGAAATTCAATCAGATGTATAGAATAACAAAATGTATCAAAAAAAAAAAAAAAAAAAAACAAGGTAGTGGAAAGCTATGGAAAATTTGCTCCCATAATGCCCAATGCAGGTCGGCAATTGGTACATTTCAGGCATGCGTCCTCACAAAACAAGAACCATTCCTGAGTTTCTATAAACTAGGTTGTAAGCTAACAACAATTTAATAATAATTAAATCAGTAGCAGTAATAATAATCATAGTGAGATATTCATTATTGCAAGGACTAACACATCTGTGATATTTAACACAGGCCTTGGCACGTAGAAAGTTATGGGTAATGTTATGCAGTAGTGTTATTGCTGAAATAGTAATATCACCACACCAATACTGCCCGATGACTTCCACCACTGCTGTTAGTTGATTTGGTGTTCCACAAAATAGAGACCTGAACTTATTTTGAGATTTTTACTTTAACTGAAATGAAAATAGCAATCTATTTAATGGACTAATCTATGGAAAGAGGAAAACAAAAGTTTTCTTATTCTAATATAGAAATGCTATATTAGAATAGCATTTCTACTGAGTTTTTGAGGTCAGAATCAAAAGTAATCTGAGATTTATGCAGAGTATGAAAACTCATCTCACTAAATGTTGCCTTCTAAATTCATTGTTCTTTGTCCTTTTTTACTCTAGTTTTACATTATCATATCAACATAAAACAGAATCACTGTTAAGTGATAGTAAAATAATTATTATATCATATCATGAGCAAACAGTCATAACAGTCATGCAAATTTTAATATCTCATTTGCCAATATTTCAAATAATTTATGAACTTATATGATAATAACATGACTAACATTGACTGTTGGTGAGCATAATGGTCATTTTGGTGAATAGTTGGAATATATTAACTTTTGTGTTAATATATTAGTTTACTTTTTTGGATTGAAATTCTACATATTAAAACCAGTATAGAGAAATCATTTTTATGGTAATTTTATCAGGAAAGGTGTTACTTCTTGACTAAGAAACAAACATATGAAATGCTATGCCTCTTCTTATTCTGTAGTTAAGCAAGTTTTTCAATTAATTTCATTTATTCAATGAAGAGTTATTTGAATACCTGTCTGGGTTTAGCAAGTACATAGCCTCTTTTACATCAGAAATATAAATGTCTTTTAAAAAACTTCCATATGCAGCAGGGCACTTGTTTCTATTTAAATGTTTTCCATGTAGAAACTGTTTTAGATGATGATCTTCATTTATACTGCTTTTATTATATTCCTTTCCTTTAATCTGTCCCCTTACTATAATTATCACTATCTCCCTTTTAATCTATATTCAAATATTATTAGTGGATACATTTCCTACCTAATTGAGTACCAATTTTTATACAGCTACAAAAGTCCAACCAAACCAATTTTTCCTGCTCAAAATTGGAGAGAAGTGCACATATTTACATTTGCTTTCCTGAGTAACAGGCTTTGCTTTACTTTTACCAGTTTTTTGTTTAAACGTTTGCCCAACTGAAGTATTGATGGGACATGAGGCAATGTTTCTGAGGGAAATCTAATTCAGCATACAGCAATTAAGAAGTTGCTCACAGAAAAAGGTTATTATTTCATTGTTTTCACTTGACCAGTGCAGGTATTCATACTCATCAATAGTGAGATCACTTCATGACATACTATGACAAGATAATTGAAGCATAATCCTAGCATCAATTAAAATTTTCTTCTAGAAAACATTTTTAACTTGATTTAATAGAGAAACTTATGCATGGTAACATTGGTAGTACACTGGGTTCACAAAGTCACTGCTTCAGAACCATGACCAGCGCATGCAACTGTTGAGATATAATGAATCTCTGCTTTAAGATAATGAACTTTCAAAATGGAGGTTTGTAAGTAATATTGACTTACCATTTGGTTTTCATTAATTGTCACAGGTGGTTCATATAAGAGTAAGCATGTTCTCATGAGAAGAATGTTCATTTTCCAAACCTGCAATTATCGTACAGAAAAGAACATCATATATCTGATCTGCAGGGCAACTAGAACAAAAACTTGGAGACCCGAAAAGCAATTTTTATCCCACATTTAGAATTTTCTTAAACAAAAAATAGCTAAGAATGGCATGTGTAGTTAGAGGATCTTCATGATGTGAAAAAGTAAAGTTATATAAAATAGGATAGAATTAAATATTTAGATAAATTTCTAGAATCTAGCACACACCGTAAAAGCCATCCAAATATGGAGTAGATATAAAATAAAGAAAAAATGATCTATTATTTTCCTCTGTATATTTTTCAACCAAAGTCAAGCATTTATTTCATAACACTAAAAATAAAATGAAATTTCTTTCTTTTTGGAATTATGGTTTTAGCTTTGAAATTTTCAATGATAAGACTAAACTACATTATATAAAGTTTTCCTTTTGTCTTCATTTCATAGGAAAAATTTCTCCAAATACAAAATTCTATCTTATAACTATTAAAGTGTTATTTAAAGTTGATTTGTATTAACAGAATCATCATCAAATTATTCATGTACTTAACCATATTAACTTTCTGATCAATTTGAATAAAACATACTAAGCATTTTCTGGATTATAACAAATTGTACACAAAGATCAATGGAACTATGACATCAGCACTTATTGAAAAGCTCACATTATAATGGATAATCAGTGGAAAATTTTTTTTTTCACTTTGCAAGTTTAATTAACAAATGATATTTTGTAACCATGGCAACATGCACAATGAGTTGACCTATTGAATACTTAAATACAATCAAAAATCACTCATCTGTGTTAAATACCCTAGGAATTTTGAGAAACAGGCGATTTTTTTGACAGATCTGAATATTTCTGTGTCATAACAGAGATATTTTTAAAAAGCCAAATTTATTGTTTCATATAGCTGATGGTTAAGGATAAGACAACTTTCAGTTACAACTGGATTGAAGCTGAGATTTCTCTCTCTTAATTCTGCTGTGTTGTGTTCAGAAACATTTTCTTTGTTGTTGATGAGACTTCATGTACAGAAGAGTCTGAAAGCTACCAATGGCTGTTTCAAGCTCATCCAGTTCCATAACTTAATTAAAATGAGGAAGTTTGGTTTTGCAATAAAAAAACTGATATGTATTCAAACATTTGTGTGTACTTACACATGCAAATTTTTCTGGGAAGAGTTTCTTTAATTTCCTTCAGATTCTCAGAGATCGCTCATAACTTATCCATTGAAAACCTGTTCCAAAACTCCTTTGAGTTACTGCTACTCCAATCACATAATTTTGACTAGACTTCCACTTATACTAGCCCTAAGTTCATACCAAGTTTCTGTTTGGTACTCAATTTTCTGGCCATGGTTCAAGATAACACAAATATTACATCAAAGCCAGTGAAAAGAATTTTCTCCATAGTTTCTACTTTGAGTTCACTGCCGTAAAGAAATTAGGAGCCAAACTTGACCATCTGATTTGTACTTATTCTCTAATATATTGACTCTTCCTACAAACAGCTTCCCAACAGTAATTTACATAATGTTTTAATTTGCTTGGCTAAATCAATAGGCACCATGTAATTAGTTTAATTAATTTGAATCAGCAAACATATAGGGAGAATCTATGTTCAGGAACTGCTTTAAACATGGTAATTTTAAACTAAGACACGTCACTTTCTCCAGAAGTATGCACTAGTTTACTCAAATGCTTATAGCAGTTGATTATGACCTAGGATAAATATGTTGCCTGAAGTAGTTCAGTGATCCTCAAACATAAATTTTCCCTTTTGGGCAGTTCTCCTACCTAATGGTGACTATGCATGTACCTTTCCTTTTCTTCCTTATTTTTCTAATAAACTTGTCTTTTTTAAAAAAAAGGTGAAGTTAATAAGATAATAAAAAATAAAGATCCCCCTCTGTAAGATATTTCATGTTATTCCTTTAATAGGGATTAAATTCTGATTTAAATTCCTGAATTAATATATATATATATACATATACATATATATATATATATATAATATCACCTCCTACCTATAATTGCAAAAATATTGAATATAGTGCCCTTAACTATATGATGTTTATTTAAATATGAAACCAGATGAGGAACACAGAAATAGTGTATATCACAAATATTCCCTAGAGAAATCCAGCTTGCCAAGTTTTAGATTCACTGCAGAGGTAAAATTGTGAGCATAAGTTTTGTTTGTCTGATTTGTTTTATATTTCAATTTCCCAAAGCTCCATGTACAGTAGTCCACAGGCCTAACCCATGTTATCTGCTAGCATCTTATTTGAAAATATATATGCAAAGAACAGTTCAGAGATGTGTTTCCTTAAGCTTTCTCAAAAATGACTCCAAAATTTTAAAATCATAAAGTTTTTAAGATAAGCATTCTATTATGTTTGTTTTATCTTCTTAGTGAAGGTTAAATTATAATGATGCTCAATATACTGTATTATTCCAGCTCCTCCCATGACAGTTGCAATGGGCCACTTTACACTGGAAATTTCAACCTGAGCATCATTCTTGCATTTGTGTTGTAAAACGAAAATTTTAAATTTTGAGGTATCCATTTTGTTAGAATTTTCCTTTGGCTTTTCTCTAATATGGAATCAATGATATTCAGTAGGAAGTTAAAAATATACAATCTTAGTTTTCTTTAAAAAAAGATTTATGCATACAGAACTGGGGTACAGGCCTGAGGTGGGGGCTGGGGGAGGGTGAGAGGATTAATCAAGACAGAGTGGGGAGCAGAACAACCAGACTGAAGTACACTGCTGAGGGGAGCAGCAAGTGGGTCAGGAGAGGTCTGCCATGCCATGTGGGTCACCTCCCTGACTGGGGATCAAACTTGTGCTGCAGTGGCTGTGATAGCTTCACAATGCTGAGCTTTAACTCACTGCACCACTAGGGAGGGCTGAGAATCTTAGTTTTTCTAATTCAACTAGTAAGGACCATTTGTTATATTTGATGTCTAACAACAATAACAAAACATGCATAAGGATATAACAAGTCTAATAATAAATAAGATTTAGCAATTGCATTGATATTTATAGCATGGTAAAATGTCATTACCATGTGTAGGCAAGTCCAGAATTTACTTAGAGATAAAATTTAGCAAACAGTCTTCAAAAACTTGAAGGGTCACAGTAAAGAACTGACAGCTCCTTAAAGAAACATGGTATAAGCAAGATTTGGTCATGACATGTGGTTATCAAATAAAAAGAAATGATCCTGCTGCCTATATTCTGGAATTGCTTTAAAGCTTTCAAAAATAATACATCAATAACAAAGCTGAAAAAAATATGAGTATGTGAATATAGCACCATGTTTGATCTAGGAAAGACCTTCTTTTCTGATTATATAAATGATAATGTTAAGGGGTATCTTGGATGAAACTCAAGACAAAGGCTTTATTTAGATTGTCTTATAAATATTAAATGTTGAAGCTGAAAGAAATATTTCATTTAAAAGTCATGTCTAAGTTTTAACATCTAAAAAGATCAAGATTTGAATTCTCATTTGAATTGACTTCACTTTGTATAAATCTTATGAATAACTAGTTATATAAATTGAAAGAAAGGACGTTACTCTGGAGAAAACTGTCGTAATCTGAAAGCAAATATTTATGCTGAAATGTTAACTGATGTTAGGTAAGATAAATATTTGAAATTGCATCATTAAAGTTGGCTTCATAGTAATTTTATTTATTGATCAATCTATCATCTATCTACCTACCTACCTATCATTCATCTATCGACTTACGTACCTCTTACCTATCCATTTATATACCTATCATTTCTAAATAATTTCAGTATAGTTATGTAACGGTGGAAGTGAAGTAACTGAAACTTGGTTTCTGAATGGTCTTGATTAGCAGCTTTGGTTTAGAGGTTAATTGAATACTGACTCCAGATTCTAGATGACTGTCACATCTATCTTCTTTATATACGTTTTATCAAAATACTTGTAAAATGACAATACTACATTTTTTTAAGATTTATTTATTTGCATGCAGAACTGATGTACAGACTGGAGGTTCAGGGGAGGTGAAAGGATTAACCAGAAACAGAATGGGGAGCAGAATAGGCCAATGGACAAGTATACTGCTGAGGGGAGCAGCGTCAGGTCAAGAGAGGTCTGCCACGCTGTGGATCACCTCCTGGTAGGATTGAACTCATGCTGAAGTGGTTTTAGCTTGCCAGCACTGTGTTTAATCTGATGTGCTACCAGGGAGGGCCCTTACTACATTTTTAATGACTCCTGAGATCTTTTAAGTCTTACCCTGTCTCTTCTTCTGATGTCCTACATCTGAACAAAATTAAAGAAAAAAAAAAAAAAGCCTGGTGCACACTCATTTTTTGCTGTATGATATTCAAACTCAGCAATGCCTGCTAGGATTTAGGAGTTCCCATCAGCACTGGCTCTTCACTGCAGTAGAAGGCTAGGCTAGTCTCCTTTGCTTTACTCCACCTACACAATAAAAATGGACCACCTGACACAATTTTTTAGACCTTATCTGCTAGGCTCTGAGTCATTTTTATTTGAACATGGAAAACAGGAGAACCTGTTCATGAAAAGTTGCCATACTAGTGGGGGTGAAAGTGAATGATAATCACTTTAGAAAACATCATACACTTGGTAGAAAAGTCAAAGTACTATTAATTAACAATAGAGCAGAATTGGGAAGAATAAGTGTTAAGGGGTATGATTCTAAATAAGATTCTGAAGGAAGAACTTGGTAACAAGGAACAGATCAAAAATGTAAATCACATCACACATTCGCATATAGACTGGAGACAATAAATAGGAGCTAGTTCAATAGTAGTAATTCTCAATATAAAATTATTTCAGCATGAGTTCTGCCTATTTCTGTAATAATTATTTTATTTTAATGGTAGGTTATTCTGTCATATTTGGTAGACACAACAATATACAACTGAAAGTATAACAATTAATTAGTCAACTTGGGAAAATTAAAATTAATAGAAAGTAAAAATTTTATGAAATCAATATAAAATCAAGTAGGAAAGACATTTCAAATGAGGTGTCTACCAAGCAATAATCTATCATGTATAGATTGAATACAATTTATAAAATATGTACCTTTGTCTCCTTTTAATATCAAACCTAAAAGCATACATCTTTGAAATTTCTGTTTTCTGGGATGAATCCAAGGAGCAGTCAAATATTCCCACTGTTGTTGACTTGGGAAATAGAGGGAAGCATAAGCTAACATAAGAAGGATTTGATTTATTAAAAAATAAGTTGTAAATTACAGTCTAATATTTTATTAGAAAGTATCTTGGTCTAAAAAAGCTTGAACATCATACTTACCACTAAGGGATGCACAATGTGAAGAAGCAAATTTAAGGAAAACATTTTATAGCAGCTTCTTGTTAAATCAAATGTTTTAGATAACATAAAAAACATACATTGTAAAGTAGCTATTATTAGATTGTAAGAAGCCTATTCACTAGCAGATATTTTTTACATTCTGATACAATTCCCAAATAATAGTTATCAAAAGTCTAGATTTGTTTTTTTGTTGTTGTTGTTGTTTTATAACTAGCATATCAATTTTGACCTGGGGAAATAGCACTAACAACTAAAAATGTAATATGTAAAAGTGAAATAAAATTGATTAAAAATGAATATGAAATACAAAAAAATGATTACAAATAGTTACCATAAAGTGTATTGATTCACTTAACATGTACGAAACTTAAAATAACAAATTATTAGCATCAGGAGGTGTTTTAATAACACACTATCAAATTCTTTATTCAAGGTAAGAATCCTCAACAAGTTATACAACCTCAACAAGTCATACAAATCTAAAGTAACAATATTTTTATGTTCTTGTGAGATTAGTATCTCCAGTCTCAAATGACTTGCAGTTTGAAAGTTTTCCTGATACTTGAAGAAATAATATAACTAGATGACAGTGGAGGTTTAAAGAACCTTCAGTCTTTTCTAGCAGTGTGATTCTGAACAGGTCATTCAATGCCCTATGGTTTCATATTTTTCAACTGCAAAATGGAGATGATGACAACATCCTGTTATTGTTAGGATTAACTGAGTAAAAAAATGCATGTGCTAAGCATTTATTAAGGCCTCTGGAAACATTACATTAATATAGCAACTATTCAGTTATACTGCTCTACTTTCTTAGGTAACTTAGAAAAGCATAATTATGATTTGAGCTGCAAAGAGCAACATGTAGGTAAAGAATTGAGCCAAATAGCTGAAGTATAATCTCCAGATATAAAGGCTACTTTTCCAGATATAAATGGTTACTTTTGGCAAAACATCAGTTAGTTGAAAACTCATTTCTTCTGTGTCATTCTTCCTCATGGAAACCATTCTATCTGAAGACCCAAAGTTGTTGATGCCTACAATATTGTCTATACAGTATGGCTATAAGTCTCCTCACTGAGGTGAATGCTTCATCTGGATCAGACTCTTACTAATTTAAATTCTATCAAACATAAACTACATGGAATTACTTGCAAGCTTCACAAGCAAACTGGCCCATACTGAGCAGCCTGATCCCCCCCCCTTTTTTTTTAAAGATTTATTTACTTGTACATACAGAACTGGGGTACAGGCCAGAGGCTCAGGGGTGGCGAGAGGCTTCACCAGAGACAGAGCGGGGAGCAGAACAGGCAGATCGATGAAGTACACTGCTGAAGGGAGCAGCGGGTGGGTCAGGAGAGTTCTGCCACGCCATGTGGTCACCTCTGGGGCAGGCGGATATCAAACTCATGCGGAAGTGGCTTTAGCTTCTCAGTGCAATGCTTTTACTCGCTGTGCCACCAGGGAGGACCCCACCACCACCTTTTTTTTTTTTTTTTATTAACCTAGATTCTATTCTTCTATTCCAACAAATGCAAAGAGAATCAATGTATTTTCTTTGGAAGAAGGTATACATAACCTTATTTTATTGAAAGTTTAAATAAAGTAGTTACCAAGTGTAACTACTGTAAATGTAAATAGTAATTTACTTATTATTTCACATTCATAAAGGACAGGTTTACCAGGAAAGGAAAAGAAGAAGCCACTTGCATCGATACAAGTGGGCAAAAAGAACTGCTTCTGAACAGGGTAGGTTTGTTCAAAGAGACACCTGGGTAGACATGGGGGGGGGGGCATGTTGGGAGTAGAGCTGCTGGACAGCAATTTGAATAACACTTCGGAAATGAACTTTGAAATGTTTGTGAAAAAACAAACATGCATCATGGACACAGGCTCCCATGTTCCTGCTAGAACTCAGTGCTCGTGCCTATAGGTCTTTACATCTGCAGATCGCTCTCACTAAAATACTCTCCCAGTACCTAAATGTCCCACTCAGGTATTTACAATTGCTCAAATCTTACTCACTCAGTAACATTGCTGGTCATTGATTAAAATTAGAAACCACTACTTTAGAATCTTTATTGCCATTATGATGTAACCTGTTATATGGTTTGTTTTGTGCATTGATTGCCTGGCCATTCCAGATAGTTAGCTTCCTTGAGGACTAAGAATGTTTTTCTTTTTTAGATCTGTTTTGTTCACTGTTACATTCCCAATGATATAACAATGCCATATAAAGTGATGCTCAATACTGATCTACCGAACAAATTCTTCTGAAAAATAGTCAGTCATTTCAAGCCTTTATTTTTGTTTTTATTGGCTGGTTGGTTGGTTCATTGGTTGGTTGGCCAACTTTCGTCTTTTGAAAGGGAACTCAGGCTAGTAAGTTACAAGACATCATACAGACGCAAATATACTATTGATATATAACAGTGAACAAAAGAACTTTAAAAAAAATGGTTTTGGCAAATACATTTAGATTTATAATTACATTTATTTATTATTTACTTACAAAATAAGCTATACATGTTCTTGAACTTCGTCTTTAAAATATATGTTCCAAAAGGATTGATGGAACTAAATAAATGGCTAAAGAATACTCAAATATAAAAGCATGTACAATGGATATACATTGTATGAAAAATAAATCTTACTACCCATTTTTACCAAGGAAATACAAACAGCTCTTTTTTATTGGTGAAAATTGCAACTTTGTAAGTAAGATAAATGTCAGCTGTGAAGTCATTCATAAAATTTTGCAGAATACTACAGTTCATTTGAATGCCTTCAGTGCATTGTTAACTTATAGTTCAAAGTAATATGAACTAAGAGTATATATAAATGACATCAATATTCCGTGTATCTTATCACTAAAAAGGATTTGAATGCCTTTTTCTTTTTCTTCAATTGGCAATAATTGCTTTTAATTACATTAAGATAAAAAAGTGAGCTATCTCTTACTTTTAAATATAATAAAAGTAACTATATCAAAGTACAATTGATCTTTCAAATAGGTACTGATTCTCATTTTATTTTCCTTTCTTCTTTTGTGTTTGAACAGAAGGAGAGAAATGTCAAAGATGAATGGATGAGAAGAAAAAATGACACATTCTTTTGGTATCTACATCACGAAATAACTCTAGATTAAGGCAACTTTTCTTTCCCCAAACCAACTATAAAAATTTAGCCCTTAAATGTCAAATCAGAGTGTTATGGTTCAGATACAGTTGTATTAGACAAACTCAGACTTCTTCAAGTTTTCCCATTTTAAAAATGATGAATTACTGTGCCTCTTAAATCAAATCATAAACAAAGAGATACTCTTGGGTTTGAGTGACCAAAGTATTATAAATGAAAAAGTTAAAAATAACATGGAGAGGCTCTCAAAAACAATAACCAAAATTTGCTTATTAAGCTCAAAATAAACTATGAATAAAATGTGGAAGTGGAAAATGAAAGTGCTACAATCTGTATAGAAAACCCTTACAAATAGACATGCTGTGGGATTGAGGTCTTTGGGGGTTTTAGAAAACTAATGTAGTACAATTACTATATATTGGAGTCTAGAACAGCATTCTGTAGTAGAGCATAGTGATACTTATCAGAATAATAGAAGAATATTCACACACACGAACTAATGAAGACCATGTCAGCTCAGATTAATTTTTCTGTTAAATGAATTAGAAATGAAAAATACATTGTTTACAACTCTTTTGAATTGAGAAATATGAATATAGAGTGAAAGTTCTACATTTTAAAAGTGATATAAAATTTAAAAAATTAAAAAGATGTAAAATAAAATGTGTGAAGTCAGTTTGTTAATGCATATAGATACAAAGTCATGCTAAAATTGCTAAATTGCATATCTAAGAAGTGCTTTATTATAGAATTGTTCACATTATGAGAAGAGATTAATAAAAATTACATTGAGATTCCCAACACGGAGGTAGAGAAAAAAATATCTACTATTAATGAAAAATGAAAAACAGCCCCAGTTTCAAGTATATACCACAATCCTCTTTCTCATTTTTTCTTAACAGAGCCTGTTATTTCAGTTGAAATATGTTCCTGTTTTTAAAAGTATACTATACTTATTCAAATATCATCCATGATATTGGCTATTTTGTCATTGAGATATCAAAGTCCACTGATTTTAAAGAAGTAGTTCTCACTTTCACTGAAATATTTTGTAAATGTATGGGATAGTAATAATCCAAACCGACTCATGAAGATGTTATATGCATTGACATCGACTCATGAAGATGTTATATGCATTGACATTGTAAAGATGCGGATTAACTGAGAGGTGGCAATTGAAATAGAGCAAACTTTTCAATTTTAAAAAACATAACCACATTTTTTTTTTAAATAAAGACACCATTTAGCAGATATATGAAAATCCACAAAAGACAAAACTCCTATGCATAGAGGTCTGATCCTGATAAGTGGTAGAAATATAGGTGTGGAATTTAAACTGCTTTGAAATGTTTATGAGCTTTACGGCCCTGATGCCATCCACAGGTTTAATGAGAACAATTTGGGTTTCTCACTGTGAGAAGTGGCACTTCCATCCTGCAGAGACAGGTCCTCCAGACCGCTGCCATGAAGGCCCTGCTTACTCTGCCTCCATTCTTTCCCAGTGCTTGCCAAGAGGTTCATTACCTTCTCCCTTTGCTGCCAATTGAACAGCAATGCCATAAGTGATGTGACTTCCCATGTCCCCTGCTGCCATTAAATTCAAACTGTAGTTATGTGTATTTGGTTTAGTCATAAATGACAGTTTCACATTCCATGGAAATTTGCAGTTCACAGATCTGAAATTGCAAGATTTCCTTTAGTGGTCTTTCATGTGACAGTCAAATAAAATACTAAATATTTTCTATAGTATTCATGGAAGAGATGAGGTAAAGAAATGTCTTTCCCCTCCAAATTTTGTGAAGAAAAAATGCAAAGTCTGAAAATATATTTTCCAAGTTTATCTTATCTATTTATTTAGGTTGCCATATTTATGTATTTAGAATCCACATAGAGCTTCATCATCTTTTATAAATATGACTGACTGAAATGAAGGCACTGATTAGATTTTGTTGATTCATGAGAAATGAGTCACCATATTCTTTTTCATTTAATCTTCAGTCAGTACCAGAGAGAGTTTTTAAATAGCTATATTCACCATGATTCTAATGATCAGGAAAGAATTTCAGATATTTCTGATTGTTCTTCCGTGGATTGACTCATTCCCTTGTGCTGATCAAAACCTGTCCAACTTTTTATCTTTTCATCAGATTAAATAAATACTTGGGTACAAGTACATAATATAAAGTCTATTTTTAACCCCATTGATTTTCACTCAATGGATTAGCAGAATGAGATCCCAATTCCTTGGAAAGTTGCCGAAAACAACAAAAAAGTCACCATGCAGCTAAACAAGCATTACATAAGTCTCAAAAAGTATTTTGACTAGGAAAGAAATTCTACACCAGACTAAGCACTTCTTTAATGATACATTTACACTTCACTGTCTCCTCCAGCAATGCTGTTCACTCTAGAGTCCCGCTGCACATAAAAGTGAAATATTCACAATGCTACCAGAGAGTATACCTGACTAATAACATGTAGGAAATAAAAACAAATGCAAGAGAAACCACAACTTTACTTTCCAAAGCACAAGGGAAAGAAAAGGATTCTGATCTGTACTACGGTGGATTTTTATAACTTAACCTAGAATGTTGGCTCCAAATATAGAAATTTGGAAATTTTCTACCAGAGTTTTCACAAATTAGCCAGACATTCTTTTTAAGGAAACAACTATACTATTTGAAAAAATCAGTAGCGTGCAGGGTATAGAAGCAACAGCTGCAGGGACTATTAAAAGGACAGATTGTAGCATTAAAGTCATTGTGTAAAAGTTCCCGACTGGGCTTCAATCTTGTCAGCTACTTCTGCATATTTGAACCCATAGTGCCAGAAGCTTCATCTTTAAATTGGACGGTATATATTAGGAGCCTGTATTTTTGTTTTTATGAGTCAGAAGTCATATAGCTTAATCGGAGTTGAAAAAAGATGAAAACGATAAATGTAGATCAATATTATATTGTAGTTATTTTTCAATGAAAAAATATTTAGTTTGTGATTTCAATACATCTATGCCAAGAACATCGATTACAGGAGATTAACTAGACAGAACGATGGACAATTATTGAGACATATCCTTATTGTTCTAATGGGCTTCACCAATGTACTTCAAATTTAAGAATGCCATTTGAAACAAGTCAAGGCTTCCAGCAGCCACCAGGAGTGGGAGCTAACACCATTAGCCAAAGCCAGAGGATATTTGTTTTACAACAAAAATAAAGGCCAATGAAAAGAGGCTACTGTATATAGAAATGTGCATCCTGGCTGTGGTATAAGAATAAAACTTCACTCCTTCTAGTACCCTGGCTCTCTCTTGCTACACTCTAGTAAGAGCCTTATTTGAACTTGATGACTCGGAGTTCGTACATTTGAGCTGTCCCCCATTTCTTATATTGTGCCCAGACTACACCAAATGAGGTACCCTTTAAAACTTCACTAGTATAGTTAAGTTAGTCATCAATGCAACCCCTTTGTTTTTTATCCATTGCCATTCTATGCTGTAGCTTTCAACTTTTTAATCCATCATTTCTTTGAAAAACAAGGGATCTGTTAATACAGGATAATCTTCTGATTAATGACATTTAATCTGATTTCTCAACCAGTTATGTGCATTTTAATATTTTGTTCTCAAAGTGTGATGTGAAATATGCTTTTACTTATCAAAACATTTTAAGATAAAAGTGGAAAGAAGAAAAATTTGGTGGCAGTTTACCCACATAAATTCTAATATAACAAAATTCTAGCAAAATAAAATTATATTATGTAGAAAGGTTAAATATATTTTGTAAAATTTTATAAGTTTGGTGTATCTGGACAGTTATTCAGAAGTTGATGGAATTCTGTCTTGTCTTATATTGTAAAATATTTATCATCCTTGGGGAGGTTGAATTTGTATAACTAAAACAAGCTCAGCCTTTCACTGAGAAAACAGTACAAACCACTAGTATGCTACTCAGTCATTCATTTCCTCTTTGTTTATGCAAGTACTCATTTTAGAACATTTTATGGTGATATAAATATACTAAGTGAAACTCACAGCACTCGGTGATGCTAATGGTTAGTTTTTATGTGATAATGATTTAGTAATCAGACACTAATCCTGGCAATATCATGAACATAACACATCTACAGTAGTTGACTTTAAGTTAAGGTAGTAATTGCTTAATCCAACCAGTGGAAAATCTAAAGAGCAAAAAAGCTAAGGTTTGCTTAAAGAAGAGGAAATCATGGCATATCCTACAATTTTGGGACAGGCCAGTTCTGACAACAATGAGAGTAAGTTTTGTTTTTTTTTTTTAAGGATCATTTATGTGTATACACATATATCTGTAAACACACATATACATTCTGTTTCATATATGTGGAACATTTATATGCCTATATAAAACATGCACGTGTGTGGTACTCTATTTCTCTAGTTCTGTCTCTGTGAATGCTGCTGAGTAAAGGGAATATGACTCTGATTTTGAATGAATTATAAGCTGTATTTTCATCCCAAATCAGGTACTGTATTTACCTTAATTATAAATCTCAACTACATAAAATTTTTCATATGCAACAGTGTCACTGAGCATGGTAGTCATCATAAATATTGTAAAGGTAAAGAGAAGCATGTACTGCACAGGAATCACAGCCCTATAATGACAAAAAAGCAATAGCAAACAAGCAAATAGTGATAATAAAAAAAAACCTGCAAATATGGTTTTAAAATGGCCAAAGTATTTCCTTCTCTCTCAGTGTTTCCTCTCAGTCATACACTTTCTGTTTTATCTCTTATTCTTTTATTTTCTTTCTTCTTCCCCTATTCTAGGGTCCTGCAGTCCTCTGTATATTGCCCCAACAGATTTAATTCCATTTATATGCAATGAAATTTAATTCTACTTCTTTTCAGTATTAAAGAGTGCACATAATCCCACATATAATTTTATGTTCTTCAAGCATGTCAAAATCATTATACTGAAGATAAAGAATTTGCCTTGCTCTTAGAAAGCTATCACCACAGAGAATTGTATTGTTCCTTCCTCATAATTAAATTACACATGATATAGCTCACCATTTTATTCAGTTATTTTATTATTTGGTACTGTTTTTTGATATTTAATTAACACATCTCTAATAAATTCTTAATTTAATATAAAATACCTTAGTATGTTTTAATTATTTATATGCCTTATAGTTGCTGGTGTTTAGGTGAGTCAGGTGTGTCCATTTCTTTTTAACTGTGTATTGTTGATAGAAAAGAATGTTTAATTTTATATAGATTTTTGTATCCAATTATTTCAATAAATTACTAGCTTTCTTTAAACTTTCTTTGGAAATTTATAGAACCTCCTGTATTATCATTAAATTTATTATGACTCTTATTCCATGATTATATACAATACTAAATATATATTTCATATTTGATAAGATCTTCATTAAAACGCTTAATGGAAGGAAACTGAACAAATTCTGAACTAAACAACTTTGAAGGACATAAGCAATGATAAAACTGGATGTATCTTAAAATTGCCCTGAAAATTGTAAAGCAGCAAAACAAAAAAATAATGAAATACAGAAAGGAACTTTGAATCTCATTTTTGGTTCCTAGAGTAAGTTAGTTACTATTGAAAATATCTGTGAGGCCCAGATTTTTATAAATTTCTGACGCTTTACTTCGGACGCATCATGTGACTTTAAAGAAAATATTTTTTAGGTAAATGGAAATATCAAATAGATGAAAATTAAAATACTCATTGAAATTTCAGTTTCAAATGTTTTGAAGGCTTTTCTAATAGCTATTTTTTATCTTGCAAATTAATGCCTTCCCACTGTAATGAACGCTAGAAGATCAAAATTAAGGGCATGGAGCAGAGTACAGAGTTGGTGTAAAATAAAACTATTAAAAGATCAAGCACAGATCTATAAAGGTTTTAAAAGTAGAGTAGGTATTCATTTAGTAACCAATACGAATTCAGTTTGTTATTGACATATTTGTGATCTTTATATCATAAAATAATGAATATACTTAATTTACTTTCCAGTAAGAATATAAGATTAATTATAGCTATTTCTTTCCTTTGCGCTCATAACTCACTGTTCTGACTGCTGCTTTCTTTGCTTCTGAGTTACAATTCCAAGCCTGAATGCACTAAATTATTTTATTGTTGGTTCCCTTCCTAACTGGTGCAGGATCAAAGTGGTACATTCTAAATGGTCCTACTTTCACAGTGAAATTTTATATTATGTTCTATGATTCAGAGATACTCATATTTGTGGAGAAAATATTCTGAATACCCCAAGAGCCTATTTGAAATGTAAATTTTATTTTCATTTCTAAGATTTTTGAAGAGGATACATGGGGAATAAAGTAGAATGGTAATCTTAATAAAATAGCATAAGTATTAATTTTGAGAATTTTGGAGGAGAGCTAATTGGCTTATAGGCAAGGCAATGTTTCACATAAGATTTTATATATATATCAAGCCAGTTTTTACTCTCTTCTGGTGGACAATATATGAGATGCCCACAAACAACTGTTCTTGAGGTAAACAAATGTTTTTCAATTATAAAACATCACTTTCTATAAAAATTTTAATGTACATTCTAATCTCACTTGTATATTGCTAATATTGCTCTTATTTTCATCACATGTAGGAGAATGTCAGCCAACATTTATTGGGTGCTTGGTATGAACTAATCATTGGTAAATTCTTAAACGAGACATCTCCTTTAGTGCAGATTATGAATAGCTGACTTTCTAGTTCTATTTTCCATGTAAAAGGAAAACAAAAAACATGGGAGCTTAGAGTTTCAGAGCTAGTAATTCTTAAAGCTACACTTCTACAGTTTGATACTGTGGCATATCCTCTTTACAACATAAAATAATGCATTTTATGTCCAGAGACCCATATAATTGATAGCTGTTACTCCTTTCCATCATTCATAATAAATGATTCTGAATCAAATAAGTATTTTTTTAATATCATGGCATTCTTCGTAGTAACATATTAAGTAAATTATAGGCTTTCAGTGTCTTAGGGGAGACTATTTCATCATATCTTTCCACTTAAAAAAAAAAAAAACTAGAAAAAGCTCTCTTCTTTCTTCAACTACTCCCACATCAATAAGACCATGTCTTTATCTGAAGGGAATATAGTCAGTGCCTACATGTTGCCAAACAATAATGCAACCTAAATGCAGCCAAGAAATTTCTGCAGTATTTTGGGAAATGGTTTCTCCAGTCCATCTGATTGTGAGCTAATATCCTTTTATGTGAGTAGTTCTGATATTAGGTTTCATCCAATGACTTCAATCAAAAATCCATTCTCCACAAGACCAAAATAGAAAATTTCACTAGCTTTCGATTACTACTAGACTCTCTTCTTGTTTTCAGGTATCTAGAAGTGAGGAATTGTCTGAGTCAGGGGCTAATGACTGCTAGGAGAAGTTTAAGAATTTGAAGTTATAAGAGATCTGATTTTTTCTGCTCTAAATCTCTCAGAATATTTAAAGAAATCTCTCTTCAGGATGAAGTAAGAAGCCCTTCACAGAATGAATTGTATGAAATAAATCTTCTGCATGTTATTTTATTTTACTAAGGGCATAGGGTAGTTCTGTGGTTGATAAGAACTAGTATCTCTCACTCAGCACACTAACCTCTGGCAAAAAGTTATGCACCTCAGACTGGCAGGCAAATATCCTTTCAAATTCTAGCTTATTTTACTTAGCTTACTTCAAAGGTGATGGACAGAATGTTAAAGAGGCAGTTAACAAGATTTCTACTTATGTTGGAATGGGTCTGTTATCTTATTTGTTCAAAAGATTTCCTGTAACTTTAAGAGATAGAGAACTATTTTTAAGAGAATATATATATACACATACACACACAGACATATATTATATATATATATATATATATGTAATTTATGTATTAAAACAGCTTAACTCTCTGTTCCTCATTAGTGTAAAGTTGCTTTTAAAATTTCTTGGAAACAGCATTTTTGTAAGCAGAAAAGGCATTTGAATTTGTGTGACCAAATTGTTTTATGTTAAAAATAAGAAAGCTGGCCCTCCCAGGTGGCGCAGCGGGTTAAAGCACTGCACTGAGAAGCTTAAGCCACTTCTGCATGAGTTCGATCCCTGCCTGCCCCGGAGGTGACCACATGGCATGGCAGACCTCTCCTGACCCGCCCGCTGCTCCCCTCAGCAGTGTACTTTGTCGATCTGCCTGTTCTGCTCCCCACTCTGTTCCTGGTGAATTCTCTCACCCTCCGCATCTCTGGCCTGTATCCCAGTTCTGTATGAATAAATAAATTCAAAAAAAAAATAAGAAAGCTGATTGAAAAGGGGCTTCTGGAACACATGAACATACACATTCTATTTTCTTACTTTACTAACACCCTCCTTTTCATTCTTTAAGCCTCAGAGTAAAATACATGTCCTTTCACAAAAATTCTTTGGTCTCCCAACTTGATTATTTCTTCTTGTTATGTGTTTCCCTACTGTAAAATTTATCACAGTTAATTATTTATCTAAATACCAGTCTATCTCCACCAGACTGTAAATATTGATATTTTATGATAGGGATTAATATGTTTATCTCTGATCATATCTATAGAAGTTCACACTGTTGAAAGATACATGACACATGCTCAGTAAATATTTAACATGTGAATAAATACAGCAATTAGTGAAACATTAAGATTCAAGTAGAGACCCATCAATACCCATCCACAACTTCTGAAACTACATTACATGGACATGCCAATAGAGCCATACATTGCTTAATGAAGAGGTACATTCTGAAAAATGCATCATTAGACAATTTTGTCATAAAGCATTTTGCACAAATCTAGCTGCTAGAGCCTACTACACACATACATGACATAGGAATTGCTATTGTATATGCAGCCCATAAGGAAGAAAACATCATTATGTGGAACACTGACTGTACATGAGCCTATGTATGTGGTTTCCCGACTGCCAGCATATTCTACACCAAAGCAGTATTTTTATTCTTCCCTTTTTCTCAATGGAATATTTCCACAGATAAATTTACTAAAAACTGTTTACTCTAATGCAATAGTATTTTATTTTGTTCTATTTTCTATAAGGAGTATCAGAAGTCTGCATGTGTGTGATTTTAAGCTAGCAGATATGATAGCTTTAAAAGATGAGAAAGAATCTTGGATTATGTTAATCACTACAAATCAGTAGAAGGGCATATGTCTTGCTAACTATAGCTAGTCAGATGCTAATCAGAGACTCATTAGCTTTAAAAATATCAACCTGGTGTGCTATATCTGTTCTCAGAAGACTAATGAGATGCATCAGAGCTATCTCATCAAGGCCCACATATGAATGTATTTTCCTATTACCTGGGTTTTGGACACAAATGGAGAAGTTGAGGCAAAATACAAAGTACCATTGGAAAAAAGGGCAATAATATAATACCTTATTATTACTGGCAAAGGAGGAAAGAGAAGTGATGAGGTCAAATAGACACATGATCTCCATTTGCTAACTTCAAGTACCTAAGACTCTTGCTATTATAATAAAACAGAAAATGTTATTTATTATGTCTCTGAGACAATGCAAACCACGACTTTATATTTTCAAGTATTTAAACATAATTTTCCAGTATACAAACAGCAAGCTATCTGCAGTTAAAGAGACATTGGCTAAGCCTACTTTTGCCATAAAGAAACATGATTTTTTCTTATAAATAATATTAAAAGTGCTAAAATTATAAGTCTTTAAAAAACATCTATATCACAAAAAAGTCACAACCATATGAAGTCAACCAGAGATGACCAGTCATTGACAAATGAGTAGTTGTTCTTTTTTCACACCACTTGTTGCCTGCCTTACGATAACCTTTCTAAACTTCAGTTTCCTGATATGCAAATGAACAATAATAATCCACTTAATAAGTTTATTGTGATAGTTATGAAAAATTATTTTATTATAGCCTCTGACACAAATCAGGTATCTAATAAATATCATATTCTGCTTGAGCTTCTAGATGTAAGGTTTAATAATCAAATACGTATATATAGATCATCAATTATGAAATGCTAACACTAGTAAAATGTTAATCTAAATTATTCTACTTATTCCTGATGTATCCAAAAAAATCATCTTTTTTCTTAGTAATAGAAAAACAAATAAGAGTAGTTTAATATTCGTTTTAGGTTGGTTTTGGTTTGCTTTATACTGAGTCCCTATATTGTATATTTTATTTACTAGTGTTTAAAAACATTGGAAATGGGAAAAAAAAAAAAAGTAAACACAGAAATACTGGCTAGAAAAGTTGTCCCAATGTTAACTGAAGTCATTTCAAAAGGATTTAAACAAACTCCCTGTTCATCAATCCAGATTAGGTGAAGACTCTTTGGTATTTGGTATTGTTCACAAATCCTAATGAACAACTTAATTTGGCAGATATGCTAATTCAATTTTGCTATTTTATTTGGACATTATCCCTAGTAACTAATTCCCTTTGGCTCAAAAGACAAAGATACAAAGATTTGAAAAGGAAAGCTCACAAATGAGCTGTAAACATGATCTTTCTTTCTCCACCACCAAAGCACGCATCATCCCTGCATCCTTCCCCAGTGTCATTGGGTCAGGTCAGAATGACATTACTGAACATGTAAAAGCAGCAAAGTCGATGGCCAGACACTTGCTAAACTAAGCTTATGCATTACTGCTCTTACTTTGCTGTCCATTTTGAAGCCTATTTAGATGTCATAGTCTTAAAGCAAAAGTATGAAGTAATCAATAAAGATCATTATTTATCAAGAAGAAACTTTATTCTCAAAACTGGAATGGACATCAGCAAAATGCTATTAAGTAGAAGATCTGGTACCTTACCAAAAAGAGCATACTAGGTAAATGCATAGAGATCTTTAAAGCAGATAAAACAGAACAATATCAAACAATTGAAGAGATGTCAAGGGAAGGTCAGACAATCCAGTAAGAGACAAGTGATAGAGAAATGTAAGCCATGAGTCAGGGATGCATTGGTGGAACTTCACAGTATGCTGATGAACATATAATTGTAACATATCCAAAGAGGAGGAAGCATACATATAAATTCCAGGAGAGAAGATCTGAAGCATTTATGCATTAGCCAAAATAAACTCACTTCATTCACTTTTATGTGAATAGATGAAGGAAGCAAAAAGCAAACTGGACAGATTTTCTTGAACTCAATATATTTGGTACATATTTTGAAGAACTTTAGCTTGTAAAAGAGGAACTAGCTAGCCAGTTAAAAGGGGAAATGAGGTAGTCAGTTAAATAAAAATGATATTTTTACAAAGAAATCTCCAGAATTTTCTGGGACATGTACATGTATCAGTATTACATGTATCAGTAAGGTAAACCAAAACTGGAGTTGCTATCTTAGAACTAGTGTTGTTATCACTGTCCAGAATTAAAGCCGAACAAAACTTTCTCTTGAAAGCAGACTATAGCCCTGAGAGATTCCGAAGGGAAGGAAAAAGAGAGGCGCAAGCACATTGTGGTAGGATCAGAATGGACTATGTTGCTTAAGTATGGGTGCTCAGGTGACAGGAGCGCAGGTAACAGCACCAGAAGGTGCTATTATTTCTGAAATATCGATATAACAGCAATATTAGCCAACATTACCTTAACAAAATACAGTAAGCGGAGATTTTTTTTTAATTATGACTACTTTTACTACTATGAGTAATAGAAGTACTAAAAATAGGTCCCCTTCATAAAGAATAATGGCAACTACTTAAGAAAATTGAATTTTGTATAACTGCCTGGGTATTAATGATTTTTTGATTTTTACATAGTATTGAAGATCAGTCAAAAGGAAATAATTTCAAAAACTTCTGTATTTATACCCATAATAGCAAGAGCAGAGAGAGAAAGTTAGAAAGAATATCCTTTCCCATTTTTGTTAATGTAAAGAAATACAGGTCTTGCTTATAGTACAATTCCTATAAGGTGACTATGACTTAAGTGCTAGTCAACAAACCAATACTCATTTCTTTACAGGATTTTGTGTTCAGAGATGACTTGAGAAAACAGACTGGTCTCAAACTCAAGGTTATATATGGTTTACTGAAGGACTGTTTCTCATAGCCACGTAAGAGAGAATTGATAAGTGGTATCATCCAGTTAGTATAGACCCCATTTCAGTACCTCATTTACTACTGCAACCTGATTTGATTAGCAATTCAACTCATACCATTTTTATTAAGGGCATTAAAGTTCCTTTCAGTGAAGTGTCACTTGTCACAATAAGTATCAATATTTTATTTACAATTAAGCATAGAAAATCATATCTTGCAGTTAAACAGATGTGATTTTTATAACACCTGAAATATCACAATAAAGATTTTCTTAAATCATGTATTGAAAAAGACATTTTGAAGACCATATATAAATTAAAAGTTTATGACATGAAAAAAAGGTGATTTTAGCATTTACTACACAAGATGACATATGTTTTATGTAACTCTTACATAATCCTCAAAGATGCTCCATATACTACTACCTTTTCAAGGGGAAAAACTCAAAAACTATACATAGTCTAAGTAACCTGCATTTGAATTCTTGGTAAATTGGTTAATATTGAGTAAAAATCTAATTTGTTACTAATGGTCATGGAAATAATAAAATATTTAGCTCATATGAGTTTTGTTTCTGTTGAAATGCATACAACTTCTTCAAGGGAGTTATTTGACTATGTTAGGAAATGCATATTTGGGATTATGATACTGTTAAGCATATTGAAATGCCCGAAAACTGAAATGATTTAATTTTTCAATACAGCAGATTTCACTCACTGTCTAGGTCAAATATTCTATTTGGGAATAGCAAAACTTTTCAAACCATCAATATATATGATCATCCTAATAATTAATTTTCAAATAAATATATACACTACAATTCATTTTAAGAAATAATCTGCCAATAATATAAGTTATTCAACACTACTGTAAAAAGATATAAAATGCAAATACAAAATACAGTGTGTAAATAACTTTAGGTACACTGGCTATTTAGTTAATCTACATTTTATAATTGGGCTCCCATTAAAAATATTATTGATCATTATGAACACAATTTATGATATTTAAAAGTCTTAAAATATACATTTAGATAGTGTGTAAAATATATAGATTGTTTTGTGAAGATATGGAGATAAGAAGACAGTACACTCCTGGTGGAAATGTAAGATGATGCAGTCATACTGGAAAACAGTGTGGCAGTTACACAAAAATTTAAACATAGAATCACTGTATGATCCAGCAATTTTGCATCTGACACACTACCAAATGAACTGAAAGTGGAATCTCAAAGAAATATTTGTATATCCATTATTCACAGCAGCATTATTTATAATAGTGAAAAGGTAGAAGGAACTAAGGTGTTATTATTTGGCTTTTAAAAAGAAGGAAATTAGACAAATGTTAGGGCATGGATAGAAAGAACCTTGTGGCTATTATACTAAGTATTCCACTTAAAGGAAGTACGTGGGGTAGTCAAATTCATGCAGGCAGGATGTAGAGTGGTGGGAGCCAGGGAAATGAGGAGTTTTTATTTAACAGATACAGAATTTCAGTCTTGCGGGCAGACAGGGTTCTGGACATGGATGGCAGTGGTGGTTGTAAAAGAAAGTGAACTTACTTACCATCAATGCACTGCCCTCTTAATAATGGTTAAAATGGGTAATTTTATATTATTGGTATTTTACCACAATTCATAAAAAGATAAGAACTATTACCAAAAAAATGCAAGGAATATACTTGTGGTTGTGACATACTCAGTACGGTCCTGTAAACATTAACATTAGTATTCATGCCCCACCCCCTTAGTGCAATCATGGAGATGAGCCACAATTATTAATCAACAAATTAACAGGCAGGCACAGTCCCAGACTACACAAACAAGTTCAGCTAAACTGTCCTTCCTCCTCCCATGCCCACTATAACTGGTTTGGATTTAATTAAAAAAAAAACAAACTAACAACTCTAGAACTTGATAAGGATTCTAGCAAAACTGAACTTGAAATGTCCTTTTCCAAATATCCCCTTAGATGCTGAAAACTAAATATGACCAAGAGCTTTACATCTGAAATCAGAAGATTGGTTCAGGGAGACATTGGGGGTGGGGGGTGGAATGCTTATATATGTGAATGTTTATATTTAAGATCCAAGTGCATATTTATTACATTGGCTAGTATATTTATGCACTTGAGCAACAGGCTAAATTAGATTGACAGAAAATTAAATGAGGGGTTAAGAAATTGTCATAAAAGAGAATCTGCATGACAGGTATGTTATTTTCATATTCATGTGTACAAACTGTCTTTTAACCAAAGTAGCAGAAACTTGCAGCTGATATATGAAATCAAAAACTTAACCATTCTTTCCTACATCTTGCTATATTAATTGGAATACTTTCAACACTATAGCAATTTAGCCATGAAATGACATCAAACATAAGATTAAATGCTGACTGGTGACTTAGACGATAAAGGTCACATTTGAAATTGAGAGTAAAATGGCCAAGGAAAATTTTGAACTGCAAATGAGTTAAGCCAAACCAGTAAGCGGACTGTGAAAGAATGGGAAATGATTTTTGTATTTTAAGACCTTTTGCTCAAGAAATACAACAATATAAATTTAAAGCACATTTTTCCTAAACTTCAGTACCACATATATTATATGAAGTAGATACATATTCATGTGTGTGTGTATCTATATGTGTATATTTACATAGAAAGAGAAAGGGAGAGGAAGAAAGTCCACAATATATGCCAACCTACAAAGTTGTACAGCCCTACACCTGGTGACTTTTTATTACAGAATACATATTTGAGAGAATTTTGTCAGTGACATAATGATGCATACAACTGACACACAGGAATAACTTGGGGTTAAATTCAGCTGTATGTAATAAAAGGTCAAACCCAAAATGGCTTAAGTACAGCAGCTGTTTGTTCTTCTTGCACATAAAACATCTTTAATATTTCTGTCTTCTCTCTTTGATTGCACTGATTCCTTGCTCAAGGTTCCTATATAGTCTAGGAGACTAGTTTTTGTATTACAGGTGATAATAAAGTGAGAAGAAACACTACCCTCTTCATCAACATTTAGTTTCCATGTCTTTATCTAAATGCTGGCTAGTAATTGGCCACATGTCAATTACAGCTCCAATAAACTCCGGAAATATGTTTTATAAGTCCATTGTTGTCTGAATTAAAATGAAAACTCTATCGCTAAAACTATAGAGAATGGATATTAGGTGAAAATAAAAGTCTGCTATGAATTCAGTTTTTGTTCATATGTGCATCCATTTTCCCCCACATTACAATAGAAATAGATTGGTAAGCTCTTTAGTAAGTGACACATCTATTCATTCAAGCCTAAAGAAAGTTTTATAAGGTTAATTGGAATGGGTTTACTTGTTTTATCCAATCTAGATAACCCATGGTTATGCTGTTACACAGGTAGAATATACAGTGTCAACTTACCTACATGAAGAAGATACTTCAAGTAGTTGGTTCTAATTTACCTATGGGTTATATGAAGATTAAGATGTTGAGCCAAATTAAACTGTCGCTCTTGAAGACCTAATCGCATATACTGTGAGAAATACTTGCTAACAGCTCAGTGATAACCAGGGTGTATGTGGAAATATTTTGTGTGTTAGTACTATTGGGGATTGCTGTTTTTTTCTCTCTTTCCTTGATATATATTATTCTAAAACATCTAATTTCTTACTCGTGACCTTTATTAGTATTTCCATTTGTATAAACTCTATCGTCATTAAATATTGCAGCTTCTCTTGTAAATTGGGAGAGTTGATTTTACATCCCAACCTGTATACAGTCTGCAGTCAAGGAAGAGCATCTCTCAACTTTATTATTCCTATCCCTGGCTCTAATAAGAAATAGGTCAGTGATTTTTTTTAACAAATACTTCAATGCTTACAATTTGAGTGGAAGAAATACACCATGTTAGTACAGCTCTATGGCAATTCCATAATACATCAGAAAGCAGTAGGAGGTTGGGTCATTGAATGTTCTTTGTGTTACCCTTGTTCTTCAAATTAACTAAATGTTTTGT
Source organism: Condylura cristata (assembly GCF_000260355.1). Lineage (NCBI taxonomy): Eukaryota > Metazoa > Chordata > Mammalia > Eulipotyphla > Talpidae > Condylura > Condylura cristata. The sequence goes on from NW_004567110.1 coordinate 19,861,432, forward strand.
GATATTTTTCTAGATTCAGGAGGCCTCTCTAATTTCAATTCTTACTTTTTAAAGTAGCAATATTCACTACTTTTACCAAGAGTAAAGTCCAATCAATAAAAAAAATAAACATTTTAAAGGCCTCTGAATTAGCCTTCTTAATTAGACTACACAATGCCAAATAACTAAAAAGTACTAACCAAAGAGTAATCAGTGTGCACGAGTCTTTATTACCAGTGCAAAGTGAATTGATGATTGTTGTAGGCTGGAAAATGGACCCTAAAATACATTCATATCCTACTTCTTTGAACCTCTGTTATCTTACAGCTAGTCTTTGCAGATGTGATTAAGTTAAAAATATTGATATAGGAGGATTAGTCTTGATTATCAAGTTGGAACCAAAATACAATAGTTTTTTGTTTGTTTGTTTGTTTTCCCTCTCTCTCTCTCTCTCTCTCTCTCTCTCACTCACACACACACACACACACACACACACACACACGAGATGGCTATATAAGGAAAATTAGATTGGGAAGCAAAGCAGCGGGAAACCAGCAACCACCAGAAACTGGAAGTCAAGAAATTGATTCCTTATTAGAACCTTCCAGGGAGTGTGGTCTTCCTGAAGACATGACTTTACCCAGTGATGCAGATTTCAAACTAACTTCTGGAGCTATTAAAAGGATACATTTTTGTTGTTATGAGCCACCAAGGTGATGGCAATCTGCTATAATAACCCAGGAAATGAGCTCACTAATTCTAAACAAATGAGATACTTTGAGTGTCAATTTTTGCTTTTAATTGTTTAGGCACATTTTCTCCTTTCAACTTACCTACACAACAAAGATCTGCTCACAGATGACTTGGGGACATTGTAGAAAGATACCTCACTGCACCTACCACTGAGAGGTGCTCACGTATATATGGAATATAGAGAAAGCAAAGAGTCAGGCAAAGGCCAATTTTAAAACCAACCTTGAAAGTTCACCACCCTTGAGGAGGAAAAGGAAGGAAGCAGGAGAAGGGGAGGGGAGAGAGCACAATGCGCAATGCTAGAGGACTCTGGGTGCTTCAGTGAGGGTGCACTATGGGTCAGTACACTCATGGGGGCATCATATGTTCCCAAAACACTAACAAAGGTTTAGGCCAATGGTACTTCAATAAAAAAGAGGTCATTGATGGTTTATACTATGTGGCATGCTATGTGCAAAGCATTGGATCAAAAATAATAATAAAAGGCGTTACTGAGAATTGAAGCCCTCTCTGCAAAGATTACACAGTTTATTAGGATAGTTTAAGGGGTAAAACAATAACACTCAGCTATCGTACTATTCAAAATGGAATAGCAAGAAGGACAGGTTTCAGGTTTGTATGGCTAGGCACAACCTCACGAATAGATGATTATATTTAATGAGACCTTTTGAATAACAATAGCTCAGTGAAATGAGTAAAATTAAAATTGCAATTCAATTCTGGGTTATGATATAATTATGACTAATAAAATCAACTTATTAGGTTGTGACCAGTCATTACAGAAAAAAATGCAAAGCTACCACATATGGCAAGGACTAGTACTGTTTCGAAAAAAAAAAAAAAAAAAAAAAAAAACACGCACCAAGTCATGGCATGAAATCTATTTCTTACTGGGGACTATGGCCACAAACACTTAAAAAAACAATTATTCAGGTAAAGAAACAGCAAGTGAATTAGTCCTAAGGAGCAAAAAGATGTAGAAATATCAAGCAAGTAAAGAAACTCATTGGACCTCACCTCCAGTGAGCGCTGGATAAGATGGGTCGGGGGCACAGGGATCTGGAGCAAGTGTCTGATTATGAGGAGACAGAGGTCAGCAGAGCTTGCTCATGCATGGTGTGTAGGTCAGGTCGTAACAGCTTATTCTAGAGTAATGGGAAATCACTAGAAGGAATTAAATAGGGGGTCAGCTTTCAATTCACAAATGCTCACTCAGCTGTGTGAAAAAATGTATTGGGGAAGAGCAAGAGAAGAATCAGGCTTCTCTGTAAGATAAGACACTGCACTAGGTAAGAGATAATGGTAGTTTGTGCACAGGTGCCTTGTATTAGAGAGGGTGAACCAGCACCACAGTAACGCCAAAAGTAGAACATTTTTTAACTCGTTTGAAATTGTTTCATTTTTGCTTTTCTTCATATATCTGGATAACAGACATTGTATTCATTGAGGATGAGCACAAAATATACAATTGGTTTAAAATTAATTTTTCTGAAGCAATCTGATGTAGATATTTCCATTATCTTTCTTATATTCTTTCAACTTTGTGATTTTCTGAAAAAGAAAGGTGGAATTATTTAAAATTTAGGGAAAAAAGAAAATGAAAATAACTTAAAAAAAAAAAAGCCTTTACCTTTTAAAGAAAATCATGTGATGCTGAATATTACATCTCTGCATTCGTCCACTTCAGACAGCAGTCAATCCCTGACCCTAAGACTGGGGTACTTCTGGAATTACATCATTCCATTTGTACAGGCCTGTTTTTTGAAGTACACACTAGCTCAGTGATCAAAAATGTTTGTTGAATGCTAGACTTTGTGTTTATTGTCCACTTGAACATGTTTTGTACTATTTTCCAAGGTGAAAACATAAGCTCTAGATATTTAAAATTCAATAGTGAGGTATAGTACTGAGTGAGCTGAAACCATTTTTGACTGTATTTCTTTAAAGACTTTCTACTACAACTTATATGTAAATATAAGGGCCAGAAAATTTGCTAGGATAATCTGACATGTGCATATTAGTTCCCATTGTCTCTGCCTAATCTCAACACTTAATTTTGGATAATGAATAAGGGACTCTGTGGATAGAAATATTTATTTAATAAGGATGAGTTCTCTGTTCATTGTAAATATTAAACCTGGTCAACTAACAGGTCCACATAGACCTTCAAATGTCCTGGACAGAGAGAGAGCCAACCTTAGTTTTACTCAACCAACTCTTAACTCTTCTCCCTTTTTTAAAGGCAAGGCAGTTTGGCACGTTGCTGATTTACTTTTATTCATTTGGATAGCAACAGTATATTTGGGCATGACATTAACAACTCTGTGCATGAGTGTATTTCTAGATACAGCTTCTATTCAGAATTGATTTAGCTTTACCTGGGGCAAATATACTTCTTTTTCTAATGTGTTTTGATTTTGAATGCTGTATCACCTTCTTGAGTATTTATCTTTGCTATTGTATTTATATGTTTTATTGAAGTAGCATTAGTTTTCAAAACTGTATAGATTCTATGAACATATTTTCTCACCTCAACAACTATATTTATCACACCATGTCCATCACCACCCATAGCTATACAATTTTAGAAGGCTGATAGACATGGAGAATTTTGATACCATAAAGTATATATAAACTTATATAAAGTATATATAAATCCAGACACTATATCTATTAGAAAATTATTTCTTAAAAAGATTTTTAAAATTAGACTTATGACTGAGTTGATTATGACTTGCATAATTTCATCACAGTCAAAAGAGAACAGCACAAGTCTGGTCATATCTGAACTGCTCACAGAGAAACAATCTTAGGACAGCCCTATATTTTGATCTAGTACTGAGTGTACCTCGCCTCAGCAAAGAAAAACTCAGTCACAGGCAATAGCCAACCTCATTGTCTAATTGAAGACCTTTAGGCTATCATAGTTGTACAATGATCCTGTCATCCTGGTTTAATGTGTAATATAATTTTTATTCTGCACCCATCAAAAAACAAAAAACAAGACAGGAGTAAAGATAGGCAGAGAAATCACTTCAATAAATGCCACCTACATAGTTGTTTTCCTATTTATTTCATGCTCCTTTTTTTATGGGGATCTTATCTGCTTATTTATATCAACATGAAAAATTTGGAAGAAGTGATTAACCTTATTTCCAGTTGTAGTTATAGTCTTACGTGTGCTCAGCAGCTTATATTGTATTTTGCCTTCAAAGTTCATTAAATGCCTTTTTTCTTTACATAAAATCTCTGCCATTTAAAATACTTTTAAAAAAAGAAATTTCTCTAATAGAATTTACCAATAGACAATTACTCCAGTTTCAATTTTTGAGCTGACACTGGCACCTACTGGTAAAATAAATTTGGTTCACAGCTAAGAAAATTTTCTAGTCATCAAGATTATTATTGTCTTGCAAACTACTGTAATAATGCTCTCACTCTTTCATATCTCAAAATTTAGAAAATATCATGATTTCCCTAAGTTACATGCAAAAGATAATAACAGGTTAATGCCCACTGATTTCAATAAATTTAGTAAATCCAAAATTTGCTATTTTGCTTCAAAACAAGTTAGAGTATGCTTATTGTCAAGAATTAATATATTTCAAAGGACTGATTTAACAATTGTGGGTGAACATTTTATTGATGATCTTAGATAATCCTAAAACAGTCTGAAACTAAGAATAGGTTATCTGGCAAGGCAGTGTAACAGCACTGGTATTACTAGACCTCATTATCAGAATAACAATAAAAATGCTATGTCACTAACTTAAAAATAAATGTGAGGTTGGCAATAACATTTAAGAAACTTGTTTTCTGATCTCTTAACTTGTTCCTACACAGGTGGAGTTAGCACTATGATCTATTTAATAGATAAAACTCCTGAATTTAGGAAACATTGTTAATTTCTTGGCTTTATACTACTCTTTTCATCTGAATCATCATCAGGTCCTCTTAACTACCATTTACATATGCCCTATATTTGTCTGTTTCACTTAACCTTTATAGTTAACATATGCCCAACAACAATATTCTAGTTTGGAATACAAGACCACTAATAGGAACACTTACTTCCAACATATTTAATGCTATTTCCAACACAGCAAAGTGAGGTTATGTAAAATGTCAATCTCCGGGCCTCCCTGTTGGCACACAGGGTTAAGTCTCAGCACTATGAAGATATCAGCAGTCACTGCAGCACAAGTTCCATTCCCAGCAGGGAGGTGATCCTCATGGCACAGCAGACCTCTCCTGTCTCACCTGCTGTTCCCCTCAGCAGTATATTTCAGCCAATCTGCCTGTTCTGCTCCACACTCTGTCTCTGGTAAATCCTCTCACTGCCCCTCACCTCGCCTACATCCTAGTTCTTGTATTCATAAAAAAATAAATCTTAAAAGAAAAATCTCAATCCCATATTTAAATCTACTTGTGAACTGCTGAGAATAAGTATATAGTGTATATTATAGTTGTAAAATTAACAAAAATATTTTGCCATTATATATATATAATATATTGTCAATTCATTTAAGTTAAAAAAGAAAAAAAATAGAATACTTGACTCCCTTACTACATACATGCACTTAATTAAATAATAATTTTTAAAAGACAGATACACACTCATAGAATTAAGCTTATAATTATTTTGAATATATTTTCACATCTTATTTACTATACAGTCTCCAGTTTTATAAATTTGTTAGCAAGAATTTTTATTTTTTATCTACTTTCTTTTTATAATTGTAATTCCATCAATTTGCATTCCAGGAGTAATGAAGTTATACATGTTATGTTTTTGTCCTCAATTTTTTAAATTAGGTAATACGAACAGTTAAATTTTATCTTTCAACTACTGTTCTGAGTAGGCAGAGATTTTTAACAGCTTTATTCAGGTATAATTGTCATATAGTAAGCTGAATATATTTAAAGTATAAATTGATAAGTTTTGACATGTGTAATCGCCCATAAAATCATCAAAATCAAAGTAATGAACATCTCTATTCCTCAAGAATTTATCTCCATCCTACCCTAAATAGAGACAAAAAGAGAACTACCTCTGTCACTAAAGACTAGCTTACATTTTCTAGAATTTCATATAGATGAAATCATATGGTGTTACTTATTCATTTCACTCAGAAAATGTATTCTGAGACTATTACTGTAGTCATGTATCAATAGTCAATTCCTCTCCATTGCTAAAAATTATTCAATTACATAGGCATATATTTTATATTCTCTATGCTTAGCTATTCATCTCATGGTAGATATTTACATCATAACATTTGTATGTCTTTAAATATATATTTTTATGTTTTATTTTTCCTTGGTTAAATATATAAAGTGACCTGGGTTATATAACACATGTGTGCTTAGCATTTGACGTAATGGCCTGATCATGTCCAAAGTTCCACCACACACTTAGTTAACTTATGATATGACCAGTCTTTTTAATTTTTGTTACTCTAATCATTAACATAGTGGTAACCTAATGTGGATTTGATTTAGTATTTCTGTAATGATTAATAATGATCGGCATCTTCTTTAGTGCCTTTATTCTCAATTGCATACTTCTTTGGTGATGAATCTGTTAATATATTTGGTCCATTTATTATTGACTTGTTTTTAGTTTATTTATATAATGTAGATTGTTTTGCTGTGTATATGTATATGTGTGTTTAAGTGTTTATCTATAACACACATGTATATATTCACTTGTGTATATAGTTTGCAAATATTTTTTATTCAGGCTTTTGGTTTGTCTCTTCATTCTCTGAACAGTGTATTTTGAAGAGCAGAATTTTTAAATTTTGATGAATCCACATTTATCAATTTTTTTTCTGTTATGGTTCATGCCTGTGGTGCCATATCTTTAAAAATTGCCTAAATTCTAAAAGGTTTCTATCCTCACATTTTTATTCTACAAACTTCATAATTTTAGGTTTTACATTTGGGTATTTGTATTAACATTTAAGGTAGTTTGAGTCCCACATCTTCAGATTTTCAAGTTGTTTTGGATTTTCTAATCAACCTGTTAATTTCTACAAAATTTAGAATAAGATTTTGATTAGAATTGTTCTGAATCTATATATCAAATTTGTAAGCACAGAATTGTCTGTCATATTTCATCACCCATGGGCTACTGTAATAATTGTTTAGTCTCAAATTATAAAGTTATAGCAATCACATCTGGACTTTGCTGTAAAACTTATGTGTGATATATACACATATGCACACTTTTACATATATATATACATACACACACACACATTATGATTGAGTGTGTGTGTGTCTATACACACCCATCTTAGTCTCCATCCTGTGTATACAGTGGTCAAACCAACTCTTAGCAAAGGTCAAAGACAAAACTTGAGTATCATAGCATATTTGCAGTTACATTTATCAATCATCTTTTGTATTCCCAGTCTCAGGAAATCTAAAGAAGGGAATACAATATAATGGAAGTAAGTGGCTGTGTGGAAAGCTGTATAAATTTATTACTAGGAACATCAACCTATCTGCTGAAGATTGAATTATGGCTTTCCCCAGTCTCTGAAAGGAAAACATCCTACTCTTTTTGGCAAAAGGCAGAGTAAACAAGAGCAATCATAGAAGTGAACAAGAAAACCAAGGGATCAAGAAGCAAAGGACCTAAAGATGCCCAAGTATCAAAGCTCACAAATAAGTCAGTGATAGGCTAGGAAGCTCAGTAAAAACAAAGTGTCAATAAATACACCTAGAGATACAGGGAAATTTCCAAAGTCTTCCTTAAAAGTTTATATAGTGCCCTACGACCCAGGAATCCCACTCCTAGGTATCTACCCAAAAGACACAAAAATACTGGTTGAAAAAGATACCTGTACCCCCATGTTTATTGCTGC
>NW_004567110.1:19869253-19903659 GCF_000260355.1 Condylura cristata
AACCATATACCAGAGACATTTTGTGGGGGTGGAGTGGGGAATGGGATCAAAAACAGGGTGGGGGGAGGGAAATGCACGGGATTATGGTAATGGCACATGGGTGACTTGGTGATGGGAAACCCGCGGAGATTACAATTGAGATGGAAAAAAAAAAGTGTACAAAATGATGTAAAAATAAACTTTTGTAATAAAAAAAATGTTTATATAGTGTAAATGGAATATTACTCAGCAACTAAAAAAACAAAAACAAAAACAAAAACATGCCTTTTGCAGCAACATGGATGGAGCTGGAAAAGACCATGCTTAGTGAAATAAGCCAGAAACAAAAGGAAAAAATACCGGATCGTTTCACTCATAGCAGCAGTATAAGGGACCAGGTGAGAAAATAATAATACTAATGAACAACTATATACCAGAGACATTTTACAGGGGTGGGATGGGGAATGGGATCATAAACAGTGGGGGGAGGGAAGTGCACTGGACTATGGTGATGACACATGGGTGATTTGGTGATAGGAAGCCCATGGGGATTACAACTGAGATGGAAATAGATGTAAAAATAAACTATCATATTAAAATAAATAAACAAGTTAAATAACTAAATAAAGTTTATACAGTGTGAATTACTACCAGGTTATATGCACTAGTATTTGTTCTGCTGTAATGTTTTTCAATAGCTGAAAATTTAATAGACACATAAGGGTCAATGTCGTCCACCCTATAAATGCATATTTGCATCAGTGGTGCCTGATGAAATATATAGGAAAATATGCTTTACTGTGCAAAATGCAAATTACTACAGCCTTTGATATTGAAATTTGGATACAGATAAAAATTCTTATAGATGTCTTACAATTTGGTCCACAAAACTCATTGTTAATAGTTGATCAAAAGAACATAAATATGCTCTCATACATGTATATATCAAGTATGTCTATTGCAATGTGTTTGTCACACAAACTAATAGTTAAATATAACCCAAAGGGATTATTTTCAGGGCTTATCCATGGATTTTCTGATCTAGTGAACACCACAAATTTGATGATAGAGGTGAGGTAGGTCACGGGATGTGTCTCATAAGAAGGAATTGAAAAATAGGTGAGAAAAGTTTGAGTCAACTAATGTAATTTGGAGTTTCACTACTCTAATTTTTTATCTTGTTACTTGCATAAAATTTTTGCTACATTTGAAAATAATTGATAATCAGAAAGAAACTGACACAATTTTATGTATAGAGATGTGAGAAACACAGTGAGCACTGGCATCATGACTCATCTTTCCTCATGCATGGTCACAAATTCCCATTTTCAAAATCTCCCTTTTAACTTGTTTTAGACTTTAAGGTAAAATAAGTCATCCAATGCCTCTAAAGATATACGACCACCTTAAGATACAAAAAGAAATGTTTCAGTAATACTTTTTTTTTAAAAATATGTTTATTGTCACATCATTTCTTTCCAGATGGTTCATACCTGAGATGTGACCTAAGCACCTGCACTTTAGGGAGATTCTTGGAAAGGAGAAGGCAAGAGATTGTCTAGTAATAGTGAATGGGAAACAATGAAACTCTAGAAGAATATGAAATCCATTTTGGCAAGTACCCTTCATTTTTTCCAGGCTCACTGCCCAAATATAAATTCCCTGTGCCTTTTGCAGGTATCTACCTAACTAAGTGGGGGGGTCACTTCATGGCAGCCTTATGCATTGAAGGACACTGGGTCCAATATAAAACTATTTTTAGGGAGCTCTAAATATAACATCCTAGGGGAAAAAATTAAAACCAAGTATAACTTCCCAATTTCACAGTAAAACTAATTTTATGCAGATATTTCTGCTTTACAGAAATACTTTCTCAAAACATAGTTTCTTACTTTTATTCTTTTCTTTTGTATTATGCTCTCTACTTGTTTGCAAGACTACAGTGGAAATCTCAAGACTTAGCACATACGATTGGAGAGAGTTCTTTTAGGGTTTTGCTTGTACCAGGGCAAAATATATTCCACTAATGTCAGTTATAAAGAAAGTAACTTATCTCTTTTAGGCACCAATAGACTGTATTTCAGATTCTTGCTATGCTTTCATCATCTCTCTGGCCTGTGAAATCAAAAGACTGGGACAAGTTAATAGGTACATTGAGGAACAGAACAACATGTCACTAGATTTAGTGCAAAATTTAGATATTTTCTAACAAATATAAAATCTGTTTTTGTTCATGTTAGCGCATAAATATAACCAATGTCATCAATGATAACTCAATATTTATTTTATGCTACCCAAGTAGTGCTGCACTAAAAAATGCAGTGAAGCCTTTCACGGCAAAGAACACATCTTACTCATTTTTCATCCTCTGTATCTAGCAAATCGTGTCATGTAAAACAGAAATGTCTTAGCTCAGGTTACTATAACAAAATATTTTAGACTAGGTGATTTAAAAATTAGACTCCCCCCCCCATTTCTGAGGCTAAGAAGGCTAACAAAAAAGGTGCCAACAGAGACTGGTTCTGCCCTTACTGGCTACATCTTACTAAATCCTAATATAGCAGAGAAAAAGAGTGAATTCTCATGTCTTTTCTCTCCCTAAAGGGGCACTAAAGTTGTCATGTGGAGCCCTCATGACCTCACCTGAAACTAAATATCACCCAAAGACTCTACCTCCTAACACCATCTTGCTAAGCATTAGAATTTAACAGACAAATTTTGGACAGGACCCAAAACTTCATATAGTGCTTAAGCATATTTGTTAAATAAAATTGAATTTAAATGAAGTACAGTGACAGGAGAGATAAATCCTACTGTACCAATATAAATAGGCCAAGCATAACAAATTGGTCAAACGTTAAATCCATTTGAATAAGCTTTATGCTAGTACAGCTACTATAATTGATCATGAATATAATAATACCTTTGTGTGAATCTACAAATCCCACTATAAAGATGTTTATACTTTATTATGCATATAATTTTAACAGAGGGTTCTATTACAGTTTCCAAAAGATCTTTCTATAAAGATTCCAAGGATTTCTCTCCATTCACCACTTAATCTTCCAGGTGCTCTTAATCTTGAAGAAATTCACAATTGTTTTTCAGGGAAGAGGCATATTACTTATTAAATATTAATTCTCCAATTTTTATAGGATATATTCCCTCAAATTCTCTGTGATACAGGTTTGTTTTGCAATCCTACTTTATTGTTAACCAATCTAATTGTTCCAAAATATTAAAATGTTTGAATCTTCTAATTCTCAATATATAAATGTTGATACTATTAATATATTGTGGATATGATCTGAATGGAAATCAGGATCTTTTTCTCATGCTCTGAACATAGGAGGTCTTTACAGTCTTTTAAATTTACAGTCTTTTAAAATATATATATATTTATTTATGCATACAAGAACTGGGGTATAGGCCAGAGGTGCAGGGGATAAGAGGAGTCACCAGAGATAGTGGGAAACAGAACAGGAAACAGATTGACAAAATACACTGCTGAGGGGAGCAGCAGGCAAGACAGGAGAGGTCAGCTGTGCCATGTGGGTCACCTCCTTGGCCAGGGATGGAACTCAGTGCTGCAGTGGCTGCCCATAACTTCAAGTGCTGTACTTTAATCCCTTGTATCACCAGGGAGGCCCTAAATTACAGTTATTATTTTATCCACTTCAATCTAAGGGCCCCTAACTCTCTCCAATAGCTTCTGCCAACTATTAGTTTCTCAACCACTCTTCCCATTTTTTGAGAAATGTTGAGAATGACAAAATGATATACCATAAAATTGTCAGATGTAGGTGTAATTAGGTAGGTAGGCCCTTGAAAAATATTTCTTAAGACCAATCTCGGACTCAGGAAAATCAAAGAAAATAATTTATGCTCTTACTTCCTTCATTATCCTAAATTTATTTTTCCCTCAATTCAATTTTATTACAATTGTGACATAACTAGGCTGTACAGTTTCTTATAAAAAGGATTTGTGGGATCTTAAAAATCCAATCACTAATTACTGAATTTTCTTGCTATAGGAAATTTCCTCTGAGTTAGAAATAACCTGTGTTTCAAAACCTTTTAGAAGAAAGAAAATACAAAGTCTGCTGTTAATGGGGTCTGAATTTATAGCATTGAACAAATGCAGTTATTTACATGCCCTTTGCTCCCTATTACACAATCAGTAGTGGAAGGAATAATTTACAGACTTCTTTTTCCCTGGAAAAGCTGTGAAACAAGCTCAACATCTAATGAACAGCTGAAAAAATAGTGGAGTCTGTATAGAAATTTGTAATGGTTGGGCAGATCAAAAAGCAAAGCAGATTTATTTCTTACATACCAGATAAACTACTACCATTTCATAAATATTTCCAGTAACTATCCATGTACATAATGTTGACATTGTTCTTGTGGTAAAAAAAAAAAATTTCTGTGAAGAAAATATGTACAAAAGCTTAGGGGCAAATCTGTTACCATTAGAAATAATTGCAGAGAATTCTGAATAGAAATCCAATTGTCTGAGTAGCAGATACTCTCAACATTATTTATTTTTTTCCTCTAGCAACCTAGTTTCTTTTAATAAAGAATAGTTAGCCCATGTTATCGGAGGTGTTACATATTAATCGGTTGTGAAAAATGTTCAGTGACTTGTTTGAGATCTGACCGGTGCCTTCCATGGCAAACAGCCCTACTGTATTTGCTGTGGTCAATTAAGATCTGGGTCTCCTGAGGAGTTTCCAAGAAGCAACCCAATCTGATAACTCATCATTAGTTCATATCCTAATCACACAAAAAAGAATTCCTGGAGACATTTAATTGTCAGTGCTAGAGGCTTTCTTCGTAAAGGGATTTCGTTTGTTTTAGTAGTTAGAAAGTCTTATTTTGAAAATAAGTAATGGCACCGCTGCCTGGTAAAATACAGGAAGACTTAGTGAAAGGAAGAGAAAAATAATGGTTTTTGTCATCTATTGACAATACTATTTAAGTGTGCTAGTGAGTATTATAAGAATCTCTTCTACTCAGGAGACAACGAACATGATAGATTAAGTTTATTAGGTCGAGTTATGCTTAGATTTCATCTTTTGCAGAGGCATATCTGTGTGTAACATTTCTTCACAGGGTAATGTTGATACCCTAACAGAAAGTTTAAAAATTGCTGTTGTTAAGAAAACGATGATTCAAGGAAAAAGATCCATCTCTTACACTCAAAAATTCTTTGGAAATATTATGACTTCAAGTCACTCTGATGTAATCTATTAGTGACTTGATTTCAACTCTTTATTTTATGCAGCAGACACATTTTTTACCCATAACATTCCAGCCTTTGTCAATTTTTATCCTACCATTAAATTAATGGATTATTAAAAAATCCTATCACTCACCTCTAAAGCAAGATAATCATTTAATCAATGAGCTAAATATGATGTTCTCAAGAGGATTATATAATATGTACTCACTTTGTGGATTCATGGAAAAAATTGACAAATTTCTCTCCTGGCATCTGTGCAACTTCTTTCTGTTCCTTCACAGACAGCTTTCTTTTAAAAATTTTCTTGTGCTAACTCTGTGCTTCTTTAAGCCCATTCATGCCTTCCTTTTTCAATCTAGCATCTGTTCTTCCACCTACTTAAACTGCTCTCATTTAGGTCACCAACAGCCTGCAGATAGCTGGATCCAAAAGACATTTTTATATCTTTATTTTATTGCACTCTGAGGGTTTTAACAATGTTGACAACTTGCCACCACTTTCAATTTTTTTTCTCCTTTAACTAATGTGACAAGATTCAGTCGCCTTCTGAAGGTCTGTGTTTAAATGTTACCTCAGAGACTTCCTGTGACCACACTGTTTAGAATAACCTTCAGTCGATACAAATTCTGTTTTATTTTCTTCAATTTACATATAACTGAAATTATATCATGATAAATTTGTCTCCTTGACTATTGTTTATTTCTATCCTATTTTCTAAGCTTTATGGGGCCACAGAAATTTTCTCTTTATCACTGAACCCTCTTTACTTATAAAAGTGTCTTACACATGCATACACACACAGATATTTAGTAAACTGTAACTAATGAACTAAATAAATGAATTCTACTGGATCCCAAACCCTTAAAGTTAATTGGATATTTTCCAATTAGATATTTCACAAGTACCTAAACAATATGATCTTTGAAAGCTTCCTATAAATCTAAAGTCCTTTAATTCACTCCTTTCCTCTACCAAAAAAAAAAAAAAAAAAAAGTAGACAATTCTGGGGTGATGATTTCTGTAATTTTCTTGAATTTCATTCTTTTATTTCTGTACATTCTGTCTTCGTTCAAGCACTGCCACCTACCACATCTGGCATCTAACTGAACTATTGTTCCAGTCTTGATAACCATTCAGTCTATCCTTATTTGCATGAGTTTTCCAAAGGATAAGCCTAATCATTTTAATCACTGGATAGAAATCTTTCACTATTTCATTAAAATTTCCACAATGCAGCAACCTCTTTTGCTTCTCTGTTTCTTCATGACCTCTGTTTTCACCCTACGCAATTTCCTTCCATGTTTTCTTTGTTGTATACCATTACTTCCAGTGATATGATTGCAATGTGTTCTTTATCGCTCTTTGCTTTCATACATGCAGTTCTTTTACATATTAATTCTCTCATTTCTCTCTTCCACTTAACAACACCAAGTACCTTCTACATGCCAAAGACTTTGCTAGGCACAAAGAGCGCAACAGTGGGAAAAGAGACAAGATTCCTTCTTTTCAGAAGCTTACAGTTAGATAGGGAAGAGGCTGTATGGTGAGAATTGGACATGAAGAAGACAGAGGTTTACATGATGTTATGTTAGGAAAAGTCACTCTTGCGCTAAAATTTTCAAATCAAAAAAAATGTCTATATTATATAACACAATTCAAACACACAAAGTGAATCTTCAATTTAAATTTCATTTGTCATTTGATATGAAGACAAAAATCCAAAAAAAATTATTTTGGTCTTAAATTCAGCTTCTGTTTGTAACTCTCAATTGTTTAGTAGAATGTCATATAAAAGAATCAACTGTCACCTGGCTTATTTGCACATTCATCTAGTAGCAAATAATGAAAACACACAAAACATGTATGCGTTCATAACTGATAATTTAGTAGATTGATCCACAGAAAAGACCAACATTGTTATTATCACATAATTTATAACTACAGCTATTAAACATAATTTTGAGGGGCCCGCTCCACCCTTGTGGGGCAGCAGGTTAAAGCACTGCTGCACTGCATAGCTGGCCACACCCACTTCAATGCAAGTTCAATCCCGTGCCCCAGAGGTGACCCACATGGAGCAATAGACTTCTCTTGTCTCACCCGCTGCTCCCCTCAGCAGTGTACTTCATGGATCCACCTGCTCTTCTCCCCGCTCTGTCTCTAGTGAAGACTTTTTCCCCAAGCACCTCTACCCTGTACCCCAGTTCTTGTACGCATAAATAAATAAATCTTAAAGACATAATTTTGAGTTAATTATGTATTTTTATAAAGCTCTCAAATTTGCAGAAATTATGTTTATTCACTCTTACTTTAATCAAATGAAAACCAAGTTTCATATTTTCAGTTGGGAAGCTTGAAAAGTAATAAATTTGTGTTCTTATCAGTATTACCCTATTTCCAAGTGATGGTTAAGGAGCCAATATGTAATAAAAGCTTTAGAATAAACAAAGAAAATGCATGTTTATTTTTATCCTGAAGGGATAGTACAGCTTTGATATTTTGTGCACTGAAAAATCCATCCTTTCTGCACATATTTTGTGATTTTCCTCTTTTTTTTTAAAAAAAAAAAAGATTTATTTATTTATTCATATAGAGCTGGGGTACAGGCCAGAGATGCAGAGGGTGAGAGGCTTCACCAGAGACAGAGTGGGGAGCAGAACAAGCAGATCGACGAAGTACACTGCTGAGGGGAGCAGAGGGCGGGTCAGGAGAGGTCTGCCACGCCATGTAGTCACCTCCGGGGCAGGCGGGGATCGAACTCATGCGGAAGTGGCTTTAGATTCTCAGTGCTGTGCTTTAACCGGCTGCGCCACCAGGGAGGGCCCGATTTTCCTCTTTATCTCATTCTAAAGTCTTACTGATTCTTGCACTACGAAAAATTCATGCAGCAACTAAATGGAAAATATTTATAGAAATAAAAATAACTAAATACGTTATAACTAAATACTTAAAGAAACAAAATGAAAACTCTTTTAGAATCACTTTTCTATTTTTAAGGTTTTTTTTTTTTTTGTCTATTCAGTTGCACAATTACTCCTTAACAAGTAGCTATTCTAATATTCAGGCTTTTTTTTTTTTTTTTTTTGTCATGACTACTGCCTTTGCAAAAAAAAAAAGTACAAATATTTCTATAAAACAGGGTTTTATAAACTCACATATTCTAGAATTACTTAACTAAAGGGCAGGTATGCCACAATCTACTGGGAAAAAAAAATATTATCAAAGTCTAATTCTCTCTACCTCTCAACTCTGCTTTTCTGTGTTTCGTGTATAGACTACATGGATTCGGTTCTTATTAACTCTGGCTTGAAGTATCTTTGTTACCAACAATCTCGGTTGGAAAACATATACCTTCATCCTAAGCTTTCTATAAGCTCACCGTCTTGAACTTATCTCTATAATGGAAGAATTTAACACACTGATTAGTCAAGCCCAGTAATATGTTAAAGTATAGAGACAGAATTGACTCCATAATTTCTGAAATGAAGATAATGTTGTTTTTCCCTAAAGAGAAGGACGTTTTTATTATAAGAAGGGTGATGATACTTAAGCAGATACTTAAGCAGAAAAAGCAAGCGTAATCATATGGAGATGTTTTTATAACTGAGGAGACAAAGCAGATTCTTAATTTTGATCCAGTCTCACAAGTAAATTTGACTTCCTACCAAATATTAGAATAATATTATATTCAACAATGCTCCTGTGTTCAAAGTGGTGATTTGTTATACTCAAAGTTGTAGATTTCTAAGCTCTTCTGTAGAATTGATGACAAAAAAAAGAGAGAGAAAAGAGACAGTCTCTGCAGGTATTTTTGCCTTCTTTAGTAATCATAGCCAGATTCCCTCTAAATAACAGACAAAGGAATGACACGTGATAGGTGGATGAATGAAAGATAAGAGAGACAATAGATGGTGAAGTAGATCAATGGCCTACATATATACACATCCACAGTGGAAAATACATTGACATAGGGAGATATGCACTAACATTGAACCAAACAGATATGCAAAGTAGAAATCAACCAGAAAGTATGAAATTGAGGCCCTCCCTGCTGCAGCAGTGGGTTAAAGCACAGCACTAAGAAGCTAAAGCCACTTCAGCATGAGTTGGATCCCTGCCTACCCTGGAGGTGATCCACATGGCACAGCAGACCTCTCCTGACCCACCTGCTGCTCTCCTCAGCAGTGTACTTTGTCATGGTCCCTGCACTTCTGGCCTGTACCCCAGTTCTGTATGCATAAATAAATAAATGATTCCTTCTCTTTTGCCAGTTATATGACTTTCAGCAATTTGAGTATTATCTCTAACCTTATTTTATCTCAAAATGGAAAAATTAGTATCTATGTATCTCATACTTAGATTTAAATATATTAATATCTGAAAAATGTGGGTCAATATTAAAACACTATCCAAAACAGGGCTTTTAGTCATTTTCACAATAAGCAAATAGATAATGCTACTATGTACTGGTATGTTACTGTCTACAGTTCTGTTAATTTTGCCTTGCTTTATAAATAATAAAAAATTCAAATAAAGCCAACACATGCTATTAATGTATTTGAGGTAATCTTAGAAGTCAAATTAACTAAAAGCACAGAGGAATATCTAAATTAGAAATGAGACACTAATTGTTGAGATATTTCTTAAATCCCAAGAAATAAGTTATAGGTATATATATATTAGAGTACAGCGAATATATACTAAAGGTAGAAGGCAAGAAAGTGATTTAAAATATTGGCTATGCAGTATTAAGTTTAAGGGGTAGGTTGGCATACTATCCAGAAAGTGTCAGATATGAATTATTTTATCCTCTGAAGACTTTAAGGTCCCTGTCATAATACTAAACTCTGCCTCTGTAATACAAAAGTAGCCACAAATATTATATACACAAATGTGGGGGAGGGACTGTATACCTGTAAAACATTCTACACAATAGACCTCCTTGGTGACACCAGGTGTTGAGTGTCACTCAGCTCTATGAACCTATCAGCAGCAACTGTAGCACGAGTTTGATTCCCACATAGGGAGGTGACCCAATGGCACAGCAGACCTCTCCTGTCTCTCCCACTGCTCCCTTCAGTAACATATTTCAGTGGATCTGCCTGTTCTGCTCCCTACTCTGTCCCCGGTGAATCCTCTCATCTAGTGCACCTCCAGCCTGTATCCCAGTCCTTTTACATAAAAATAAATAAAATCTTAAAAACAACTACAACAACATTCTACACAAAACATTACCTGGGTTTGGCCCAACGATGTAGTTTATGGTCCTTTGTCTTAAGACAACAGAATCATTAACACAGCTAACTGATGATAAGTGATCTTTTAGTTTTATGTTTAGCTTTTTGAAAAGCAAACAAGGAACTAAGAAGAACTGTAAACATGTTTTTTATTATGCTAAAATTCCTTGAAAGTTATAACCTGAAGGTAGAAAAATATCTTAGTCATTTTGAGTGACCCCATTTTGTTGAGATTTAACTGAACAATGAAACTGTGTCCATGAAAATGACTTCATCTCTATTTCATATTGACCTGTTTTCATCACCACAAAGAGTGCCATTTTAGTATCACTTAGAAACTCAAACTCCTATATTCAAATAGAGAATACTTACATATCTAAGAAACTTACCAATAAGCTGAATGATCTACAAGGAAAAGGCTTTAATGAATTTGGGCTACTCTTATAATTGAATAGGAAAAAAAAAATTACTACTAACTAAAAGAGAAAGAAACATGGTATTAATTGTGTGTGTGTGTGTGCATGTCCTGTGTGTATGTGGTGAGAGAGAGAAGGGATAGATATAATATGCAAAGGCAAATGTTAAATTATTTCCATATAAGACGGCTTTAAATCAATTTCATAGCAAGCATATGGGTAATGAGTACTACTTTGTACTATTATGTTACTGTATACAGCTCTATTAATTTGATCTTGCTTTACAAATAACAATAAATTCAAATAAAGCCAACACATACCATTTAATGTATTTGAGGTAACCTGAGAAGTTAAATCACATGAAAAAGCAAAGAAATATCTAAATGAGAAATTAACTATTGAGATATTTTTCAGCAACTTCTACCTTTCACTTCCTGAAACCATACATTCTTTTCTTCTGTTAATAGTTCCCTGAAATTTGAGGATTCCCCCCCCCATAGCCATGACAGTGTCCTACTCTCTATAAACAGGCCTGAATACTTGACCCGTGATGAGTTACTAGGAGCAACCTATCATGTCGTCACAGAACTTAGCAGGAAGTTGGAAGAACTGACATGACATTGAATAAGTAACTGCTATTTGTTTAGAAATAGCACCTAGGGAATATCTACCATACATACATGGTAAGCAGACAAATTATGCACAAAGTAAAATAGAGAAGCATTAAATAGACTTATTTGAAACCAGAAGATTATGGAAAGCATTAATTGGAAAGCTTAGTAAGAACTTTAATTGGTGGCTAGGAGTTTAGATTTTTCTTTGTACAATGGAGATTGATTAAAAACTTCAACAAATGTGTATATGAGGAAGCAATTAAGGACAGGAAAATCAGCAGAGAATTGTTCCATTAATCTTGTAATAAGCATGTGACTAGGAAGGAAATAGCATTAATGAAAAAGAAGATACAGAAATATAATCAATAAAGGAAGAATTGTCAATAATTAAATTTATATGAATAAAGGAATAGAAAGATTTGTTAAGATTTATTGAATTCTAACTATTCCCAAAGTTTATGATAAATATTATAATGGGCTATCTCATTTGGCCCTCATAATATTCAACAAAATAGGAATTTTTATTATCTCCATTTCACAAAGTAAGAAACAGGCACATTGATGTTAAGAACCATATGATAGGAACTGGACCTTAAGTGGTCAAGCAGGTAAATGCAGGCGTTGATTTATTATGATGCACATATGAAAGTTATATAATGTTACAATGCAACGTTGTAACATGAAAAATTAAAACAATTAAAAATAAAGAAAACTATAAAACACTGTATCATTTTAAATAATTATGGTTTTAGAATGATCTTTTGTTTAAAATGATCTTTAACTGACTTTATTTTTCACTGTAACCTTCCATGGTTCTGCTATCTGTAAACATCTAAGCTCCTGCTCTCTGAGTATTTATAATAGCTTCCTTTAAGAAAAGGACAAAAAAATTTAGATTCTTCTTTAAGTTGAAAAGTCAAGGACACTGAGAGGAATTGCTGTTGTGTTAAATTGGAAAACGTGGGCACAGATTTACTTTTACTATATTCTTGTCACCTATGTTTTTAAATTCATAATTAAAAAACAATTTTGGTTTTCCTTATGAGCCATAAACTCAGAAACAATAGCTATAATCTGTGCTTAATAGGAACCTCACTGAGCTAAGCACTTTACATATATAAGCTCTCTTAGGTCTCACATAGCTTATTTAGGTGACTAGAAATTGTTGCTGACATGGTACAAAATTAAAAAATTAAAACCTAGGCTGTTTAAATAACTTACCTAAGAAGAAGTAACACAACTAAGTCAAAATTTTATCTTTATGACTGCAGAGCAAAAAGCCTTAAGCTATACCATCAGTTCAGGGTTCTAAATCCTACCTCCCTTCACAAAACTATACTACGTCAAATATATGTTTAGAGCACAAGGAATATTTAGTTCATAATGACAAAACTACTTTATCTTACAACCAGAGACATTAAATAAACACTAAGAAACCCAGCATTAAGTTGGTAATTTTTATATATCCAGCTTTGTGATAAGTAGTTCTGGTATTTGGTAACATCCATTCTTTGTTTTATTACACATTATATAGTGAGTATTGTTCTAAATACAAGGGAAAAAAAACAGAGGATAAAATAAACAAAGCCCTTGTTCAATGATAGGAAAAGTAGACAGATATAAACATACACACAAGCAATCCTTGTTTTGTACCACTGAGTTATAAGTGAATTTCACATGACAGGATTTAGTTAAATGGAGTCTCATAATAAAGGGTTCAAAGTGTAGAGTTAGGGTTAAGGCGCCGTGAGTAAACTCATAAAATACACTCAAAAGCTTGTAGTATAGTTCTAAAGACCACAAATTATGGCAGGAATGATAGATGAATAGATGTGTGAATAGACACTTCATTCTTCCAGCATTTGTCAGTGACTGATCACTCTGCTGTTGATAGTAATTTCATGCAGTGAAAGCAAAATGCTGTTACTTATTGGTATCTGAAGGAAAGGTGTTGCCATCTTGTCTCCCACTGATATATTCATGTGATGTTGTGTGTGTAAGAGCAGATAATTGAAAGAGGGAATTGTCCAACAAAGATGAGTTCTCAATGAAGAGTAAAAGTGGGAATGATGGTCCTCTCTCAGTTATCCTTTGAATTAATCTAATACTCCTTTGCTCCATTTTCTGCATGAATCAACTTAACACTAAGAAATGGTAAAGTATTGAATCATAGCCATACAGATAAGAAGCGCCAGAGCTTAAATTCAGCCAGAGCTTGAATTTATCTGACTATACAGTTCATATTTTTGTTCCATTGTACTGTACACCTTCCCAATGAATCTTTCTATGTGTGAAGGTGAACAACACTTTTAAAATGGCAGGACTCTGAAATTTCTCACTGCAGTAAAGATAAAATAATTCCTATCAGTTTTTTTGCTGACTGAAGTTCAAATACTGCACAGCTAGTATAGCTTTGCAAATCTGAATACATGTCTTTCTGCATCATTCTACTGAAATTCAGCTTGCCAAAGTCCATTATAATGGTCAAATATTGATTTGCTAACTTAAACAGCTATCATTGGTAGCATGTCAATATTTGCTGAAGATAAGAAGTCCCAGAGTTTTCCACTTAGAAGAAAGGAAAATCATGCAGCAACATAATGTTACAACAGAGGTAGAGTAATAATTAGGTACAGAGTATTACAACAAAGATAATGTAATAAATAGGTAGCAGAGACAGTGAAAAAACACTCTGAGACTTGTGGACGAAGATGTATTATAATTTTGGAATACTGCATTTCCTTGGTAGAAAAACCAAATTCTGACAAAGTATAAAAAACAAAAAATCAGTCTTTAATTTCTTTTGCTCTTAATGGTCTTCAATTTCCTTGCATTTAAAAGTCTTTGGCAATCTTGCAATCATCAAAACACTTCAGCAACTTCCTAACTAGGAAACTTAACACCTACTTAGGCTATTGTTAGCTTCAGTAGTTCAAAGAGTGCAAAGTCAATAGCAATTAGGAAAGAAAACCTTTGAGAAAGGGAAAGATAGCTATAAACCACCTAATTGTTTCTCTTAAAATCTACTCCCTTGGTACTTCCATGCTAATGAAATGTCATTTCTCCATGACAAGTAGAACACAGGCCTTTCTCTTCTTGGGTATGAAAAAAAGCACACTGTGACAATGTATGTAATACCCTTCATTATTAAAACTTGCATTATTCTAATGTTACTGGCTTATAATTAATGTGTAAGTGATTCTAGAAGCTTAACCCCTATTCCCTACTTGTTGCTTAGCAACAATCAAGCTGTGTGAAACACTGCTTCACTCTGGGCTATGGGTCACAATGGGTAAATCTGTCTGAGAATTACTGAGTTGGGATTGCTTCTATGGAGTTTTTTATGCATTGTCTTTATGCAGTCTAGTTGAAGCCACTTGCCTTACTAATGGGAAATGCTGTTTAAATAAATCTGGTTCCATGTGAAGCAGGCTTATTGTAGAATTTCTTCTAGAATAAATGTGAGTTATTTTTCGAGAACACGGTGAAATTCAGTGTTTCCAAGGATGTCTTACTTAAAAATGAAAATTAGTGTTAATTTTCTTTTATGTTACAGTTGCAATGATTGTCTTTTTTTTTTTTTCTTGATGCTCAACAGAATCAGCAGGGGATTTCCATGAATTTCTATAGTCATCAGACCAGTCCTGTGTCTACACACGCAGAGTGAATTAAAGAATTACTGTAGACCAAATGTTTCTGAAATATAGCAACCCTGGCAGAAACAGGTCTGTCCCTGTTGGTTTGTCATTGCCCACAGACTCATAAATGTAGGACACAAGCCAAAAGCAGACACCCAAGAGAAACAATATCTCAGGATTTATTTACATAGAAAAGGGAGGGTTAAGACAGAAAGAAAGAAAGAATATTTACATATGGTCAGATGCTATCTGTCTAACCCCAGATAATGCCCCCTGGTTCAAGTCAAAGCCACAAGTCACAAGCTGTGGCTTCTTCAAAGACACCACTCTTCTCATGTGGCGTGTCAATAACCCAGTGGCCTGGCTGCTAAATTGCCATTTATATATATATATATATATTGAAGTATATATTCCTGAGTTCCATTTACAACTTAGTTATAGAACTTCCAGCAGCTTTAACAGCCAGAAATCCCAGAAGTTTAACTGCCAAAAATGCAAACAACTTAATTGCCAAATGTCATAATTCCAATCTTTCTTTCCATCAGTATCTGCTCAGAGGGTATTTTTTGGAAAACTCTACCTTCTACCACTGACTTAAGTATGAGAGCCACTCATTGGTCCACTGATTCTCCTAAGTTCTTCAGTGTTATGATATTTGGAGGTGGTAGGATCTTTGGGGATGAATATTTTGTGTAGATAGGAGAATTTTATAAAATATTAATTAACTATTGAAACTTAAGAGATAAAGGAGTATTATAGAAATATACAGGGAAAATATTTCTATTCCTTAAATATTTAAATGAGTGTAAGCAACTCAGTTAAACACCCTACTTCTGTTTTCATAGCTCTGTATGTAATAGGCATCTAATGTATAGATTCCTTGTCTTGCGACTATCACTTGCATTAAAATATTTTTTATTGTGGTCATATAAAGTAGGGGTCATTAATTGGTAGCTCAAGGGGGAATGAAATATTGAAGCTTAAACTGTCTCATAGGTATTTGACTTTAGTCTCATTTAGATCAGAGTTCTCCACATGACCTTCGCTTAGAATTACAGAGGTAGTTTTTGAGTTAAGTAGGATGGATGCTAACTTACACATAGCAATCGGGGACCAACATTTTTTATATTAACCTGTTTTCTCTTAGCTATAAAATTATAATATGTATTCTGATTCTTATCCAGTGTTGGAAAAAGTAAAGTCATATACTTCTCAACTTTTATCTGTAGTAATGCTAAAACCTTACTGATGAGGTTCTTATTCTAGTCTTATAATTTGATAGTATATCATTCTCTTAATAATGATTCTCCATAGAGAAATAGGTAACAATAGAGAAGATTTTAATTATATGTCTGTGGAAAGCCTTTGTAAATATGCAACTAATATAGTAAAAATAATCCTGTAATAAAATAAATAATTCCTGTTAAATAAGGATCTGAAGAGTATCTAGACTAGGTGCAACGAAGAGAAAGAACTGCTAATATATTTCTAAGGAAGAGTGAATGATTACCTTGGATATTTGAATTTACTATATTAAATATAATCACCAACAGGAAAAGGAGTTACCAAGCTGTCATAGCCTAATCAGACTATTATTCAATTACTTCCCTTCCTCTACCTAAATTACCTTCTCATGCCAAACAACTTTCCCATTACAGTTTGACTTCACATGTAAATTCACCTACAAAAGAACTACACTCACCAAATGATGTGATCATTAAATTTCACTAGGTTATTTATCATTTAAAAAATGATCATGTGTACATGACATTTTTGTTGACTCTCTACCTAGGTTATCACTTAGGCTTAATTATCTCATGTCAGGAATATGAACATA
Source organism: Condylura cristata (assembly GCF_000260355.1). Taxonomy (NCBI): domain Eukaryota; kingdom Metazoa; phylum Chordata; class Mammalia; order Eulipotyphla; family Talpidae; genus Condylura; species Condylura cristata. The sequence goes on from NW_004567110.1 coordinate 19,886,220, forward strand.
ATCAATTCTGAACATTTACCTAACCAAGTTCATAGACCTGCCAAATACAATTGTATTTCAATTTTGATGAGCATCAGATTTATCATGAGAATTTCATGAAGTAAACACTCAGTGAATACACCTCTGTAGATAATAATTAATAAGGTCTGGAATGACACATCTCCACTATTACCTAAGGATTCATATCTGGCGTAATGGTGTGAGTAGAACAAAACACTCTCTTTCCCAAATCCCAACTAGGCCCCAAGTGTGGGAATAGGAAAGTAATAAAAACTACAGGCAAATAGAGTAGAAAACAGCAGAAGATATCAATGAATTGTTCCTTTGAAAAGATCAGCAAAATGGCCTAAACTACAAATATTAATGGAAATATATATATATATTTTAGTTCCTTTTACAATTGCTGAGATATAACTTAAGCTCTGGAGTTCTCAAACTGACCAAACTGAAGCGATCTCTGTGGGACTTTTTACATATTACTTGGCTTCCTTTCTTTCCCTAATCTTCTCCCTTACTCATTTCTCCCGGAAGCAGTTCCATAATAAGTCACTTCACAAAGAAAAGTCTCTATCTCAGAAATTGCCTCTGGGGAATCCATCTTATGTTCAACAGTTAAGGTGTGCCAGACCCTTTGGAGGATTTTGGGCATTCAATCAGATTACATTACAGCCTGGGCTTTCAAGTAGTTTTCACTGTCTTGTGGAAAGACAAATATCTATCTATGGATTGACCAACCAATCCATCCATCAACTGATTGATCTAGATGATTTCAGTACAATGTTTGAAGATATTGAAAGAGAATAACTCCGTGACACTATGTATTATGGGAGGCATGAAAGTAAGGTCAAAGGCTGTTCCTCCATCCAAGGGAGGCAGGGATATCTTCATAAAAGAAGTGAGACTCACAGTGACTCTTGGGAACAAACAAATAACAAATCAGGTAATTTAGGTGACACAAACAATTTTCTAACATCATAAAATTACTGGAAATAATTTTAAAAAGTAATAGAAAATATAGATTGTAATTAAAAGTACAATTAGCAATTGAAAACCTTTCCATTAAAAAAATATAAATCTAATAAAAATGACTATTGATGAGTTTATCAAATATTTAGTTATCAGTATGAAGCAATACCAACACTTCAAAAATATTTTCAGAAATAACAGAGCGAGTTTTATACTGCTGTAAATTGAAAAACATCACAAGAAACAATAAAGGTCAATATCTCTGATAATATGCCAATCCTTTAACAAACTATTAGAAAATCAATTTCAGGAAAATGGGAAACGTTTATAAATCATGACATAGGGAAATTTGCCTCAAGAATTCAAATTCAATTTACCATCTGAAACCCAACATAGCATTTCATAGTAACATGATAAGGAAAAAAAAAAAAAAACCTGCCAATATGCACAAAGAACAATTGACAAAATTCAGCATTCTTTAATGATTAAAAATCTCAACAAAATATTAGTTTAAAGGGAACCCAAGTACTCTTTCATATTAAATATACTAAATGAAGAAAAACTGAAGTTTTGCCTCCTAAGTTGAGAAACAAGTTAGAGATGGCTGTTTTCACTTCTTCTGTCCAAGAATTTAATAGAATTCAGGTTGGAAAGAAAGAAGTAAACCTCTGCTTGAATTTTACATGATTATGTACATAAATATCCTAAGCATTCCACAATGAAGCCACTAGAATTAACTAATATACAAATGAATGAGGGTTGGAGGAAAGATCAAGTATAAGAAAATATGACACCAAGAAACACTCAAACCATGGAATTAAGAAAGTAATTCACTTCAAAATGGCATCTCAAAAAATCATGAATAAATTTAAGTAAAGAAGCACAAGACACGGACTAATAACTATACATTTCTGAGATAAAGAATAATTAAGTGGAGAGAATCTGTGGCAGAGGATTTGAAAACAGTATCATTAAAAGGACAATTCTTCCAAATTGATCTAGGCTCAGTAACTAGAGGGGATGTTTGTACAAAATAATTTAGAAAAAAAATTTATAGTAAATAAAAATATTTCTAAATTTCATATGGAGATACAGGATCAAGAGTAGCAAATCAATTTGACAAATATAATTTAATATTTAAAAATGAATGTTATTCTCTCCCACACTCAACATTATTCTTCTCAGCTCAAACAAATCGCAGTACAAATCAGGGGCATACTCCACCTCCTCATGTACACACAAACACATGCACACACACAACACATGCAGTGATACATCAAGTACACTTACATATAACGTACAAATACAGCATTGGATTTCTTTGATTCCTTTTTCCTGCCATTCTAAAATTAACTCATCACTTAAATGTTGCTGCAATATCTTCGAAATATATGCTAATTCAATTACTCCCCACCACTCATAGCTATTATTAGTCCAAGACTGTTCTCCAGTACCTGAATTACTAAAATGAACCTCTTAATCGTGCCATCCTTCATTCAGTTCTCGTTCAAGAAACTGGAAAACTATTTTTAAATATAGATTACATCATCACTGTTAAAAAATGCAAATGTTTTCGCGTAGCACTTAAAATAGAATCCACTGTGAACTTAAAAGGACTGTGTTAGCCTAGACACAGACTGCCTCTCCTATCCACTGCCCGACTTTCTCCCCATGTTGGACGTTTCATTCATAGGATTTTTTTATACTCTGTTTCTGGGCTTATAAACTTGCACAGAAATCACTTTTTCTTAAATCTTTATAAGGGTACATTTGACATCACTCAGATCTTCGCTTAATTATCACTTGCAGGGAAGAACTTCAATCAAAACTCTCTAAAATCACCTCCACATATCTCTGCCTCACTGTCTTCACTGTGTTTTAGTTTCCTCTACAGTCTTAATCACTATTTGAAATATTAATTATTTAGTTGTTTTGTTGGCTGCCATTAGCAAGGAAGCATCAAGGAAAGAAGGAATGGCTTAACCTTCAGTAAGTCACAATAAAATCATCAAAAGCTCCTGATGCAAAAAGAGCATTCACAAATCAGTAAATGAATTTTCTCAGGTTGAATTGCCTTTTAAAGGAAAAATTGCATGTATTCATGATTAATCAAACTTCATTACACCTAACTCATCTTACCATTTTACTTAAAATATTGGAATCTGTATTTATCTGGAAAATTGGTGTATACATTTGAAATATTAATATTAAGCTTATACTGGGTTCATAATTATGAACTATGATTTTTGAAGTAATATTTATCCATTTTATGGGTATATATGATTATATATGATATGTATTTGTTTTATGTGTGTGTGTATATATATATATATTGTTCAAAATTTAATGTGTGTGTGTACAAACTATATATATATATATATATGTATATAAACTGTGTGTGTGTGTGTATAGTTTGTTTTCTTACATTGTTATTAATTTTTGGACAGCATTTTGCTTCCCTCTCAGTTAGTTCCTATTGTCCTCCCTGACCATAGCACCTGTGTCCCTTGAGCTCTTCCCTCCCGCTTTGACCCCTCTCCCTCCTCTTTAGCTATAAGCCTCAGCTCTATGATGATTTTTTTTTCCTTTTTATAGATCGGGAACACTTTGAAAAACATTGAAATGTCCTTTTGTTTAAAAGGAACTTATAACAGCTTAATAAAAGTTGACCTATTACATAATTAATCAATAAAAACTATTTTATACTCAGTTACAAATCTCCCTTTTCAAACCTTATTTTATCTCTGTTGAAAAGAAATGTGTTGAAATTTCAACTTCTTGGGGTGAGTTTCATAAATTTGCATTTCACTTAGACAAATGAATCATTTTCTCTAGATCTTAATTTTTTGAGGTTTATCAACTGTAATTCAAAATTTTACATAATTATGTGTACAAACTCATTCCTAAACTTTTATATTTCCTATTTTTTCACTCACCAACAATATAAATTTTATTTTCTATAAACCAACTTTAGATTTATCTACAGTTTTACTTTGCACTTAAATCTCATGTGCTGATGTGTATGTTTTCTAATTCTCCTATGACTTTGGTTCACTTTGTTGTTGTTTCCCTAGATCTTTAACATAAGTACCTTCACCTTTTAATATGTGGGATTTTCTTCAGAAAATTTAAATCATCTATATTTTTTGAGATAATGTTAAAACTGTGTCTAGTATTCAGTATAAAGTGCTACATTGTCATAGTTATTAACACAGTTTGAAAGATTAGTGTTGACATTTTTGTTCCATGGAATATTACTTCCAGATATTAATTCCAAATTTGGAATTAATGAAGATTTTTATTTTTCATTTTCATTTCTCCCTGATCAAACTATTTTTGAGAGTTTTAAAGTACAGGTATACTTGACTAGGAATTCAAAGATCTAATTACTAACTGGAAAATCTGACTTTGTGTAAAGTATTTAACTCATCTAAGATTGTTTCTTTCTCCCAACAATATAATATATATGACATATATGGACACCTGCATACATACCAATATGCATGTTAGATACATGTACATACACATAATACATAACATGCATATGTAATAGGTACAGTTGTATTTTATATGTATTACATGTGATGTATGATGTGTCTATAGTATGTATGTGTGATACATATACACCATACAATATATATAGTGTGTTGTGTGTGATGTGTGTTGTATATATATCAATACAACATGTGTGTTTAAATAGGTATGAACAGGTTAAGTTAATGACCTATAAGTTTTTACACACAGACAATCAAATCTGAGTGAGATTTCCCATGTCATGTATGCTCTGTCCCCCAACATACAGTTGATACATTTCATTTTACCAAGTATTTTAACCATTGAAATGGTAAGAAATAATAACTTTTGCATCTTGGAATTCATTTTCATAGATAAAAACATCTTTAGCTTAACAATACACACATGCTTCTCTTATTTAAATGTTTTCACGGACAAATTAAGAAACAATGCACAGAGCTATTACTGCTACAGTGGATTAAACGTCAACTTTAAAGACCTACAATAATCTGTTTAAAATTCTAGGGTGTTTTTACTTTAGGAATACATTGTGATGATTCCCCTACTGTCCAGGATAATTGCACAGTGTTTCTTTCTTGAATGGCTCCAATAATAATTGTCACCCATCTTTTCACAGAAATTCTGAGGTTTTGTAATGCATACCTTCAGTGCATCAATTCTTATAGATACTTTGTCTAAATTTTTTGTTGCTAAAAATATCAGTAGCTCCCTTTCTCCACTGTTAAGTGTATGAGCGCACAAATATGTTTTTGGTTTCAAAGTGCAGTTTTTCAAGTATCTGATATCATTTTACTAGTATTTTACTGGCTCCTTTTTCTCTGTGTTTCACTTTATTAACATTCACTAATTTCTTTTCTGAAAATTTATATTTAGATTCCAATCCAGTGATTTCCCTCTGGTTTATTCTTTTGTTGCAAGCCTCATAGGCAATTAACTTTTCTTGCATGACTACCTGCTTGGCCTCCCATACTAGCAATGGGAAACATCAGGAGAGCAATTTTCTTTGAATATTTTTCAACTTACTCAGATTTCTCCTTGCTGATGATTGCAGTCAAGAATTGCCACTCATTTCTGAGAGATTGCTTTCCTCACCTTTTCAATCTCCAGCTAACTAACCAGGATAGTAATTCTGTTTCCCCCCAGGGTAAATTCCTTATTAAAAGAAATTTTATGTAACTCTGACATTACTAATGATTTTTAAAACTTTCTAGCTGTTTCTAGGCTAGTTCTTAATGAGTCAATATAATAGGTCAGGGCAGTCACACTTTTGGAATGGGTAACACCAGGTGCCTAAGACCAAGTGAAGTTAAAAAGTATTCGTTTCAGGTAATAGTGAGTGGGGTGTCAATTTCTGCTTAATCCAAGTTATTTGAAACACCTAAAATTCTCTTCAAGACAGAATACATAATTTAAAATCTAAGAGACCATTTTTGTAGAACACAGGTGGGATTGCCCTTCAAAAGCCAGGAGGTATTATTTCATTGAAAGTCCTGTGGCTTTTATATTGCCTGAGTGATAACTTATTTTAAAAATGATTTCCAGTATAAATGATGGGATGCATGTATTTTTATATTGCTAAGATTATTTTGAAAGCACCTTAAGTACCATAAGCAGGAATCAATGATCTAAATAATATTATTTAATATTTTGGAAACCATTAACATTTCAGATACAAATCTACACAAAAGTTTGTTAATTAGAAAAATGACATGCAAAACAATACTTTTATTAATAAAATAGTGCTGTTCAAGAAAAGTACTTAATTAATAATATACATACATATGTGTATATGCATGTATGTATACATATGTGTGTATGTATATCTATATGTATATGTATACATGGATGTATGTATATGTGTGTATGTATGTATATAAGTGACATTTGCTTAAGATAAAGTATAAGAATTTTTCAGATGGGGTATGAAGCTCTTGAGTTCTATAATATCAATATTTGTGCTACCTTTTTTTAAAAAGATTTATTTATTTATGCATACAGAACTGGGGTACGGACCAGAGTTCAGGGGCAGTGAGAGGATTCACCAGAGACAGAGTGGGGAGCAGAACAAGCAGATCAGTGAAACACACTGCTGAGGAGAGTAGTGGGTGGGTCAAGAAAGGTCTGCCACACCATAAGGTCACCTCCCTGTGGAGGGGATTGAACTCATGCTGAAGTGGCTTTAGCATCTTAGTGCAGTGCTTTAACCCACTGCACCACCAGGGAGGGCCTGTGCTACCTTTTCTAAATTCCCCAACTTTTCACCACTCTCTGTATCCAAAACTTGGAAAATATTTGACTTTGCTATTATTCTAACCAAAGAAGAGATTTCTTCACCCCTCTATTGCTGAATTGACCAAATAACTTGCTTTAGCCAATAGAATATTAGAGTGAATGATATATTCCAAGATTTAAAAAGCCGTTGTGTTGTATATTCAGCTCTTCTGCATCTACTGTTCCCACAAGCTGAAGTTTACCCAGGTAGCTGCTTCTCCATTTATTGGGGGTCCAGGCCAAATCATATCGCATCAAAAAATCAAATGCAGTTGGAATCACAGCCTAAAACAGAACCACCAGCTGAGCCCAGTGCATATCAGCCAAGCTACCTACTCTAATCTGCCAAGATGCAGAAACGTAAGCTAAATGTATTATCTTTGGGGTTTTTGTAATATTCAGATTTTGTGTCTGTTATGTAGTGCTAATAATGTAATTGAAAAGTCAGATATTTCTACATTCAAATTTACGGACTGTAAGTTTGGTTAGTTTTATTCTCAAAGATTTCACAAGTCATCCTTGGAGCAAGTCTTCATGCAAAGTCCTTTCAAATTTCTAAGGCAGAGAGAGGCACTTAACCTTTTCCAAGCTACTGAATAGGTCATAGACAGTTTTGTGCATTCATGATATTACATATTTGTATTAGTCACTATTTGCCTTCTTTGATACTAAACACCTTCTCTTAGGTTGAAGGAAGAGAAATAACCTTTTCTTCCCTCTAAATACCAGTAACTGTGAATATTTATCAACTAAACACTGATATCTGCTGAATAGGCAAAAGGGCATAGGTCCATTTGTAACTGTGGAGAAGAAAAGTAATGTTCACTTCAGAAATCATAGATCTTTCATCAGAGAAAACTTCATGTCTACTCCATGAGATAACATCTCATCTTTGCACAACTATTTCTATCAGTACCCATGAGCAAATGCCATTGCTTTGGTTATCATCTCCTTCATCAAGTGAGGTAGAGTATTTTCAGAATCAGCTAACAGTCCTTGATGTTGTGAATCATACCTTTAGCCAGAGGATCTTAAACATTTATAACTATCTTGATTTCTACAATCTATAATAAGTTTTGCAAATTTCTTATATATATAATGTTTCTACACTTCTGGAATCAATTTTGTGCTTGTTTGTTCTCTCCCCTTATCATTCTTCAATTATGAAACATAAATCAGTTGCCATTATTCAGCACTCAGAACCATAATTCAAGTTAGAAGATAATTATCCACAGATATTTTCAGTGTTTCTACTCATGTTCTAAATTCTCTAATTCCCAAAACTCAATTAATTTTAATACATCTGACTTCTAAGATAAAATGTCATTCAGCTAAAGAAAAAGCCTTCTTTTAAAATAATTGCACATCTAACAAAGACTAATTAGAACAAATCTACTTTAAAAGCCCAATATAAATAAATCTACTGATGAAAAGAAAAACATTTACTTGACTTGACTTGGTATGAGGGATAATAAGGGGCAATGGATTTTAAGCTTATATCCATGTAGTCTGAGACTGAGAAGAACATTCATAGGAAGATCAAGGAGTTCTAAATTCTACTATAGGGAAGAAGAATATATATGATATTCCATTTTACTTACATTCCTTGGAATTCACTGAATCTATTAGTCGCCCAAATACTAGAAGACTAACTTGAATGTGGACATCATGAAAATATCAATATAATCAATAAAATTTTATTTTATTTTGTGTTGCAGAGCAAAGACAGTAGTAGAACTACTGTCTTAAAAATAATTCATTGATCCAAGTGCTCTTTAGTATTAGAATTAAATGTTTTCTTATAAGCAATTTACCTACACATACCATACTTTATTCACTTGTGTAGATAAATACCTTGATGCTTTCAAACATGTGATGTAAAAGTAAATGTACCTAATTAGAAAGTTGCAATTAGCAAGTTGAAATGTGAAGAGTGAGATTTTGAGTTAGTGATGTCACCATCACCAACTGGCAGCTCTGGGGAAGGAGTCTCCTATAACAATTGCTAAGGTAAATTTACCATTTTCTGGGGACTATAAGCTCAAAATACACAAATTTCTTTAGTCAAGCAATGACAGTACTATAATGAATTGACTAACAATTGTTTGTACAAATGCAGACTTGCTTATCATGAAATATCACTGACTGGTAAAAAGGCATTTTGGAAACTGAATTACCAATCTACCATTTGTATGATGTCTCAAAAGTAACCTGAAACAATTATGGATGACTTTCTTCCACAGCCCAGAGAAGACCACCTTCTTGGTAACTCTACTCATCTATGTTAGACTGACTATCTCTTTTCTTCCAAAAATTCTGATAGTTCCTGATTTCTTGCATTCTTAGCTGCATTCAGCAATGCAGTGTGTGAGAATTAATCACTTAGCACTAGTGACATATCAGAATAGCTCGTATCAGCTAGTTAGATTTCCTTTTACATCTGTTAATAAATTTCCTTATTTCTAACTTAAATTTCCTTCTGGTGAACATACACCCTTGTCAATAACTCTAAAGCTCTTGTCTGGAAGGTAAAAACATTATTTACACAATGTTTGAAAGTTTAAATGGAAATGAAGTTTATTTTCTTCCTTTCCCTTATCTTATATCCTCTTGAATTAAAACGTCATGTGATTTTAGTTTAGCTTTCTTTAAACTATACCTTATTTTTGGTACTTAAATATCTTTTCAATTGTTTGTTATTACAAGGCCATCATATAAAGTAAGTAAGAGTTGTGTCTACTTACTAAGTCAGATAATGTTCCTTACAATTAATACATTTTAGCTATATTTTAAATTTCTAACATATAAATATTAAGCCATAATTTTGCAAATGCTTTCTGTTAACATATCAGTTAAAACTATCCAAACACTCTTATCAGAGAACAAGGAAACCCTGAGATAAAGTTCTCCTTTATGACTTTGATTTTTTTCTATTTTATATAAGATAGAGAATATAAATACAGGACATAGAGTTGTAGATAAATTAGAAACACTGGAGCAAAAAATTAAATGTTTTCACATCAAATACATGACAAAGAGTTATATCCAAGATCTGTAAATAACTCATACAACTCAACAAAAGAAAACATATAACACGATCAAAATAAATAAATAGAAGAAACAAATCACCTAATTAAAATAGGGCAGAGTGGCTATAGAGACATTTCTCCAAAGAACACATACAAATAGTGAACAGTCATGTGAAAAAAATGCTCACCAAAACTGATCATCACTGGTCATCAGGCAAATGGAAATCAAAGCCACAAAGAGATATTAACTCACACCTGTGAGAATGGATCATATCAAAAATACCAGAAGCAACAAACTGTGAAGATGTGGAGAAAAAGGAATCCTCACACACTATTGGTGGGAATGCAAATCAGTACAAACCTTATGGAAAACAGAATGGAGGTTTCTAAAAATATTAAAAATTGATCTACCATATTATCTAGCAATTTCATTCTTGTTATCTACCCAAAGAATGCAAAAACCCTAATTAGAATTGATACATGCATTCCTATGCTTATTGCAGCACTTTTCACAGTAGTCAAGACATAGAAACAACATAAATGTCCAAGGATAGATGTGTAGATTAAAAAGATGTGATGCATAATCTCAAGGACTATTACTCTTTAAAATAACCAGGATTTTCCAAGTGAAATTTAACAAATAAGAGCTCCTTTTGAGGTTTTCTATACATTAATTTATGATCAAAGAAATGTATAAAACTTTGTAATGATCATTTATTCTTTTGCCTGCTCAATAACATTTGCTCTTTCCAAAAGCACTTTGTTCTTCTATTTTGAGTTCTTCATTTTGAAACTTTAAAATCTAGGGGATGACCAAGTTAAATATTCCACCCCCTGGGCATATCCAAACTAAGCCCATTATATGCTCTCTAACTTTTGTATTTTTAATTGGAAAAATATGTGAAAAGAGGTATTCTCTTTGTTGGCAAATCACTGAGATACTAGTTTGGAAATGTTAGTGGAATTTTCCATGCTGTTGGAAATTAAAAAGCAACATAAAAAAATTAAAGAATGAAATTGATGGAGAGAAGCAAAGAAGCAAAAGAAAGAGGAAAAGAATTCTTCCTCACCTTAGATTCAGGTCTGATTTGAACCACTGATTACTTTTGCCATGTGTTTCTGCAGTTTGCTAGTTTTTACCCCCTACACTCAGCCCCAAGTAGAGTTTCCTCACTTGCAACCAAAATAAATCTGATTAATTTAAGCTATAGACTTTTCTCATCTGTTGAAGATGAGCAATTCACATTAGCATATGCAAAACTCCTAAGTGACTGTTTAGGCAGTTTAGAACTTAACCCAGTATTTCCCCAAATATGCATAAAAATAAAATTCTGTTAATTCCTAGGCTAATGGCTCAAAATTCTCATACACTCTTCCCTCCCTGGTAAGCTAAACTAAAAAAAAAAGGATGACCTATGGGAACTTTTGTGTTTATGTATATTTAAAAAGGATGAAAGCAAGCTGTCTATAGAGTATCATTTCCAGTAAACTAGGAGAGCTTTTGGGGCTTTGATTTGGGAATGATTCAGATGCTGAACATTGATTTGTGAAAAAGAATGCTGATGGATTGGTGGGGTTGTTGTGTAGACTACAGATAACACAAATTTACCTTCTTGAAAAATAAGCTATATTCATATGCTTACATGTCCCCTCAGGTTTAAAAAAAAAAAATGAATCTAATAAAAGGAAAGCACTGTTGGCTTACAAAGCTTCTGCTTCAGGAACCACTTTAAGTTCCACTACAACTTGACAGGTTCAGGTTCCTGGTTTTACACCAACAGAACAGAGTCCGAGAGAGGTGGAACAAAGGTTAAGAAATAAAGAGCCTCCAAATGGCATCCAATAAAAAGCAATCGCATTTAGCAATCTTTTCTGTGTCTCCTTGAAACACAGATGATTTTGTTTCCCTGACTCCTACTGAGGGTTTTCACAGTGGCAAATCTGATACTCTAAAAGGCCTTTCCCACTGCCCAGACCAGACGACAGGAAAACCTAGGAAGAGCAATCTAGAAATGGCCACCACTAAGACATGGAGACAGTAACAAGAGTAGAGAGTGGGTGTTCGAAGGCTAAATGGAAAATATCCAGCATGCTAAGGTCCTAGTTAAACCTATTAAGTGGAAACATGGATGTTTAAATACATAAAATTAAAACTACTCCTCTTTAAGAGCTTAAAAATATTTTTCATGACTAAGTTTCAGGAAAAAAAGTGAAATAAACAAACAAACATCAGAAGACAAAAGGGTTGAAGCAAAAATAACCAATATGAAATGAATTAGAACTGAATGAAAATGTAAGGCAGCGATCACTAGCTAAAGTTAGACAGCAGTGGATATATTTCTAAGGAGGTACAGACAGAAGCCAAGAAGTTTTTGTTTTATTCTGCAATGCTTTGTTTTATAATGCTTATTTTACACTTAATAACCCCATAACAAATGATTTGCAAATATTAATTTATGTAATCCATTTAATCATATTACAGTGATGCTTAGCTTCTTTTTAGGGAGAGAAAAAAATACAGTGCAAATTTAGAATAATTTAGAATAAAAGACAGGCAAGTGAGACCATCTTAAAGTAAAAGGATAAAATAGCCAACTTACAAAGAGTTCTCCAAAAGCAGTGAAATGTAAAGTATTCTCTTAACAATATTCACTTAGACAACCAAAGACTCAGACAAGCTGTATTTTCATTAATTTGTTATCACCGCCCCCTACTCCATTACTTCTCCCATTCCATCTTTTCTTTTAAAACAGAATTAAAGGTAACAAGTCAGAAGAGCCATATTCCAGTGGGCATTTCAGGATCCTAATTATTGACTGACTCTCCGTGTCCATACAACTCTGCTTTTCTATAATGACTGCCAGTGGCTGTTTCAGCAGTGGTGTGCAAGAACAATTCCTCCCCGCATTCCTTCACACTATTTCTATCATCTCTCCCTATCTCTATTCTGTCAGAATTCTGTTTCTGAGTGCCCACAAAAATCTTATGTGTTCCATGCAGACTATTTTTCCTCTATATCTTCGTCTAGAAATATATTTTCATCTTTTGAAATGTCACTTAGAGTGATCCTCAGACCAATCTATTACAATCACTTGGCATTTTGAATATTGGTTCAAATACAAGATCCCTCTGAGAAGTGGCCAAATGTGAGTCTCTATAAATAAGGTCCCCTAGATCCTGATACTCACCAAAGTTTAAGAAACATCAACCTAAATGAATGCGGAATTGTTTCCATACCAGCCTTGTGGCACTCATCAATTTTTGTAAATATTCTAGTTGTTTTGTATCCTCCAGTAGCATTACATTTTAAGCACCGCCTAACCATGGATTATGCCATCTTATTTATAGTTTTATTAATATCTTGCATATTTTCTACATTAGAAAAGCATTAAATCAATGTTTTATTTCATGATCTTCTGGAATACATTTCAGAAATGATAACTTTGTCCTCATCAATAATTTATAATAATATTTATTAATTTAACAGATGATCAATTAGACAAATGATAAATGTGTAGATATGGTTATGCAGACTGTATTCAGATATATTCAAAATTGTGTCAGCACTAATAATGAGCCATAGGGCTTGAAAGTTACCATACAGATGTTAATACGATTGGATTCAGCAAGCCTACACCAGTAAAATGTAAAAATAAAGATTCAAGAGGAGATATCCCTTGAGCCGAACAGATCCTGCCTCAATGACAGGAAAAGCTCCAAGGAATAAGCCCCCAATCTTTATCCCATGCCTTCCCTCAGATCATTTAAAGAAGAACCCACTGGGTTGTCTGCTTCTTTTTGAAATTATATCTGCTTCAGGCAAAGCTAGCCTCAAAGGGACCAATTACAGTGAAAACAGGGTGGTTATTTCCTCTTAAAGTCCCAAGACTCAGTAAAGTTAGTTCCTTTCACAGGCCATCAGGAGGCTATTCTCAGGGCTATAAACTGACATGCGCAGAAGTACTTTAGTATCTCACTGCTCCTTGTACAACACCCAGGACCTTTAATAATTTGTGTTAATAAAGTTAAGGTAAAATAATATCTGTTTGCACTGCCTAGTCTTTGCATATTTAGTGAAAACTTAGCTTTATAAAAGTAAGAGTTCAAGCAGAGATTTAACTCTGACTTTTCAGAAAGGTTAATATTTATCTAGTTATCTAGAAAGTTTCACATGAAGATAAATTAACCTATTTTTTTTTTCAAACTAAGCTTTCCTGTCTTTACAGAGTTGAGTATCTTGAAAGTCAGTCAGGAAGGTTTTTATTAAATAGCTCTACAGTCTAGCAACTTTTACTCTTTGAAATCCTTAGCCAGACACATTACTACAGAGGAGACCATAGGCAATTAACTCAAAGAAAAGCTGGGGCATACGCCCATTATCCCTGTTTCAACAGTTCTCTTTGTGAAAGATACAACTCAGGTGAAATTCTCTTTTGTAACTCCTCTTCTGAAATTTGACATGGCTCTGTGAAGTCTGTCACAGAGCAATTAAAAAGGGAATCCAATCATACAATTCAACTGTATCTTAAAGTTGCAGCTTGCTCAGCAAAGACAGGTGAGACTTTCAAATAAGAAAAGAAAAAAAGGTTTATAAAACACCCTTTTAATACCATTTTTTTTTACTAACTATGAATCTATGTACACTGTAAAGTTACATTTAGGCCCCTATAAGATCAAATTTTAATTACACATTCTTATTGCTATAATTTAATGTGTCAAATATTTAAATATAAGATTAGAAACAAATTAAATTGTGTCTATCTATTTACATATTTAGTTAAATTTAGCTACACTCAGTTAACCAAACAAGAAAAAGAAAAAAAAGATGGGTTGTCATTGCAATTAGTCCAACTGCCTAAGAGGATTTGGGACAATTTCTATGTTAAAGAATTGTGACAACCAATCTCTGATTTTCTTAGAAGCTAGAAATATACTATTTAAAAAAAAGAGAGAGATCATTTAATCTGAGAAAGGAGCATACCCGGCCATCTATGATAATATGGATGAATCTGGAGTACTTTTACTAAAATGATAAATACTTTACAGTATCACTTTTACATATATTCTAAAAAAGTCAAAACTATTTCAAAAAAGAGAGAACAAAATGGTGTTTGCTGGGGGATTGATGATGTTTAAGGATCCAAACTTATAGCAACTCATGAAGGAGTTATAGAGATCTAATGTACGCTATAAAACTATAAACAATATAATGTAACATAAATTGCTTCCATGACAGTTATTACAATATATAATTGCATGAAAGTAACATGTTATATACCGTAAACATATAAACTCTAACATGTCAAATAAAAATAAAATAAAACCCATCCTGAGGTATACTATGTATCTCACAATGAAAATTAGGCTATGACATCTCCTGAATTCTGGTCTTTGATTTACTGTTGCTATTCAGAAACATGAAGTTAAGGGGGATAGAACACATGAAAACAGACGAGAAAGGGGACCATTTTGAGTACATCTTATATGCCAGAATTTTACATATGTTGCTCAATTAGTATTTCCAACTACCTCCCTGTATTTCCTAATCTACAGACATCTATTGTGTATGACAAGTTAGCAAAACCCAGTTGTTCTTTCCTCATTGTCATCAACTATAAAATGAGATTTTTGGACACGTGGTTATTAAAGGACTTAAGTATTTCCTGTTGAATTCTCACACTGCACCAGACCAAATGAGAAAAGGAAAAACTGAAAGGAAAAGTAGTTGTGAAGTTTTGATTCTTCAGGAATTAAAAAGCAAGTCTGTTTTTAGCAGAGACCAGTGAAGACAGTGAAGTAGGTCTCTACGGGACACTAGGACTATGATTTCTATGTAAGGGTAGAAAACATAAAACAGGGTGATCAAAGTGAAAATATGTAACTTACGATAACTGATGGAGAAAAAAAAAAAGAAAATGCAAAAGAGGCATTATAAGACTAAAAGGATTAGCATAGCCATAGCCGTTGACCCAGCCATAGAAAGTAAGATCCTTAGATGTCAATGGCTAGATTACAAAGCACAAGCCCCTAGCTGGTATCAGACTGCTGTAGGGACTGTCAAGAGCACAGACCAAAAGGTAAAAATATGGAGACTGAGCCCATTGTGGAATTTTCTGTTCCTTTCAGATTCTGATAGTTTATTCAAAATCAACAACAAATTCAGGCTTACAGGGAGTGAGCCCCTCCCAAAGAGAAGTTGTCTGTATCAGTTCAGTCTCTGCACTGGCCCGGGGCAGCAGTCCCTCTGTCCACCTGTGCCAATGCAGGTGCTTCTTTCTACCCACTCTCTCTTTCTGCTGGCCAGCAGCCTCCAACCTGCCCATGGCCTGTACAATGGCAGGGCTTCTGTCCACTGACCTCCCTCAGCAGAGGTGGCTCTCCTCAAGGTCTCTCACCTGCAACCATGCAGTAAACCTGTCCCTTTCATGGCAGCTCTTCCTGCCCACTTGTGTTTATGCAAGTGTCTTTTACTTTTCTGCCTTTTTTCTAATAAACCTGTTCTTTAAATATAACTAAAGTCTCTGCTGTGCAGAAACTGGCCATGTGCCGCTGAAAAGGGAGTTCTGGAGAACCATTTCCCAGAGTGAAGCCAAGGACCCCGCACTCCAAATCCACTAACACCAAAAACAACACCATGATTTAATTAGGAAAATAAAGTTTATATACAAATTTTAAATAAGCATATAGAAATCATGAGACTAAAGAAAAAAAAATAAACAAATGTATTAGGTAAAAATATATGTGACAGTATAAATTAATTGACAAATCCACAATCATAAAAAATATAGTTAAAACAATTCTCATAATCGCAGATCAGTAAGAAAAATTTAGTTAGTTCAAATCAAAGAAGATTTGAACCTGTGTACAAATTAATAATGGACAAGCTTAATCATTCGACAACTGGAAAATACACATTGTTTATAATCATTTGTGGAAAAGAAATATTTTATCTTTATAAAATCAAAGGCAAACTAATCGAATTTTAAAGAAACAATGTTTCGTCACAAGAACTGTTAGAAACCAGCACTGAAGAAAATATGATAAAACAAATTAAAATAAAATAAACAATTATAATAATAGAAATTGGAAAATACTTCACACTAAGTGTTATGAAAATACTATAATTACACACTTGAAATGCTAATGGAAAATAAACTGCATAATTATAAGAAATAAATAACTGCACAAATAAGAAATTAATGCAATAGAAACAAAAATACAATTGAGAAGTTCCACAAAAATAGATAACAGTTTTTGAAAATGATAACTAATGAAATAGACAAACCACTGACAAGCCTAATCAAGGAAAACAAACTTTTTTTTTTTTAAGATTTATTGATCCATTTAGAACTGGGGTACAGGCCAGACACACAGGGGGGGTTGAGAAGCTTCACCAGAAACAGAGTGGGGAGCAGAACAGGCTGACTGATGAAGTACACTGCTGGGGGGAGCAGCCAGCTTGTCAGGAGAGGTCTGCCGCACCATGTGATCACCTCTGAGGCGGGGATCAAACTCATACTAAAGTGGCTTTAGCTTCTTAGTGCTGTGCTTTAATCTGCTGCACCACCAGGGAGGGCCCCAAACTAACTTCTAAATATGCAATATTAAGAATTAAAGGGGGGCCCTCCCTGGTGGCCCAG
>NW_004567110.1:19903759-19913504 GCF_000260355.1 Condylura cristata
TACTTCGTCCATCTGCCTGTTCTGCTCCCCGCTCTGTCTCTGGTGAATCTTATCACCCTCCGCATTTCTGGCCTGTACCCCAGTTCTGTATGAATAAATAAATAAATCTTTAAAAAAAAAGAATTAAAGGGAAAGTACAGAAGTGATTTTTCAAAAGATATATAAAATATTATAAATACCTAAACTTGAACATTTAGAGAAAATAGACAAATACTCAAAAAATGTAATTTACCAAAAATTCTCAATAATAAAGAGAAACCACTAATTAACTGTAAGCCTTAACAAGATTGGATTAGTAGTTGAAACTCTTTTTCCATAGGAAAGGAAGGAAGAAAGGGAAGGAGAGAGGTAAGAAGGAAAGGAAGGAGGGAGCAAGAGAGAAGATGAGAATAGGAGAGGGAGGGAAGAAGGGAGAAAGGAAAAAAATCAAAGAAAATAAACCACCAGGAAAAAATATGACAATATCAACTATACGAAATAAATAATATGTCATATATAAGTTCCAAATGTTTCCCAATAATGTGTGAACTAGTATAAACTGGTGTGATGAAGAACAATCCTTGCAGTAGAAAAAATTTGTAATTTTTAGCTGGGTTCATAGAATAGTGAGGTTATATTTTCTAACTCTCTTAAAGCTAGATAAGAAAATTAATATTCCACTAAAAATAAAAATGTTACTGAAGTTCCATGTTCAATTTAAAATTTAAAAATATATAAACAACTCTTCAGCAATCTAGGATGAAGGCAAATTTTCTTAATCACACTGCATCTATCAAATCACATAGGGCAAAAATATATTATTCAAAAAATATTAGAAATGTTAGTATTTTTCTCACATCACAGTGTGTATTAAATATCATAGTGAAGAACTCAGTCACTGGAGCTAGACAAGATAAATAAGTTAATTTATAAAGACTAGAACAGAAAGAAATTATGTTCTCACTCACTGAGAACATAATTTACTTATACAGAAATAGCAGCTACAGATTTCTAGAGTTATAGGACATTTCAGTAAGTATTTTTAAATATATCATTACACAAATCTATATATATATTAGAAAAAATCAATTGATGTATAATCAGTAATAAATTTAGGAAGCATGTTTGAAAAAGTAAAAAATGTTTTCAATTTTATGTATGTATGTGTATAAAATAAAATTATCCCAATAAAAATTCTGATTGGATGTTTGTGGGGGTGATGGGGTTTGGGGATAGATAACTTATAAAATTTTTAACAAAGAATAAAAACCCAATAATAAAAATATTCTTAAGAAAACAAATTGGGTGAAATAGAAAACCTTGCCCTGTCAGATATCAAATGTTAGGAAGAAATAATTAAGATTTAAGACAGAATAGTACTGATGTAAAGATACATCAACAAACTTGCATAACAGAATAAAAAACAAATAAAAGATACATCTATGTAGAAAGATGTAACTGGTAATGAGATAAGTAATTAACTACCAGAGAGAAAAAGTTAGAATGAGTATTTTAATGCTATAATGACATGCTAAAAGAAATATACTAGAAAATAAAGGTAGATTTTTAATCTTACTCAAGTACAGAAATGCATTATAAGAAAAATAAAGGCTTGAACATTAAAAAATATATAACAGGGAAGATTACAGAAAGAAAGTATGAATCATAAATGAAACTACTGACAGTTTGTTTCATTTATCTAAAAATTTATGTGCTTCAAAATTATAATTACCAAATGTTACCAAGGTAATTTAAGTATCAACAGCATGCAGCAAATTTTTATAATTCAGAAAACAGATTTGTCAATACATGTCAAAAATTGTAACCACTAGAGTATCAAGGAAATATAAGGCAAATTAAGTAAAATGAAACAAAATACTTTGTGGGGGGGAAATTAAGTTGATTATTAGAAAGCGAACAAACTGAAAATTTTAATCTCTGATGGTGAGCATATAAAATAGCACAATCACATCTAAAAATCAAGTTGTAAAGACCTCCTAAATTTGGTGGAGTAAAGTGCTTTAAACAAGTCATCTGAGTCTAGGTTTATGCCCTAAAGAAACAGTTGAATATTTTCTCTTGCAAACTAGTAGAAGAATGCCGTAGCATTGAGGCAGTAGTATATGAAATCTCAAGAATTTTAGAAATGACTTAGATGTCTATTGGCCAAAAAAAAAAAAAAATAGATGATGATTTTTAGTATGTGCATACACAAGGGTGGTCTATTGCTTTGGAAACGAATTATACAGAATTACATGATCCCTATTCACCTTATTCCTGCAAATATCAACATCAGCAAAATAATATTATACATTGCTTTATTTTGTATACATATGTGGCAAAATACAAAGGAAGAAATGAAACTTTTAAACATCAATTCAATGTTATGGTGTGTAATTCAATCCAACAGAATTATCAAAAGGTTCTCTGAAAGAATTCATATTTTAAAGTGGATTATGGGTATCCTGTAATGTAGTATATATTCTCTCTCTCTCTCTTTCTCTCTCCCTTCCCTCCCCTCTGTTTCTCAATCTTTCTGTTTTTTGTTTGTTTGTTTGTTTGTTTTTAAATCTATGTAGCTATGCCTCACTATGGCTGTAAAGCAATGTGAAGAAAGGAAAATAAGAGATTTCATAACAGAATCAGTTTAAAAACAAACAAAAAATTACTACGGTTAGCATTTTACAAGACCTGACAATATTAGATACATCAATTTTGAAAGCAAATGGTTCACACTATGAAGTCCTTCCTTTGAAGAATACAATCTTTCTCATTCACATTCAGATAATGTTTTTGCAATTCAGGAATATGTCAACAATAACACTAAACAGGTGTAGAAGGCATAGAGTATGTGCTTTTGCTGGGACTTCATCTGCCTTTCGGATTAATATTAGATGTGAGCAATTTCAGACTACTGATTAGATTTATCAATAATTAATGTAATGTTATTGTGGATGAATAAGGTTATTTCTTTTAATGGGATTCTCAAATCACTTTTAACACTCTTACATAAATTCTTGATGACATATAGCCCTGCATACACCTACCAGACAAACTTTGTAATCATGATTTATCCAATCTCGGGGCATCTGAGAGGAAATAATAATTCAGGTGTATCTAGTAGATGCTTATTATTAAATATATTAGTAACATCTTTAGGGGTAGCAAGACTACTTTTCATGTCTTAATAAATTTCTTTTGCCTTTTTGTGATTTATGTAAATCAAAAATGATACAAGTATCAAACTACCAGAGAAGAATTGTTCATAAAAATAAATTAAACTGTAAAACCGGCTTACTGATTAATAAATAAGTACAGAAAATAAATCCCTGGTGAGATATCATTTTTTTCTCCAACAAAATTATCAAAGACTTCAAAAGAATAATACATTTGGTATACTTATTAAAATTTCAAGGATGTTCAGAAATGGACATTCATATACCTAGTTAATAATAAGGTAATATGTTACTATATGTCCACTTCTAAACATCAGCTCATTTATTTCTATCAAAGGCTAGACAATCATTTGATCCAGCAACAGAATTACCAACATATTTAAATCTAACAATATAATCTTAGAAGTAAAGAAGTAAGCTAAAGAAAATATTTAGCTATTATAATATCCATTGCTGCATTACTACCAACAGAAAGTTCGAAAATATGTGTTGACTATACAACAACATGTGGAACTAATAAGAGAAGGGGGTTACAGGTACAAAAATTCTCAACAAAATATTCATAACTCAAATTCACCAGTGCAATAAAAGGGTCAAGGAGCATGGTCAATTGAGATTTCTGCCTGAGAAGCAAATATTTCAGGATTAATAAATTTAAACATAAATGTAATATATCATGCTAATAGAATGAAAGATGAAAGTCATATGACATCTCAGTAGTTGCTTAAAAAAAAAGAAAGGTATAACAAATCAACGAATTTAGTCAAGCTGCACAATATAAAATCAACAGACATCAGGTGACTTTCTACTAATACCAGCAATGAAATATCTGTAAAAGAAAACAGTTGCATTCACAATAATGTCAAAAATAATAAAGTAGTTAGGAATAAATTTAATCAAGGAGGTAAAAGATACCTAGATAAGCTAACAGTGTAAACTTGATGCTGAAACAACAACAACAAAATATCCTGAATTTATGAAACAGAAGAACTAATGTTATTAAAATGTTCATCCTATCCAAAGTCATCTATAGCTACAGTGTAATCTCTCTCAAAACTCAAATGGTATTTTCATGGAAATAAAAAAAAATCCTAAAAGTCATGTGGAACTACAAAAGACATGATCTTGAAAAAGAAGAACAAAGCTGGTTTCAAGCTACAATCAAAGCTCAAGTAAATCAAAACAGAAAGCTACTCTATAGAAATAGACGTAGAAACCAATGGAACAGAATTAAAAGTCCAGTAATAAATCCTTACACATACTGTCAACTGATACATGCAGTGAAACCAAGAATGTTCAGTGGGAAAGGATTCCTTTTTAAGAAATATTGCTAAAACAAACAAACAAACAAAAAAAAAAAAACAGAAAACCACATGGAGAAGAATGAAATTGAACTTCTATTTATACCATTCACAAAAATTAACCTGAAAAGGATTAAAGATTAAACAAAAGCCATGAAATTATAAAACCCTTAGAAGTAAACATGGAGGAAAAATTCCTGCACTTTGGTCTCAGCAATAGATTTCTGGCTGTGGCACCAAAACCCAAGCAACAAAGCAAAATTAACAACAGCAACAACAAAGATTTTGGGTGGCAAAGGAGACCATCAAAAAAAAAAAAAAAAGAAAGAAAGAAATGAGGGCCCCTCCCTGGTGGCACAGCAGGTAAACACAGCACTAAGAAGCTAAAGCCACTTCTGCATAAGTTTGATATGTTTGATCCCCAGTCCCAGAGGTGACCCACCTAGCAGGGAAGACCTCTCCTGACCCACCCACTGCTCCCCTCAGCAGTGTACTTCGACAATCTGCCTCTTCTGCTCCCCTCTCTGTCTCTGGTGAATCCTCTCACCACCCCTGCACCTTTGGCCTATACCTCAGTCTGTATGCATAAATAAATAAATCTAAAAAAAAATGGAATGAGAACCTAGAGCGTAAAGAAAATATGTGCAAATCATAAATAAGGAATCATGACAACATATATAAAGTACACATATAATGGTAAAGAAGCTAACTATCCAACTAAGGAAAAGACAGAGGGCTTTGCTAGACATATTTCTAAAGGCCCTCCCTGGTGGCGTGGTAGGTTGAAGTGTGGCACAAGGAAGCTGGTTGCATCTGGCTCAGCATGAGTTTGATCCCCAGCCAGGGAGGTGCAGCAGACTTCCCTTGTCTCACCTGCTGCCTGTTCTGCTCCCCATTCGGTCTCTGGTGAATCCTCTCACCACCCCTGCACCTCTGGCCTATACCCCAGTTCTGTATGCATAAATAAAAAATAAATATTTTTTTAATTATAAAGAAAACACACAAATGGTCATCGGGTATAAGAAAAGATGTTTAATATCAGTAGTCATTAAGGAAATGCAATTTGAAGACAATACAATTTAATAACTGTAAAGATTTTAAAGGCATGCTTATCATGTAATAAGCACCATTTCAGCCTTTAGTAATAAATAAAATACTTAAAAGGAGACCCCTTTCTTAAACAAGCTCTAATTAATACAATAATTTGTCCAGAGGCCACTGAAGATTCAAAAATGGTAACAAAAGGGAAGAAGAAAAAAATCAATCAAATACCATTCAATTACTTATTAATAATGTTACCAAATAAAAGTAGATCAAGATAAGTTATTTGGAGGGGAATAAAATTAAAGACTTTATGGAATAAACTGAGGCAGATCAAAGTCCAGTTTTGAGATTTCTCACTGTTAAAATTCTCAGAAGGTCTGGTGAACCTGGTTACTGATCATGGGGCAAGTTGGAAGCACCTGCAGTATTAGTTGATCCATGATTAGGGAGAGGGGTGGACCAGTCTGGAGACTAAGATCTCCTAGTGCAACTGAAATTTTTCAGTTTTTGCATTTTTCACCTAAGGCAAGAAGTGAGAATTTCAGGAAAATTAAAATGACAAGAAAGGGCTACTTGAGGTTAAATAAGGTATTTTCTCCACCTTCAAATCCAAGTCAGAGACAAA
Source organism: Condylura cristata (assembly GCF_000260355.1). Classification (NCBI taxonomy): domain Eukaryota; kingdom Metazoa; phylum Chordata; class Mammalia; order Eulipotyphla; family Talpidae; genus Condylura; species Condylura cristata. The sequence goes on from NW_004567110.1 coordinate 19,909,885, forward strand.
CCAGTCTATCTAGATAGGGGCAGTATCAAAGATATAGTATATAAGATGGTTTAGATTCTATTCTTGCTTCATGAATTGCTATAACTATAATTTTACACTGTAGGGTAATGAATTAGGACTAAAAAAGAAAAAGGCAATTTTCTAACTGGACTTTATGCAAGAGGCTTTTACACCCATATGAATGTTAGAATGTTAGAATTGGGGTTTTGTGGATGAAATTAATGGACTATTTGGACAAAATATATTAAAAACGAATTCCTGTTGAAATAAGCAATACAAGGTTTTCAAGAAGTCGGTTGAACAAAATATCAGACAGGCATTACTCACACTAGCATAAATGAGAGCATCAGCAAGTCCATCAATCTCTAAATTTAAGGAAAGTGACCTATGATGAACCCATAAATGATTTTATGTCCTCTCTACTTAGAGGTTTGGCGATCTCCTGACTCAAGCATATGGTCAGTTGACTCCTCAAAATGGAAGTCTGGTTTAGGTGAAAGTTTTAAACAAATTGTTCACCAAGGTTACCAGGAGCAAGAAAGAGAAAATGAGCCAAGATCGCACGTAGCACAGAGAACAAGCTGTATGACATGCATTTGTTTCTGCCTTGCAATATGTATGTGTCATTTATTTCATGTGGCATGGCTTACTTTCACTTTTTGCATCACAACTTAGATATTCGACAACTAATTCCATGATCACTATCAAACAAAACCAATCAACATTCTAGCCAAAATAGCTGTGCAAGGCCAAATTAGTATAAATCAGTTCAGAGTTTCAATTTCATATCAACAATATAAAAACTATCATTTTTCATACTGAACTACCATAGGCACTCATAGCTATTTAAATTTCATGTCACACCAGTCAGTCATGTGTGCTACATCATCATTTAATGTTCCACACATTGAATGTGGGAAATTGGACACATGGAAATTTGACTGGCAGAAGTTTTTTTAATCTAGGGGGGAAATAACAGGGAAGGAAACAAAATGATTTAGTTCAGGAAAAGACCAAGATTCTGCATGGGGTAGTGAGTTCTAATAGCTATTTCTGGTAGTTGAAAAGTTACTGCTACTATTAACTGTCAATTGATATATTTGACACTTACCAGAGAACATTGTGGACAGCGCAATAAGCAATACACTTTTACAACAGACTTAAATTTGCAACCATCTGTGCAGTTTAGAAACAGATGGTGAAAATTCTGGACTTTAAAAAAAAATACAAAAACCTGGCTTTAAGAAAGCAGAAAACTGTGCTTTCTTAGTTCAAACTGATAAATTCAGTTACATTTAACCAGTTTTAGTCTCCATAGGTTGTTCTCAAACAACTGATTTTATAAATCACTGTAGTGTCTCTAAATAGAATCACTTGTTTCTATTTGCATTTGCATTATACTTCTTAAGTTAGATTTATGTGAAAACAATGAGCAACATACTTAAAACTAGATTAAAATAAAGACTAGGTTAGTGTGGTCATTTTTTCTGTTAAAATATTACTCTACTTGTCTTCAAATTTGTTTTATTTTGGTTAAATAGTTCCAACACTGGCAGGATAAAAAGAGGGACATTTAGAAGTTTTGTAGTTACAACTTTGCTTTTTGTTTCAAACAAGTTGCTTAATTATCTACTGAATGTTTGAGACTAAAATTCCCAAAGTACAGATGGTAAAGAGATTCCTTTTATTCTGCTTGTCAACATTCGTACTTGGGCTTGAGCATGCCTTAGGATTCAGAGAATCCAAAGCATACTGTAGCAAATGTCTAGAAATAGCTATGACTGACGTTCTGTGATCAATTTAAATTCCAACAAAATATGTTAGCATGGTGAAGATATTAGATGGCACCAAACTAACCAAAAAATAAATAAATAAATAAATAAATAATAACCAGAAGCTCTCCCACCAAAAATTTTCTGCCAGTCAGAAATGGAAGCAAAGTGAAGGGAGAACACCAGGGAAATATTCCTCAAGAAGGTAGAATATTGCCTGTGGCATGACAAATGCACTACAAATTTTCATGTATTATAAGACAGCCCTAAATAGCCATCACAACCTTATTTATAAACACCCAAATTTCCAGTTTATCTGTATAAATTTGAGTCTAGCCTGAGACTAGAAATGAAAAGGGGGCCAGCCATGTTGGAAACAGAAGACTTAGTCTGGCATGAAAACGTGGAAGCAGCCAGAGCCAGCAGAAGAGTTAAGGCCAGCTGGGTGCAGGGAGGAACTGGCATGAAAGTGTGGTGGGACAAGTTCCCGAAACAGAGATGAGGCTAACCAGAAGGGAGGAGAACAGTGACTACATGGCTGAAAAGAGAGCTGGGTTTTCCGGATTCCCATATATCCAAATCAACCACATTCCCCAGTGATCCCATTCTAAGAAATTTTGTTTTATTTCTACATAAAGACACACTATTTGGTATGAAGCCCAGAGGCAATGCAAGGGTTTGCCAACAAGCCATGTCCTAATTCAGTCAAAATTCACAAGAAAAAAAAAATGTTAAAATAAAAAGATAAGCATAGTTACAGTTTATATTACATTGAAAATACCTGGATTTGAGGATAACACCATCATAGTGTTACTTTATTAGCAATATTGAATTCTATGATGTGTAGAAATTTCAAATAAAGACAGTGATTGAAATGAAATCATTAAACTATATTGCAGGTGTGATTTTTAAAAGTTCAGCAATGTTAATAGGGATGCTTTTTAAGAAAATATACTCAATCCTACCTCTAATTATTAATAATTATCACCTATGGTCTGAATCTCATCACCCTCTTGCCTGCTCTTACTTTGTTTTTATTGCATCATTTTATTGAGGTTATGTTGGTTTATAAAGATGAATACTATCTGAAGGCATAGTGTCACATCTCTTCAGAGGTATGTTACTGCATGTAATACATCCACCCTCCCTTAAAGCACTCATTGTCCTCCATCAAAGTCAGTGGGCTTCCTTCACTCTTTGTTCCCCCACCCACCACTCTCCTCAGGTACTTTCTGAAGAAACTCCCTCCTGTCTATAGGCTTATATTCTCTAACATTTACACCAATTCGTCTCTCATATTGAAGAAAAGCAGAATCTCACTTGGGCAAGACAGCTAGCCTCTTGCACCACTATATTTTTGTTGGCTGTGCACCAATCCAGAAAGGAGTGTGTCCTTGGGTAGTCAATGAGGGTGTTTATAGCTGAGGCCTTTCTGCACAGAATACTGCCACTATCTCTATTAACATATCTTTTTGTGAAAGAGATTAGAGACATATCACATTGTCATTGATGTAATTCAAGGTTAAAGTTTCAATCTGCCACCAAAGATGATACCCATTTTTTCAGTTTGGTAGTAGGTGATCAAGCTCCAAAACTTCATCTGTAGCACCTGCCCTCTCAGACAGATTGCGTTTCGTGAAAGTGTGTTTAAAATGGAGTTTAGCATGCAGGTGGTTTATTAAGAATGGAATGGAAAGAAGTTGGAGGGAACAGAGGGGAAATTAATCTGTTATACAGGCTCAACAACAATTTTGGAAAGTCCCAGGGGGACCATTGGAGCAATTAATATCCTTTAATTTTCCTTAGTTTTACAGAAATATCTAGAGATTTGTATATATATATATATAT